>NC_090729.1:92984511-93209511 GCF_036898095.1 Palaemon carinicauda
TTCCCATTTCTTTCAAAATTACGACGTACTAAGGAACTATCACAGAGTAATGATTCCTCTAGATGTTTATTTGTCGGAAAATTTTGTTTACTTCTTTTTTGATTGAATATCATCAAATTGTTTTAGCTAAAATATATTGTTTTACATTTTTTTTTTCGATTTATTTCCCTTCAAAAAAAATTTTTTTTGGGTCAGAATTTCAATTTTATAGTCGTAAAATAATCGAAAATTATCCAGCAACCCACCATACAATTTTTATGCATATCCAAGAATAATTAGATTAGTAAATAACACCTTGAAATTGACATACCCTTCCTACATTTCAAGTGGCAGATTAGGGAGTCTGAGTCAGTGTGGTTGGCGGCCATTTTGTGGACATATCCGAAGCGTAAGTTGCCCCATCTATATATATTCTTGTTCCCTATAGAATTTGTGATATTTTGGTATATTTTTACCTGCATAAATATCATATTATATATTAAATATATGTATTTTTTTTACAAAATTTCTAAGTACTCAAAAAATGACCTTTAGATATGGCCCCTGATATAAATGTAATTTACAAAATAATGAAGATTTTTTTACATATTTCTATTTTAGGATAACATATGTTTATTCCCTAAAAAAATTAGCCACTTCCTATTTCATTTGGGTACCCAAAAAAATTCATGAAATTTGGACAAATTTTTTTGGCCAAAAAAGTTACCCTTTTTTTCTCATTTCAGATCTTCACCTCCATGGGTCTGACTTCATCCAAAATACATCAAGATGTGTCCTAAACATTCAAGAATCAATTCCTAAAAGGATTTGTGTATATATGTATAAACTTTTTTTTATGAATTTTTATGTAAGGTCTTTTTTTCTACTTAATTTTTTAAAATATTTATAATAAATAGTTTTTCTGCAGATGGGTAGTATTTATCTTTACAGTTGTTTTAAGCATTCATTGAAGTTTTTATGGCAAAAGAAAAAAGGAGGTTACTGCAAAAACTGATTTTTCAAGAATTTTTTTCGGCGTTGGGGTCGCGCACGTCCGAGTATACCCTTAAAGGGGTGTCCGAGGAGCGTACCTATCCAGGGTTAAGAAATATAGTTTTAAGGTTATGTTTTGTTTTGTTTTTTGTCCTTTTGTCTAAGAGTCTGGTTTTAGAAAACGTAAGGGGAAAGTTTGTTTTGTTGAGACATTTGTCAGCTAGAGTGATTCAAGGGTGTGGGGGTTGTTTTTGCAACATCCCGCAACTGCAGATCAACCTCTTCGCAACGAGCGACAACAAACAACTTCCTCTCTATGTGGCCCCATACGAGGACCCCCGAGCGGAAGCGGTGGACGCCATGTCCCGAGATTGGAACAGATGGACCAAGATTTACCCGTTCCCTCAGCCCAATCTTCTGCAGAAAGTCCTCAACAAGCTGAGGTCCATCTGAGGAACAGCGGCCCTAGTGGCACTCAAGTGGCCCCGGAGCAACTGGTTCCCATTAATCCTGGAATTACAACCCAAGCTTATTCCCCTGCCGGACCCAGTTCTATTCCAGCAAGTTCAGAAGTCGACTGTCTTCGCTTCATCAAGGAAAACCCGAGACCTTCATCTCATGATTTTCTCTCCCTAGCCGTAAAGAAGAGGTTTGGGATCTCGAAGAAATGCTTAGACTTCTTAGAGGAATACAAAACAAAATCTACCAGAAGGCAATATGAGTCATCCTAGAAGAAGTGGGTGTTCTTTGTCAAGGCTAAAAATCCTACGGAAATTTCAATGGATTTTTGTTTGTCCTTCTTCATTCACCTTCATGGACAAGGCTTGGCAGCCAACACAATTTCCACCTGCAAATCGGCCTTGACGAGACCATTACTCTATGCCTTCCAGATAGAACTGTCCAATGACATCTTTAACAAGCTGCCAAAGGCATGTGCTAGGCTCAGACCTGCACCCCCACCAAGACCCATTTCTTGGTCTCTAGACAAGGTGCTCCACTTTGCCTCAAGTTTAGACAGTGCAACTTGCCCTCTAAAAGATTTGACTCAAAAAGTGATTTTCCTTTTGCTCTCGCCTCGGGAGCCTGAGTCAGTGAAAATGTGGCTTTATCAAGAGAAGAGGGCCAGATCCAGTTTGCTGAAACAGGCGAGCTCACCCTCTTTCCTGACCCAACGTTTCTCGCCAAGAACGAGCTTCCCACCAAAAGGTGGGGCCCCTGGGGAATCTGCCCTCTGAAGGAAAATGTCTCTCTATGCCCAGTGGAGAGTCTAAAGGTCTATCTTCGAAGAACTTTGGCGGAGGACAGCTCTTTAAAGGAGAAACATCGGGGTCTGATTTGTCACTCAAACAACTAAGGGCGAAGATCACCTACTTTATTCGCAGAGTGGATCCTGACAGTACACCTGCAGGTCATGATCCCAGGAAAGTGGCCTCTTCCCTGAACTTTTTCCAGTCAATGGATTTCGAGAGTCTTCGCTCTTTCACGGGCTGGAAGTCTTCAAGAGTGTTTTTCAAACACTACGCGAAGCAGGTGCATGAACTTAAACGATTTGTGGTAGCTGCAGGTAGTGTGCTAAAACCTGCTACTTAGTGCTGCGTAGAACACTGAGTTATTCGGGACTAACTCCTATGGGTGCCTGTGTTGACCCTAGTGCGAAGGGGGATCATAGTACATGTTTCTCGGAAGTGACATGTAACGGAAATGTCACAGGACACTGTGGTCATCAGACCAAAGGAATATTGTCTAGAAGTCGGAAGGCACTAAAAAAAGGGAAAAAATCCACGATACATTAATTTTCTTGTACACTTCCATCAGGACGACATGGCCTGAGCCCAAAAAACGGATTTTGAGCGACGCGAAAACTCTATTTTTGGGTGAGATAGCCATGTCGTCTTGATGGACCCGCCCTTGTTCTCTTTCAGGCCTTGACAGGCCCCTCCCATCTTATTGTATCATGGAGGCTGGCCTAGACGCCGGAAGGAATGAGGAAGGCGCACAACGGTGATGTCAACCAAGATGGCGGCGGTTAGGACGTCACCGAGTACCGTAACAGTAACGGAGGAGGAAAACTTAGTAACGGCTCCTCCCATAACTTGCCACACTTCCCCCTCGAAGCGTAAACGCTATGTGGGGTGCAGATAGCTATGTGGCGTGTCAAGCATACGTCCCCTGTTATTATATGATATCCTAAAGGGAAACCTTATGGGTACTCGTGCCAGAAGTTAGAATTTAGCGAAACCTTTAGTTTAATTCTCTGGGAATATCTACTGTAGTCAAATATACCCTAAGGAAGCTACTGAAGGAACCTTCCATCAGGACGACATGGCTATCTCACCCAAAAGCGGATTTTGAGCGAAGCGAAAAATCTATTTTTGGGTGAGATGGCCATGACGTCCTCATGGAAGGTTCCTTTAGTAGCTTCCCAAGGGTATATATGATTATAGTGATATTCCCAGTGAATCAAACCAAATTTTTTACAGAATTCTAACTACTGGCGCGAGTACCCTTAAGATTACTCTCAAGGGTATCGTATATAATCAGGGGACGTATTCTTGACATGCCACATGGCAATCTGCACCCCGAATAGCCTTTACGCTTCGAGGGGGATACGTGGCAGAATTAGAAGGGTAGCCGCAATGGAGGTTACCCTGGTTCCCCTACTACAATCGTATCACAACCGCGCCAACTCCCTCTGGTGGTCATTCCTTGGAGCATTGAGCATGGTGCTACAGATACTGTAGTTCAGGGTCCATCAGGACGTCATGGCCATCTCACCCAAAAATAGATTTTTCACTTCGCTCAAAATCCGTTTTTTGGGCTCGAGCCATGACGTCCTGATGGAAGCATACCAGAGAATTAATGTATCTGTGGATTTTCATCAATGCCTTAACCTTGGGACAATATTTCAACGGCCAAAAGGGCCAATTGAGACAAATGACGTTACAGTTATCTGTCATTATCACTAAGCATAACAATGTTAGTGCTTCCTGCCCCCTGCAGGGAAGAGTCATTTTTAGACGTTAGAAAAGGGGCCTCAAGGTAGCATATATTGTATGAACAAACATAAGTATACACTGAGAATACAAACGGTCTCAAGGCTTGTATATATTGCGGAACCAATATCAGTGTCCTCATCTGTTGTTTGTAAGCATACAATTATATGAGAAATACTTACATGAGTAAGTCAAGGAACTCTGGCATCTTAACCCTGGATAGGTACACTCCTCGGACACCCCTTTAAGGGTATACTTGGTCGCGCGCGACCCCGACGCAAAAAAAAATCTTGAAAAATCTGTTTTTGCAGTAACCTTCTGTTTTTTTTTGCGAAAAAAAATTCAATTAGAGCTTAAAACTACTGTAAAGATAAATACTACTCATCTGCAGAAAAACTATTTATTATAAATATTTTAAAAAATTAAGTAGAAAAAAAAAGACCTTACATAAAAATTCATAAAACAAAATTTATACATATATACACAAATCCTTTTAGGAATTGATTCTTGAATGTTTAGGACACATCTTGATGTTGGACCCATGGAGGTGAAGATCTGAAATGAGAAAAAAAGGGTAACCTTTTTTGGCCAAAAATATGTCCAAATCTCATGAATTTTTTTGGGTACCCAAATGAAATAGGAAGTGGCTATATTTTTAGGGAATAAACATATGTTATCTTAATATAGAAATATGTAAAAAAAATCTTCATTATTTTGTAAATTACATTTATATCAGGGGCCATATCTAAAGGTCATTTTTTGAGTACTTAGAAATTTCGTAAAATAATACATATATTCAATATATAATATGATATTTATGCAGGTAAAAATATACCAAAATATCACAAATTCTATAGGGAACAAGAATATATATAGATGGGGCAACTTACGCTTCGGATATGTCCACAAAATGGCCGCCAACCACACTGACTCAGACTCCCTAATCCGCCACTTGAAATGTAGGAAGGGTATGTCAATTTCAAGGAGTTATTTACTAATCTAATTATTGTATGGTGGGTTGCTGGATGATTGTCGATTATTTTACGACTATAAAATTAGAATTCTGACCCAAAAAAAATTTTTTTGAAGGGAAATAAAATTGAAAAAAAAATTGTAAAACAATATAATATTTTAGCAAAAAAAATTTGACGATATTCAATCAAAAAAGAAGTAAACAAAATTTTCCGACGAATAAACATCTAAATGAATCATTACTTTGTGATAGTTCCTTAGTACGTAGTAATTTTGAAAGAAATGGGAGAAAACGAAAAAGTGACAATCGCAGGAAAATCGAACACATACCTATATATACGCCATATCTGGCTAAAAATAAAGATAGGCATGCGTAGCCAGATCATCTAGAAACACTTTCCAACACTATAAAAATATAAGTTTTGCGACACTACTTGCTAATTCCTTACGGTAACATGACTAAGCAAAAAAATGCAAAACAAATAAAAAGGGGCACTCGATGAAAAATGGCAACGAGCTAATGGTGGGCATTTCAGAAAAAAAAAATTTCAGCCACGTGCTAGGCAAACCATCAAGGCACATTTTCCGACAAATAAACATCTAAATGAATCATTACTCTGTGATAGTTCCTTAGTACGTAGTAATTTTGAAAGAAATGGGAAAAAACGAAAAAATGGCAATCACAGGAAAATCGAACACATACCTATATATACGCCATATCTGGCTAAAAAAAAAAGATAGGCATGGGTAGCCAGATCATCTAGAAACACTTTCCAACACTATAAAAATATAAGTTTTGCGACACTACTTGCCAATTCCTTACGGTAACATGACTAAGCAAAAAAATGCAAAACAAATAAAAAGGGGCACTCGCGGAAAAATGGCCAACATTCTAATATAAGGCATCTCAGATAAAAAAAAAAGACATGCACATAGTAGCCCAACCATCAAGACACACTTTCCAACAAATAAACATGAAAATAAATCAATACTATAGGGAAATTCCTTACTACGTAGTAAATTTTTACAAATATTGAAAAAAAAACAGAAATTGGCAACCGCAGGAAAATACGCCATATACCAATATATACGGCGTATCTGGCAAAAACAAAGTCATGCATGGGTAGCCAGATCAAATATACACACTTTCTAATGCTATAAAAATAAAAGTTTTTCGATACTATTTGCCAATTTCTCACGGAAAAATGACTTAGCCAAGAAATGAAAAAAACTGAAAAAGGGGCACTCGCGGAAAAATGGCCAACATTCTAATATACGGCATCTCAGATAAAAAAAAAGACATGCACGTGTTAGCCCAACCATCAAGGCACTACTTTCTAACAAATAAACATGAAAAAAAATCAATAATATATGGCAATTCCTTACTATGTAGTAAATTTTTACAAATATTGAAAAAAAACAGAAATTGGCAACCGCAGGAAAATACCCCACATACCAATATCTACGGCATATCTGACAAAAAAAAAAGTCACGCATGGATAGCCAGATCATCTAGACACACTTTCCAACACTAAAAAAGCAAAAGTTTTGCGACACTATTTGGCAATTTCTTACGGAAAAATGACTTGGCCAAAAAATGAAAAAAAATGAAAAAGGGGCACTCGCGGTAAAATGGTCCTCGTGGTGATGAACGACATTTCAACTAAAAAAAAAATCATGCACATGGTAGCCAAACCATCCACCAAGACTTTCCACAACTGATAACCTATACAAGTTGCACCATTCTACGACAATTTCATAATAAGTAATAACTTTGATAATTATGCAACTTACCTTAGAAGGGTAAACTCGGTCGCGCTCGACTCCGATGCGTCTCAGAAATCTGGGAAGGAGTACAGATACAGCGAGGCACATCTGGACACTACTAGAGCGTGTAGGCGAGACACCGACTGCAGGTCGATCACCCACAAATTCAGTCACGGGGGTGAGTCACGTGAGAAAAACCTCTTTTGTTTTGACGCTCGGGGTCGCGGACGACCCACCGTACCGTTCCAGGGTTAAACATGCAATTGTTGGGCGAATTAGGACGCAACTGCATTTTAATAGACATTTATTCCTAATAAATGACTACATGCTAAATGAATGTAGCATGATAAGGAAATTATACAAGAGACATACACAGAAATTAATGTTCCCTTTTTTGAAAGGGGAAAATTGATGAGTGCCACTCTTACTCTGAAGAAAAGCTCTTTTAACAAGACTTTTCTTTATAATTTCTGTACATGAAATAGTCTAACAACACTGTGTACTATGTACACACGGCACTAGTGGTATCCGTATAATTTCACACCCGAGATTCTGAACAGATTTGGTGTTACCATGGCAACACTTATTCAAAGGGAGGTCAAACGAAAAATGCGGACCCCTTCCTTTAATTGATAGTCCCAATCAATTTACTGTTCATTGCAGAGCTAGACGACAGGGTCCAAAATAGCACCTGCCGCCACCACATAATGCTTCAATCCATAGACTTGCTTAGCATAGTGTCTGTAAGACACACCGGACAACCTCCGAAGAGGCTGAAGTCCACACACTGAAAGGTTCAGTGATGAAGCAACTTTTCTCGGATCTTAATCTGCAGGAGTGCTGTCAGGATCCGCTCCGCGAATAAGGTAGGTGAGCTTCGCCCTCAATTATAGGGATAGTTTGATCCAAAGTTTTTTCCTGTAAAGAGCTGTTTCTCCTGAAGTCTGAAGTTCTATGAAGATAAACCTTAGGCACTCTAGCAGTCCTAGAGAGACATCTTTCTTCAGAGGGCAGATTCTCCAGGAACCCCACCTCTTAGTGGGTAGGTCGACCTTAGTGAGAAAAGGTTGGATCAGGAAAGAGATGCAGTTCTCCCATTTAATGTGGCCCTCATCCCAGATAGGGCCACTATTTCACAAAACTCTAGCCCCAGAGGCTATAGCGAACCGAAAAATAACCTTTTAGGTTAGATCCTTGAGGGAACAATCCTCATTGTTCAAAGGTGAGGCATAATGTAGGACCTTGTCCAAAGACCATGAGATGGGCTTTAGTGGTGCTGCAGGCCTAAGCCTGCACATGTTTTCGGAATCTTATTAAAGATTTTATTTGTCAGATCCATTTAAACGGCATATAGAAGAGGTATAGTCACGGTTGACTTGCACATGGATATTGGTCCATGGATCCAAATATCCAATTAAGTGACCTCTCTCGCAAAGTCGGCCCTATACTTGGTGCTTACTCAAGGGTTTATATGGAGACAAGGCCGAAGAACTAGGCTTCTCATAGTATCCAAGGATACACTGCCTCCTTTCTCAAAGGCCATCGTGCTGTTGGCCGCCAGACCTTGAATATAGGGGTGGACAGAGAAGGACAGGCAGAAGATCATGAGATTGCTTTCGGTCCCTATTGCTTTACAAAGCAGCTTACTTTTCCCAAGAAGACTCGTACTGTCTTCTAGTTGACTAGACTTGTATTCTTCAAGGAATTCTATTTTGCCTTTTGAGATCCCAGTCTTTTTCCTAACTGTTAAGGGCAAGGAATTCATAAGATGAAGGGATCAAGTGTAATGTGATAAATCGAAGGCAGAAAACTTCTGAACCTCCTGGATAATCCTAGGTGCATAACTAGGACCAGCCTCAGCCTCAGTTCCTTCATTACAGGGAACGGGGTGTTCTTGGGCTACCTGGGAGCCAACAGAGCCCCTCTTCCCTGGAAGGGTCTCAACATGTAGAGGGCCTTCCGTAGGAAATTTGATGGGCTGAACAGGAATTTCTAAGTCCATCACTTCTATTCTAAAGACATGATGTCTGTTACCTCCACTAGAGGATCCTCGTAAGGGGCTATATATCGAGATAGTATCTTGATGACACTCGTGATGAAGAGAACGATCTGCAGCTCGGGGACTTGTTCCCATCTGGGAGGGAATGGGTCTGCATCCATGTACCATTCCAACTCTATTGGGTTGAACCCGAGAAGAGCATCCGCTGTCACCTTGCGGATCATTTATAAACGAGCTGCTGATAGGCGCCATTCCCTTAAGGAAGGGATGGCTAACATTCCCTAATGAAATGAGATGTTCCTTATCCTCGACAGTTTCGACGCCTCATTATCGCTTCGATGCCCCAGATCAGCCTCAGGAGGTCTGATCTATGTGGAGAGAGTTTCTCCAACCATTACAGGGCTAAAATGGACTACGGGCTCGTGGCCTTTGGTCATTGTAGGGTAAGCGAAGAGGGAATGACCATCATTGGTCCTATTAGATCTCTTCGAGCGTTTGATGCGTATCTTCTCCAGCCTCTTAACGCATCTTACAGCTGTGCACATAACACTGGGTCTGTCATTATCGTGAACTGGAGAGAGTTAAAAACTCCTCCCTGTTAGCATCATGGAATCCTGAATGATTACAATAGTCTCTTGACAGACCTTACGATCTCCTTTTCCATCCCCAAGGGAAAGGAGCGTTAGGGTAACCGCAGGTTTCAATGATTTTATAAAAACATTGAAGCCCCTGAGCTGGAGAGAATCGAGACTTCTTGAAGTTATTTTGCATCCCCGATGTTCCGGGGCCGGATCATCTACATGGATGCTCATAGACAGTCGTTTCGGGTGCTGCCCTCCCCAGCCTATCGTCCAGGGCCATTGTTACCTGAACTCTTTCTAGGCTTGGTTTCGCTTGACTGTGTCTGCTAATTCCGTGAAGATCCTAGGACTGAATCTAGTCCAACAAGAATCTTGTCTAGGATATAAGTTATCTTCTGTAACTTGGATCCTAGGTAGGAGTGGAGGGGGTGACTGACTGGAAGTTGCCGATAGACATCTTTCAGGTCTGGCCAGACTGTCAACACCCCTTACTGAATAAGGTCCTTGTGTTCAGAAGGATTAACATTCTGAACATGCTGTTTTATTGGAACTTGTTGAGTGGCGCCAAGTCCAGAATGACTCAGAGTTTTCTTGAGTTCTTCACGTGAACACTAAACAGCCTTCCTTGGAAATCGATAGACTCTACTTTCCTTACCGCTAGTATGCTCTAGAGCTCTAAGGTATACCCTTCCAGGGGATTTGGAATGTAGGAAGAGTTGAGGAAAGGATGGTGGAGGTATGTCCATTTCCATTCTAGTCTCATCTTGGTTAGGCCTTGGACTGAAGGATCGAAGGTCCAGCGATCCAGGAGGAACTTCCCTCCTACCAGAAGCGTCTGTTTGCTTCGCATGATCAGAAGGTGTACATATCTGGCCGTCTGGAACAACGGTCATTGTAACTGTGGGATGCTGTTTAACATCCCAAGGAGAACTAAGAAACCTTCCCGTCCTCCTTTTAGGTCATACCTGACCGTTTTACTATATCAGCTTCTCAGTGCTTCACTGTAATAGAAGATTCCTTTCTATAGTATAAAGCTTAGGATAAGTACGCTGGAAAAGAATAGGAGAGACACATAACACATACGTGTGAATCCTTCCAGCCAACTGCTGCGGCCCTCCTAATCATTGATTCTAGGGCATCCCCTTTTAAAACGAGCCCGATGGAAGATTCTAGCCCATAAGGATAGAGTAGCATAAGCAGCGCCTACATCCAGGGAATTAATAATGAGAATCAAAGAGGCTGATGAATAGTCAGCGTAAGGAAAAAAAGGGGGGCGGGGGAAGTGTATCCTCCAAATCAGGTAGGTCTCAGCAAGAGATTGTGCTCAGAAGCACAACGTAATGGAAAACCAGTCTATTGTATGGTTATGTACCAAAGATTTCTGTCTGTGATATGGGGTATTGTATACACCTATACAACTGGCATATTACCGTCAAGGCTAGTACTTGGGGAAGTTAACTGGCACAGTACTTCAGTACCGATATGGCTAGCAGTTCTCTGGCATGTCAGTGACTTGTCGGCTGTCAGCGGGTCGTTGACAGAAGTCACACCATCCTAACCAGTATTCAATGTGACTGGGTAGTGGTGAAAACTATACGCATAGTCAGCAGCCCTCTGAACCATTGGCGACCCCTCGGGCTGTCGGCAGTCCGCCGGTTATCGGTGGGCTGCCGATTGAAGGCATACCAACTCAGCTATTGACTGGGTGGTGACCAAGGGCACACACTGCCGGCTCTTGGCGGCGGAGTCAGATGTGACAGTGAATCGATTAGGCCACATCTGTTATCACTACAAGGGGTGGCCTGATTGTAATGTCTCTGCCTGGTGTTTGCCAGTCGGGGGTACGAGTCTTGCTCAGATTCATTAGTGTCTTGTGAAGTAAGGTTAGGCGGTTTGGGGGAGCTTGAAGACCTAAAAACCTTTAACCTTTTTACCCCCAAAGGACGTACTGGTACGTTTCACAAAACTCATCCCTTTTCCCCCATGGACGTACCGGTACGTCCTTGCAAAAAAATGCTATAAAAAAATTTTAATACTTTTTTGAGAAAATTCAGGCATTTTCCAAGAGAATGAGACCAACCTGACCTCTCTATGACAAAAATTAAGGCTGTTAGAGCAATTTGAAAAATATATACAGCAAAATGTGCTGGGGAAAAAATAACCCCTTGGGGGTTAAGGGTTGGAAATTTCCAAAGAGCCTGGGGGTAAAAGGGTTAAAAGAAATACTAAATTGCCAGTTATCGCAATGAAAAAGTGAAATCCTCGGTCCAATTCCCGTAGAGTTTCCGAACTTTGGCGAGTTCGCAACTGAACCGCATTTTTGTGATAACTTCTGAAACCAAACCAACCGTAGTTCGACTACTTGAGACTGCCATCGTGTATGCACTGGCAGCAAGAGGGGGGGGGGGTGTACCCCCATCCTCACCTCCTCTCCTCGAACTGGAGTGGAGAAAGGAGGAATAGGGGACAGGATGCCCTTTAGGAAGCTGTAAAATAGGTAAGTATGGTTTCGGAGAGATTTTAGAAATCTCACACCCATATGTGTAAATGTTAAGAGCTGTATACCAGATTCTATTAACTTGGGTTTTTCGAGACCTTCGGCATTAAGGTCTGGCCTACTTACAGGTCAGAGGGTCTCAGACGGGGTTGGGGATTTGGAAATAATATTGCTGGGGGCATGAACCTCCATGTATTATGTCCTCTTATAACTGCAAAAGACTGCGATGCATCATCTGGTGTCCCTCCTGTAAGGAAAGGAGAACAGAAATGAGTATTCAATTGATTATCACACTGATAAACAATTTGCAAAAATCATCTTTTGACAAAAATAGCTTAGGACAGGAAGCTATAAAGAGATAGCGGGAGACACATACCCGTGTATCCCTTGCGAGCCAATACTGTTACCTCCCCTCAGTATTAAGATAAGGAAATTCCTCCAACTGGGGAATTCCCAGTAAAAAGGGGGGTCGAACACCTAGGTGTAAGGAAGTGTACAAAGCACTGTCCCGCCTTATACTTAACACTTTGAGGTAAGGAGGACTGATTTCACAATCAGAGTATCAAGGGAATGCCATTCTTTCGATATAGGAGCGGTACCAGCAGAAGCTCGCACAAGGGTACCCAAGATATGTTGATTAGAAAAGATAAAAGACATATATTTGTGTATCCCAACCAATCTATTTGCTGTGACCTCCCTTACAATATTAAATCAGGGAGTTTCCTGATCAGGGAAACTCAGGGATAAGGGCTCTCCCCTTTAAGGGTTAGAGGTGTCACGCCACCAGCCCTTTACGAAATTGGATATCGTAGGGTAAATGGAAACTGATTTCAAATCAGAATATTGATGAAATATTATTCTATCAATATAGAATTGGGTTCAGCAAATACCTGGGCAGGGATACCCAAATTATATTGGAAATAACTACTAGTATAATATATACGTTAGTTTTCCATCTGCCGTATATACAATACTGCAAATATACTGACTACCTGTATAATCATATACTGTAGTTCAGCCGAAATGTTGCCGGATTAGCTAGCTCTTGCCGGAGCATCTAGCATGCTAGATAAGAGAGAGAGAGAAAGCATGGAGTGAAGGCTATCTATTACTGTGTATGTATACAGTAATAAAAGATGTAAAAGTCTAATTTTACTGCCTTTCTACTAGTATAATATATACATTAGTTTTCCATCTGCCGTATATACTATACTGCAAATATACTGACTACCTGTATAGACATATACTGTAGTTCAGCCGGCAAGTTGCCGGATTAGCTAGCTCTTGCCGGAGCATCTAGCATGCTAGTTAAGAGAGAGAGAGAGAAACATGGAGTGAAGGCTATCTATTACTGTGTATGTATACAGTAATAAAGGATGTAAAAGTCTAATTTTACTGCCTTTCTCCGAAAAGAAGGTTCAAATGGAAGGGGAGAATGTAACATTCAGGCTTCCATCTAGCCACAGTACTATTGCCGGCTTACCACTGTAGGCCAGCCTCCGGCAGCACTAGTACAGTCGGCATGCTACCGACTTAGTCAGTACCTATCTGTGCCGGTCTACTGCCGGCCAGAGCAACACGCCGACAACAGAAGTTGTGGCCAGCAGTTCAAGGGAGAACTGGAGAACCTTGGTGACAAAAGGGACCTCCTACCCACAGCCTGCATGGCCGCCGGAAGCCGTCAGGCGCCGACAGCCGTCAGCTGAGGAGAGGGGGTCTGGCCGGCTCCGGCAACCCACCGTTAATGGTAAGGTTGCAGGACGCCGGCTCAGGAAAAACAATGGATCGGCCATCGTAAAAGAACAGGGGGGGGGGGGAAGGGTCCTCTATGAGGAATGGAAGGGGCCGGCAATGTTGCCGGACCTACACACCTTGAAGAAATTGTGTTTCAGTATCGGCACAACCCCAAGCGGCAGGAGAATCTTCTATTCTCCAGCTTAGGAGGTGCTAATACAGTTAAGAGGACGGCAGTCCATGCCGTTCCTCTCAACAAGGGAGAAACAGAGTTCCAATGCTGGCGCCATCCTAGGCCACAAGAGAATACTACTCTACAGCCTAGGGTCTGCGAGCATAGGACTAGTCTACTAGACCACAGGGAGAAGGTGGTGGTATCATGCAACCACTTCAAGTGTAATCTAGGGAAAGCTAGCCTCCTATGCCGGCAGGGGAATGCAATCACCCTGCCGACTGATTGCCGACAAAAGACTAAATACTCTGAGGTTCTGATCGAATCCCAAAACTTGCCATCTGCTGTTAAGGGATGAGACAGAAAAACTCTAGGCTAGTCATGCCTGAATTCGTAATTCAAGGCCAACGCAGAGAGTTGTAGCTTAAGGCTACTCTCAGAGGGAAGAGAGATTACCCATAAATCTCTATTCGAGACTAGTAACGGCTAATATAATTCCAGGAGATATCAATCTCCAAAGAATGATAACCGATACACAAGGGTACATACATACATATACCAAAGGCACTTCCCCCAATTTTGGGGGGTAGCCGACATCAACAAATGAAACAAAACAAAAAAGGGGACCTCTACTCTCTACGTTCCTTCAGCCTAACCAGGGACTCAACCGAGTTCAGCTGGTACTGCTAGGGTGCCACAGCCCAACCTCCCACATTATCCACCACAGATGAAGCTTCATAATGCTGAATCGCCTACTGCTGCTACCTCCGCGGTCATCTAAGGCACCGGAGGAAGCAGCAGGGCCTACCGAAACTGCGTCACAATCGCTCGCCATTCATTCTTATTTCTAGCACGCTCTCTTGCCTCTCTCACATCTATCCTCCTATCACCCAGAGCTTTCTTCACACCATCCATCCACCCAAAACCTTGGCCTTCCTCTTGTACTTCTCCCATCAACTCTTGCATTCATCACCTTCTTTAGCAGACAACCATTTTCCATTCTCTCAACATGGCCAAACCACCTCAACACATTCATATCCACTCTAGCCGCTAACTCATTTCTTACACCCGTTCTCTCCCTCACCACTTGGTTCCTAACCCTATCTACTCGAGATACACCAGCCATACTCCTTAGACACTTCATCTCAAACACATTCAATTTCTGTCTCTCCATTACTTTCATTCCCCACAACTCCGATCCTTACATCACAGTTGGTACTATCACTTTCTCATATAGAACTCTCTTTACATTCATGCCTAACCCTCTATTTTTTACTACTCCCTTAACTGCCCCAACACTTTGCAACCTTCATTCACCCTCTGACGTACATCTGCTTCCACTCCACCATTTGCTGCAACAACAGACCCCAAGTACTTAAACTGATCCACCTCCTCAAGTAACTCTCCATTCAACATGACATTCAACCTTGCACCACCTTCCCTTCTCGTAGATCTCATAACCTTACTCTTACCCACATTAACTCTCAACTTCCTTCTCTCACACACCCTTCCAAATTCTGTCACTAGTCGGTCAAGCTTCTCTTCTGTGTCTGCTACCAGTACAGTATCATCCGCAAACAACAACTGATTTACCTCCCATTCATGGTCATTCTCGCCTACCAGTTTTAATCCTCGTCCAAGCACTCGAGCATTCACCTCTCTCACCACTCCATCAACATACAAGTTAAACAACCACGGCGACATCACACATCCCTGTCTCAGCCCCACTCTCACCGGAAACCAATCACTCACTTCATTTCCTATTCTAAACACATGCTTTACTACCTTTGTAGAAACTTTTCACTGCTTGCATCAACCTTCCACCCACTCCATATAACCTCATCACATTCCACATTGCTTTCCTATCAACTCTATCATATGCTTTCTCCAGATCCATAAACGCAACATACACCTCCTTACCTTTTGCTAATTATTTCTCGCATATCTGCCTAACTGTAAAAATCTGATTCATACAACCCCTACCTCTTCTAAAACCACCCTGTACTTCCAACATTGCATTCTCTGTTTTATCCTTAATCCTATTTCTCATTACTCTACCATACACTTTTCCAACTACACTCAACAAACTAATACCTCTTGAATTACAACACTCATGCACATCTCACTTACCCTTATATAGTGGTACAATACATGCACAAACCCAATCTACTGGTACCATTGACAACACAAAACACATATTAAATAATCTCACCAACCATTCAAGTACAGTCACCCCCTTCCTTCAACATCTCAGCTTTCACACCATCCATACCAGGTGCTTTTCCTACTCTCGTTTCATCTAGTGCTCTCCTCACTTCCTCTATTGTAATCTCTCTCTCATTCTCATCTCCCATCACTGGCACCTCAACACCTGGAACAGCAATTATATCTGCCTCCCTATTATTCTCAACATTCAGCAAACTTTCAAAATATTCCGCCCACCTTTTCCTTGCCTCCTCTCCTTTTAACAACCTTCCATTTCCATCTTTCACTGTCTCTTCAATTCTTGCGCCAGCCTTCCTTACTCTCTTCACTTCTTTCCAAAACTTCTTCTTATTCTCTTCATATGACTGACCCAATCCCTGACCCCACCTCAGGTCAGCTGCCCTCTTAGCCTTACGTACCTTGCGCTTTACTTCCACATTTTTCTCTCTATATTTTTCATACTTCTCTATACTATTACTCTGCAGCCATTCTTCAAAAGCCCTCTTTTTCTCTTCCACTTTTTCCTTCACTCCTTTATTCCACCATTCACTGCCCTACCTCATGCTGCCTCCAACAACCTTCTTGCCACATACATCACTTGCAATCCCAACAAAATTTTCTTTTACTAACTTCCACTCCTCCTCTAAATTACCAGTTTCTCTTACTCTCACCTCGTCATATGCCATTTTCAACCTTTTCTGATGTTTACTTTTTACCCCCGCTTTTATTAGCTCTTCAACCCTCACTAGCTCCCTTTTACATCCACCTACTCTATTCCCCCACTCTTTTGCTACATCTAATTTTCCTTCCACCAAAAAATGATCAGACATACCGTTAGCCATACCCCTAAACACGTGCACGTCTTTCAATCTTCCAAACATTCTTTAGTTATCAACACATAATCCATTAATGCCCTTTCTACTACTCTTCCATTTGCCACTCTAACCCATGTATACTTATTTTTATCTTTCTTTTTAAAAAAGCTAGCATTTATTACCATCTCTTGTTCAACACACATATCTACCAGCCTCTCACCACTCTCATTTTCACCTGGTACGCCATACTTCCCAATGGCACCTTCTACCTCTCCAGCGCCCACTCTAGCATTTAAGTCACCCATGACAACTACATAATTCCTTCTACCCAGTCCTTCTACACACCTAGTTAATTCATTCCAGAACTCATTCCGCTCTTCTTCACTTTTCTCACTACCTGGCCCATACGCACTGACAAACGCCCAACATTCCCTACCCAACCTAACCCTTACCCACATTAACCTAGATGATATCTCCTTCCATTCCACTACTTTACCTGTCATCCATTCACTCAGCAATAAAGCCACACCCTCTCTCGCTCTTCCCCTTTCAATCCCAGACACTCTACCAGACATTTCACCAAACATCATTTCACCCTTTCCTTTCATCTTTGTCTCACACAAGGCCAATACATCCATCCTTCTACTTCTAAACATACTTCCAATCTCACATCTTTTACTCTCTATCGTACTACATCCATGCACATTCAGACACCCCAAAACTAGAGTGCGGGGAGCAGTCACTCTCCCCCCAGCTCCACCTCTTTGTTGATGCCTCATAGGATTTTTATACAGGAGAGGGGGTCCCCAGCCCCCTCGTCCCGTCCCTTTTAGTCGCCTCTTACGACACGCAGGGATAACGTTGGTGCTATTCTAATTGTTTTTATGCCCCCGCGGCCATAGGGGGCAAATGTCGAAAGTATATGTTGTCTAGGTTGGGATACCTAGACAAGGCGAGATCTCGGTTACCTAAAATCACCAAAACTCTGACATATACGATCGACACAGGAAAAGGGAAAATTATGCATATAAATATCTTTACAATATAAAATGCCTAAATAGCTTTCATAATAACAATTAATGCTATTAAAACCGGAAATGTCGTTCTGCTAACTAAATAACACATGCCCAATGAACGACTGCACCTATGGTGACACCGGTGACCGGCGTAGAACCAAACACAATAAATACACTAATTTCATTGTGAGGCTGGAACTAAAATACATATTGTAAAGAATAAATACTCAAATTTCTGGATGAAGAAAAAAGCCGTAGAAAGCATAAAGATTCCGTTGAAATCGATTGAATATGTCAGATCAACAGGGTACACCACCATAGCGAGTCGCTACAATTAAAGGAATAACCGTCAGAGGGAGTTGGTGCGGTTGTGATACGATTGTAGTAGGGGAACCAGGGTAACCTCTATTTCGGCTACCCTTCTAATTCTGCCACATATCCCCCTCGAAGCGTAAAGGCTATTCGGGGTGCAGATTGCCATGTGGCGTGTCAAGAATACGTCCCCTGATTATATACGATACCCTTGAGAGTAATCTTAAGGGTATTTGCGCCAGAAGTTAGAATTCTGTGAAACCTTTGGTTTGATTCTCTGGGAATATCACTGTAGTCATATATACCCTTGGGAAGCTACTAAAGGAACCTTTCATCAGGACGTCATGGCCATCTCACCCAAAAAATAGATTTTTAGCTTCGCTCAAAATCCGTTTAATACATATAAGATTCAGTGATTGCACATGGGTTTTTCTCCTTCTAGAAAGCATACAAGGGGTTTTGATGATCTTGGTAGTTGATTCCTTTGCCCCTAACCTAACGGCTTAGGGGCTTTTGTATACTTTCACACCTCCCTGGTTACCTTTACCTAAGGTAATCTTTCCTCCCTCTGAGGTAGCCTAGGCTACATCCTAGCCCTCCTTACCTTGAATCGTATTCAAGTGAGGTTAGGCTAGGATTTTCTTTCCCTGTCCAGAGCCATAGTTCATGAGCTTTGAGTTGGGGTCAGAACCTCAGAGTATCAGTCGTTTGCCCCCAGCTACCCCATTAGGTGAATGAACTCCCCTTTTGGTTTCCGCTGGACGGCAAAAGCGGGGGCACTCTGCCCTCCCCCCAGGCCACACCTGGTATGGTTACGACCCTTCCTTGTGGCCTAGCGACTTGTCCTACGCCTGCCTTCTCCGGGCCTAGGTTAGGCAGACCCTGGGATTCTGTTTCTTTATAGTTTAGGATGGCACGGCCATGCCATTCTTTTACTGTACTAACCCACCCTAGGCTGGAGAATGTATTCTTCCTATACCTGGGATGGTGCCGGTACTGAAACAGAATCCCCTTTAGGGTGTTGGGGAAGGTTTCGCACCAACCCCCACACCCCTTCACAGGACCCTTTCCCTCCCCCTCTGTCCTTTGGTGATGGCCTAGCCATCACACCCCTGTCGACCTTCCTACAACTCGACCGAGTGCCGGCGGGTTGTGGGGTCGGCCCGGTCCTTTCGCCTGCTAGACTGAGCTGCTTAGCTTCCCGCACATAGTTGAACTATGGGATAGCGTAACGACAGGTCGGTCTGCCGGCGAGAGACCTCCCTGCTATCTTAGTGTTCTTTGGTCCTCCCTTGGACCGCCACCCGCAACCCTAGCTGACCGCCTGCCGAGTTGCGGCTGGATGGAAGCCTGATCATAATGTTCTTCCTTCCATTTGAATCCTCCTTCTCGAGGAAGGCGAGGTTAGGGTAGTGAGCTGCCGCCCTTCCCTCTCCCTTCCTCTTTGCTTTCTCACTCTCTCAATCAAGTGCCGGTCCACTGTCACACAACTCTGCCGGCAACAGCCGACAGCGTAGCCTAGGTCTTCTCTCAGTTTCAAAGATCGATGACAGGGTAGGAGTACCTACAGCCGGTTGCCTGCCGGCTGCTGGCAGTCGCCGACATGTCAGCGATCTGCCATCAATACTTGAGGTCGTCTCCCTTTCCCCGCCACATAGACTGATGGCTTGAAGGGGTTACCCTCAATCGGAGACCGCCGGCGCCCGGTGAGCCTCCGATGCGCCGGCAGGCGCCGGCTCCACCTAATTCATATTACGACAGTGGGCTGTCATTTTTCTCTAACTCGCCGGGACTTTTAGAGATTTAAGGGTAAACCCTCCTTCCCTCTGAGTGTCGCCATCAGGCGACAACCCTATCTTAGTCTTTCCATAGAGTAGTATACTCCAGCTTGCCTAGGCTAGTGTTCCTTGTCTTCACCCCTTGCCGACGAGCATCCGGCTTCGTTTTACGGCAATAACTCAGAGTATTCAGTCTTAATGCCGACAACTCGGCTGCCGAGGAAGTAGTCACTCCCCTGCCGGCTTACAGTTGCAGGCATAGGAAGCCTAGCTTCCCTAGACCGCATTCGAAGTGGTAGTACAATGCCGCCACCTTCTCCCTTGCGGTCTAGAAGACAAGTCTTGTTCAGCAAGGTCCTAGGCTGAAGAATAGATATTCTTCTGCCGTCCAGGACAGCGCCGATATTGAAACAATGTTTCTGATTTGTGACTGGAAATGGCCGGCAATCCTGCCGCCTTCTCCGACACAACACACAAGAGCCTTTCCCTGCCCCTCTCTGTCCTTTAGTGATAGCCTAGCCGTCGTATGTCTTTGGCCGGTGTCCTACAATCTCCCCGCTTGCCGGGTGGGCTGCGATGCCGGCCGGGCTCCTTTATAGGCGGCTTGATAGCCGCTCTGACCTTCCCCTTATGGACGCAAGGCTCCGGGAAAGGTTGTGCCGGCTATGACGGCTGCCAGTGGCAGACCCTAATGTCTTTGAGTGTTCTTCAGTCCTCCCTTGGACTGCCATCCACATCCCTGGAACCGGCAGTGACCGGCAACAGATCTTGTGGCTGGGTGGAAGCTAGAATGATTCATTCCCCCCTTCCATTTGAACCCTCATTCTAGAGGAAGGCAGTAGGGACAGTAGTACCTACACCCTTATTTTTGTACTAAACTATAATAAGGTAGCCCTTCTCTCCATGCTTTCTCTCTCTCAGTCGGCTAGTGCCGTCAGGTACTAACCTAGCCAGTAGACTGGTGCCACCAGGTACTAGCCTAGCTGGCAACATGCCGGCTGAACTACAGTATATGCTTATACAGTAGCCAGTATTTCTGCAGTATAGTACATACTGCAAACGGAAAACTATAGTATATATTCTACTGTAGTTTATTTTTTCCAACATACCCTGTGTATCCTTTCACAGTCCATTGTTGAGACCAATCATAATATTGAAGTGAAGTATTCCTTCAATACACTGAAGAATCATAGTCATCAAATCATTTTTTATCCCACAATATTAATACTCTTTATGAAAGGGTTGGTGCTAGTATGCACTAATTCTAACTCTAGAAGTTAGAACCCTTCTACTCTAGTTTTCCCTTATTAAGGAAATTCTAATATCAATATTGAGGGAGGTCACAGCAATTGGCTGGACAGGAGGTACAAGTATGTGTCTTTCCTATTTCCTTTCTAGCTTACTATCCTAAGCTATAATGGTTAAGTTAATAACAAAATTTCTTGCATGAGATTACATCAATTTATCAAGTGTGATAAATTACCGCATACTCATTTCAATTTCCTTTCTTTACAGGAGGAGCAGGAAGTGAAGTGTAAGGTTATGTACTGTAACCACAAAAGTAGGAACTTTTGTGGTCACACTATGTAGTGACAACCGAAACCTTGAGGTATTGGGACCCCAAGGGCTGTAACGTATGCTTGCCCTTGGTGACTGAGGGTTTCGGCGACCCCAAGTTGACGGAGTCGAGGGATGCGGCACGTGAGAAACTTCGGAAATGGGTACGAGGGTTCCAAAAGAACTCTCCTGGACCGTACATCCCTAACGATAGGATGCGAAGCATGCTGTTCCCAAAGGCAACAGCTGATGCCGTCGTACCCCAGGCACGACCCGGGCCTCCCTGCATCCAGATCGCAGTCGAGGCTGATGTCAGTGAAGCCATGCAATGCATGGACATCCACCAGGAGGAAAGGATGTCTGAAGTGTCCACAGACACGGAGAAGGATCTTCTTCGAGATGATCCTGAAGAAGAGTCTACTCTACCACCCGGAGGAGATGAGGACTACGACTCGACAGAAGCGGAGGAGCCCCTTCTGCCTGTGCCGGCAGTTGAGCCGACACCATCTACGTCTTTGGCTCCTACCCCTCCATTAGACGCGATGGGTCATGCAGTCTTGGCCCACATTACCACTCTAATGGAAAATCTATGTAAGAACGTAGACTTGAAAGAAAAGATGATGAGAGAGTTCCGCCAAACGACTCGGATCATCACTTCCCGAGGGTCTCACAAGCGACTCAGAGTGAAGGACCTGCCAACCTGCTCCGAGACCAATCCCTGGAGGTATGCGGAGTTCATGCCAATCAAGAATGGTAAACTGTACATCTCGGAGAAGTTGGGAGCTGTCCACCTGGACGATATTGAGTTTTGGCCTAACTTTGCGGCTTACCCGGAGTGCTTCATCCGCCTGAAGAATAAGCCAGCGTCGAGAGAAGAGACAGAACCAAAGGAGGTCATGGTATTCCACCACGACAAGGCACAGGCTCTCTTGACGAGTAGCCTGAAGAAGGCAGGATACACTAATTCGCGAGTTTCTGCACTGAGCAAGAAACATCCTACCTTTCTTGCTCCTTCATCGAGAGCATTCCCCTTCACGTTGAAGGCTTTTCTGAGAGTCCTCAAGGCCGCTAAGTCAGGCAAACCATGCCCTAAACTGGAGGAGTGTAGGCCTTTGTCTCTGGCCTTGGCCACAGATGAGAAGGAATGGAAGGAGATCCACCTAACCTTCTCAGTAGCGAAGCTTGATGCAGATATCGCGGGACAGCAGTTCAGCGAGACCCTACCGAAGCTATCAGACTTTCCCTTGCGAAGGGAGCAGGAGACAAAGGAGAGGGTAGCCGCCTCCCTTTCCCTCCAGAACTGCATGGAGATGTGTACAGGCAATGCCACCACCCCAGATATGTTCACGGTCCTGGCCAAGATGCACATGGCCACCCTCGTCAAGGACCCGTATGCCTTCGTAAAGGCCAGGAGGGCCTGTAGGGAGTTCGTGTTTGCTGGTGCAACGGTGAAACATGAACCAAGGAAGCTGATTTCTTCCAGTATCTGGGGTAAGGACCTCTTCCCAAAAGAAGTGGTCCAAGAGGTAGTAGAGAAAGCTGCCACGTAGAATAGGAACCTTCTCCAAAAGTGGAGCATCTCCTCAAAGAGGAAGTCTTCCCCGGATGCTGGTCCCCAACCTAAAAGGAAGACAAAGAAGCCAAGACTACCTTCTTGGCTGGCTCAGCAACATCCCACGGTCACCATGACCGCGATGCCCCACGTGGTTGCTCAACCACAGACCACCTTCCAAATGGTGCCTCAACAGCTGGTAGCCCAGTCACCGGCCTTTAACCCAGGGTTTGAGAGGCATACCACTACCTTTCATCCGAAAGGAAGAGGATCTCGACGGGACTCTTCAAGAAACCCCTCATGAGGCAGGGGAGGACACGGTCAGGGTGGCAAGCCCTCAGGACCATCTAAGCAATGAGATGCTCCAGGTAGAAGGGAGACTCCAACACTTTCGGGATCGTTGGGCCTTCGATTCCTGGACCCACAGCCTAATCAAAAATGGACTAGGATGGAAATGGAACAGATCTCCACCTTCATTTCCTCAGTTCTTCCAACACTCCACCCCCTTACTGGAAGAATATACCTTAGAACTCTTGAACAAGAGGGTTATAAGGAAAGCAAAGTCCATCAAATTCCAGGGAAGGCTGTTCTGTGTTCCCAAGAAGGACTCGGACAAACTCAGAGTCATTCTGGACTTGTCACCACTCAACAAATTCATCAAGAACAAGTTCAGGATGTTAATCCTTCAACACATCAGGACCCTGTTACCAAAATGGGCGTACACAGTCTTAATAGACATGGCAGATGCTTACTGGCACCTTCCAGTCAGCCACCCCCCTCTCCTCCTACCTAGGATTCAAGTTACAGAAGACAAAGTATGTCTTCAGAGCCATGCCCTTCGGACTAAACATAGCCCTAAGGATCTTCACGAAACATGCGGACGCAGTCGTGCAACAACTACACCTAGAAGGCGTTCAGGTAGCAGCGTACCTGGACGACTGGCTGGTGTGGGCAGCATCCAAGACTGCTTGTCTGCAAGCATCCAAGAAAGTGATCCAGTTCCTGGAACATCTGGGAATCAAGATCAACTTCAAGAAGTCTTGCCTTTCTCCAGCTAAGGAGTTTCAATGGCTGGGAATTCCATTAGAACTTGAAGTCACACCGCCTCTCCATTCCACCAAGGAAGAGGAGAGAGATCGCGGGTTCTGTCAAGAGACTTCTGAAATCCAACAGGATCTCAAGACGCCAACAGGAAAGAGTACTGGGCTCTCTCCAGTTTGCAGCAGTAACAGACCCAGTACTAAGAGCACAGCTGAAAGGTGCGTCAGGAGTCTGGAGAAGATGCGCATCAAACGCTCGAAGAGATCTACAGAGACCGGTACCGACCTTACTACGATCACTTCTTAAGCCGTGGTCGAAGGTCAAGGGCCTAACAAGGACCGTTCCCTTACAACAATCTCCCCCATCGGTGACAATCCACACGGATTCCTCAACGGATGGATGGGGAGCTCACTCCCATCAAAGGAAAGCCCAAGGGACCTGGTCATCCCTGTTCAAGACCTTTCACATCAATATTCTGGAGGCCATGGCAGTCCTCTTGACGCAGAAGACTATCCCCTCACAGATCAGCCCATATCAGGCTGGTCTTGGACAGCGAAGTGATAGCGAGATGTCTGAACCGACAAGGCCCGAGATCGCCCCACATCAACCATGTGATGTTAGCCATCTTTCGTTTAGCGAAAAAGAAGAGATGGCACTTATCGGCAGTTGACCTACAAGGGTTCCACAATGTGACGGCGGACGCTCTTTCCAGGCTAAAGCCGATAGAGTCAGAATGGTCCCTAGACGCAGACTCATTCTCCTTAATCTTGGAAAAAGTCCCAGAACTGCAGATCGACCTGTTCGTGACGAGCGACAACAAGATACTACCTCGATACGTAGCCCCATATGAGGACCCTCTGGCAGAGGCAACGGACACCATTTCCCTCGATTGGAACAGATGGACCCGGATCTACTTGTTCCCTCCAACTAATCTCCTACTGAAGGTCCTCAACAGGCTGAGCTCCTTCAAGGGAACTGCAGCAGTAGTGGCCCCCAAGTGGCCCAAGAGCAATTGGTTGCCTCTGCTGATGGAACTGAAGCTGAAGCTGGTCCCTCTACCGAACCCAGCTCTATCCCAATTGGTTCATTAGTCGACTGTCTTTGCTTCATCACAAGGACCCAAAACCTTCATCTCATGATTTTCTCGCCTTATCAGTCAAGAGAAGGTTTGGGATCTCGAAAGGTAGTATAGACTTCCTAGAAGAATACAAGTCAAAGTCAACCAGAAGACAATACTAATCGTCTTGGAAGAAGTGGGTTGCTTTTGTTAAAGCAAAAAAGCCGAAAGAAAGCTCAATAGACTTCTGCCTGTCCTTCTTCATCCACCTTCACGAACTAGGCTTGGCTGCCACCCCGGATAACTATGTGTAAGTCAGCTTTGACTAGACCTCTTCTATATGCCTTCCAGGTAGACCTGGCGAACGAAATCTTCAACAAGATTCTGAAGGCATGCGCTAGACTTAAACCAGCAGCCCCTCCGAAGCCCATTGCATGGTGTCTGGACAAAGTCTTACACTATGCTTCAACCTTGAACAATGAAGATTGCTCTCTAAAGGATCTAACACAAAAAGTGATATTCCTGTTCGCTATAGCCTTAGGGGCTAGAGTTAGTGAAATAGTATAAAATCAAGAGACAAGGGCCATATTCAGTTCACAGAAGTGGGAGAACTGAATTTCATTCCTGATCCTACTTTTCTCGCCAAAAACGAGCTACCCACCAAAAGGTGGGGTCCTTGGAGAATTTGCCCTCTGAAGGAAGATGTCTCTATATCCAGTAGAGTGTCTAAAGGTCTATCTTCGAAGAACTTCAGACTTCAGGGGAGGACAGCTCTTCAAAGGCGAAATCTCAGGATCAAACATCCCTAAAACAACTGAGGGCGAAGCTCACCTACTTCCTTCGTAGAGCGGATCCTGATAGTACACCCACAGGTCACCATCCGAGAAAGATTGCTTCCTTCAGTATATGGACTTTGAGCGACTCCACTCATACACTGGTTGGAAATCCTCCAGTCTTTTCTATAAATATTATGCGAAGCAAGTGCACGCCTTAAAACATTTTGTGGTGACGGCAGGTAGTGTTGTGAAACCTGTCGTCTAGTGCTGTGATGAACAGTGAACTGTTTGGGACTGTCAGTTTGGGTGAAAAGGTGTTGACACCTTGCAGTGCAATACCCTTTTTATTAAGTGTCACCTTAGTGACACTAGGACTGTTCTTTTTTAGGTACAGAATTATACCAATGACACCAGTGCCATGTGTACACCTGCATACAGTGTTGATGATTATCCAACATTTACAGTGAAGTTATCTGAATAATTTTTTCAGCTGATTTTGAGTGGCTAACGATTTTTCTTCCCTTTCAGGTAGAAAATATATGTATCTTTTATATGTTGGATGTATATTTCTATTTCTAATTTTTAATACACCATTGTTGCATTTATGTTGCCTATTCAATAAATGTCAAATGTGTACTTGCGTCTTATTTCCCCCAAAGGTAGTTGAATAAAACTAGCCGATGTTTTTTAATTATTTTCCTAAGTAAAGTTTGTTTGATAGTCAATAATAATAATAATAATAATAGGGAAGTGGCGAATATGGGGAAAGGAAGAGTACCCCTGTACAATCCAGTTTATAGCTCAAAGGCAGGTACTCGGGAAGAGAAAGATTAAGGAAATGGGGAGAAAGAGAAGTACAGAAGAATGAAAGAGAGGGGCAGACCATCTTGCAATAGTAGAGAATTGGTATTATTATGTTTGATAGTACTTATATATATTGTAACATAAAAGATAAAATTCTTTTAATAAGGATTTACGAGGAGAATATATCAAGAAGCAGTGAAACCCAATATAACTTAAAATGTACTTCAATAACAATTAATAAGTAAATTAAAGTCACAAACAGAACATTAAACAAATTACGGACGCATTACACAAAAGCAAAGACTCGCCATACAGCACTTCATCAAGACTACTCATCACTAATCACTGCGGTTTACAGTATAATACCCAAGTCACAAAGCTTTACATCAGCACAACATATAATTCACTGAAGTAACATCAAAAAGTTAGTGGCAACCAACGTTACATCACACAAGAAAACGTCCAAATGGATAAACAATACATTACCATATATTCCTTAAAACTTGATACACTATTATAATCACTTGTTTGTTGCGACTCCAACGAAAATCATCGTTTTGGGCCTTTATATACCAGACTCACGTTAGACATCCATGGACTAAATATAATTTTTTCGGTACATTATCCTTGGCGACTACTGCCTACGCCAAGCTCTACTGCCATCTGTTGTCTAGTGTACACTTTTTTCATGCAAATATAAATTTTCAACCTTTTCTGCAATTTTACATTCAATAAATCAATATTCCTTTACATTCCCCCCCCCCCCCCTTTTAACTCCGCGGCTCTCTCCTCAGTCCATGCTGAATTTTCACTCATATAGTCTTAAACATTAGCCACTTCCATTCAGCAACTATCGGAGACTGCCACGTCGTAGGTAACAAGCACTTTCCTTTCGATAGTCTGTACACATTCTTGCACTTCCGTCAGGTTTGTCGACTAGAACACATCTTCTCCTTGCGACTAGAAGACTAGTCCTGTGCCGCAGTCCCCTAGGCTGAAGAGTAGTATTCTTTTTTGGGCTCAAGCCATGACGTCCTGATGGAAGGTTCCTTCAGTAGCTTCCTGAGGGTATATATGACTACAGTAGATATTCCCAGAGAACGGATTTTGAGCAAAGGGTGAGATGGCGATGACGTCCTGATGGAAGGTTCCTTCAGTAGCTTCCTGAGGGTATATATGACTACAGTGGATATTCCCAGAGAATTAAAGCAAAGGTTTCACAGAATTCTAACTTCTGGCGTGAGTACCCTAAAGGTTTCCCTTTAGGATATTGTATATCAACAGGGGACGTATGCTTGACACGCCGCATGGCTATCTGCACCCCACATAGCGTTTACGCTTCGAGGGGGAAAGGTGGCAAGATAACTGAGGAGCCGTTGCAAAGTTATCCTCCTACGTTACTGTTAAGGTACCTGGCGACGTAAACAAACGGCAGCCATAGCTGCCTGCCATCTTGACTGACGTCACGTCCGTCCTCTTCATTCCATATTCAGCGTTTCTGCCAGCCTCCACGATACAATATGAAAGGGAGGGGCCTGACAGGCCGAACTAGAACCAGTAGGGCGGGTCCATCAGGACGTCATGGCCATCTCACCCAAAAATAGATTTTTGGCTTCGCTCAAAATCCGTTTTTTTGGGCTCAAGCCATGACGTCCTGATGGAAGTGTACCAGAGAATTAGTGTATCGTGGTTTTTCCCCATTGCAAAGTGCCTTCTACTTCAAACAATATTCCTTTGGTCTGGTGACCTTAGAGACCATGGCATCTCCGTTATATGTCACTACCAGTGGCATAAACAATGACATGGCTTCCTGCCCCCCTGGCAGGGAGGTCCTGTTTAGACAAGAGGAACATCTCGAAGTACCCTGATGAAGATAGACTCACCTGAATGCGAGGATCGTGCCGGTCTCGTAGACAGATCAGAAGGTTAAATATTTGTGTAGGAACAATATTTCACCTGCTTGGTGAGCATATTTCAGACAGGATAATTATTATATATAATATAATAAAGAATAATTAGGGGCATTGAAACACAGTAACAGCAATTTATTTTCATATGGAAAGGCGAAATAACCTGCATATAGTAAATAAAATATCTATTTTATTCAAGAATTTGCAATAAAGTAAAATAAGGTAAATAATTTACAATAAAATTGTTGAATAACAGACATAGATCATGAACTGAAAGACGGTGATGTGGAATCTGAAAGGAAAGAATTTGCCTTTGTACACATAAGTTCCTGGGGAACGAAAGTCTTTAAGAGTCACAATACACTTCATGTCCAAGAACATGTGGCACACGTGTTAGAATCTATGTCACTTCACCTTGAGGAAGAACAGTCTTTTGTGACACTAAGTGTCACCTGAAATCACTATGTATCGCACTAGGGTCAACACAGGCACCCGTTGAGTTAGAGTCCCGAAATAACACTGTTCTACGCAGCACTATGCAGCTGGTTTCAATACACTACCTGCTGCTACCACGAATCTTTTAACTTCATGCACCTGCTTCGCATAGTGTTTAAAGAACACTTTTGAGGATTTCCAGCCTGTGAAGCATCGGAGGCTTTCGAAACCCATACCTTGGAAAAAATTTAGGGAAGAGGCGACTTTCCTAGGATCATAACCTGCGGGTGTACTGTCAGGATCCGCTCTGCGAATAAAGTAGGTGATTTTCGCCCTTAGTTGTTTAAGTGACAGGTCACTACCCGATGTTTCTCCTTTAAAAAGCTGTCCTCCGCCAAAGTCTGAAGTTCTTCGAAGATAGACCTTAAGGCTCTCCACTGGGCATAGAGAGACATCTTCCTTCAGAGGGCAGATTCTCCAAGGTCCCCATCTCTTGGTGGGGAGTTCATTTTTGGCGAGAAACGTAGGGTCAGGGAAGAGGGTAAGTTCCCCTGTGTCGGCAAACTGTATCTGGCCCTCTTCTCTTGATAATGCCACTATTTCACTGACTCAGGCTCCCAATGCGAGAGCAAAAAGGAAAATTACTTTTTGAGTCAAGTCTTTCAGAGGGCAAGATTCGATGTCCAAGCTAGAGGCAAAATGGAGCACCTTATCCAGGGACCAGGTGATGGGTCTCGGTGGAGGTGCAGGATGGAGTCTAGCACATGCCTTCAGAAGTTTGATAAAGATTTCGTTGGACAAATCTATTTGGAAGGCGTACAGTAGTGGTCTTGTCAAGGCCGATTTACAAGTGGAAATCGTGTTGGCCGCCAAGCCTTGTCCATGAAGGTGAATAAAGAAGGACATACAAAAATCTATGGAGATTTCCGTAGGGTTTTTTGCCTTAACAAAGGACACCCACTTATTCAAGGATGATTCATATTGCCTTCTGGTAGACTTTGTTTTGTATTCATCTAGGAAGTCTAAACTTTTCTTCGAGATTCCAAACCTTTTCTCCACGGCTAGGGAGAGAAAATCATGAGATGAAGGTCCTTGACTTTCTTTGATGAATAGAAGACAGTCGACTTCTGCACCTGGTGGGAGAGAACCGGGCCCGGCAGAGGGATCAGCTTGGGTTGTAGCTCCAGGACTAGGGGAAACCAGTTGCTCCGGGGCCACTTGGGAGCCACTAGGGCTGCTGTTCCTTTGAAGGTTCTCAGTTTGGAGAGGACTTTCAGCAGAAGATTGGGTGGAGGTAACAGGTAAATCATGGACCATCTGTTCCAGTCCAAGGACATGGCGTTCACTGCTTCCGCTTTGGGGTCCTCGTATGGGGCCACATATCGAGGAAGTTGATTGTTGTCGCTCGTCGCGAAGAGGTCGATCTGCAGTTCCGGGACTTGACGGGAGATGTAGGAGAATGATCTTGAGTCTAGGGACCATTCCGACTCTATGGGGTTTGTCCTCGATAGAGTGTCCGCCGTCACATTGGGGAATCCTTGCAGGTGAACTGCAGACAAGTGCCATTTTTTCTTGTCCGCCAGGCGGAAAATGGGCAAAAGCATTTGGTTGAGGTGGGGCGATCTTGAGCCCTGACGGTTGAGACATTTGACTACCACGGAGCTGTCCAGAGTTAGACGAATGTGGATCGAAGGACGAGGAGATAGTTTTTTCAGAGTGAGAAGAACCACCATGGCCTCCAAGATGTTGATGTGAAATGTCTTGAACAGGGGAGACCATGTTCCTTGAACTTGTCGTTGGTGGGAGTGAGCCTCCCATCCCTTTAGCGAGGCATCCGTGTGGATGTTGATCGATGGAGGTGGTGGTTGAAGAGGAACAGATCTTTTCAGGTTCCTTGCTTCTGACCACGGCTTGAGGAGTGAGCGAAGCCTGTTTGGTAGGGGTCTCTTGAGATCTCTTCGAACGATGGATGCGTTTCGTCTCCAGACTCCTGAAGCATCCTTTAGCTGTGCTCGTAGCACTGGGTCTGTCACTGAGGGGAACTGTAGGGAGCCGAGTACCAGCTCCTGCTGTCGTCTTGAAATCCTTTTCTTCAGAGGGATGGAAAGGCGGTGTGACTGAAGATTCCAATGGATTCCTACCCATTGAAACTTCTGAGCTGGAGACAGGCGAGACTTCTTGGTGTTGATTTTGAAACCCAGATGTTCTAGGAATTGGGTCACCTTTCTGCAGGCATGCAAACATTCTTCTGATGATGGCGCCTAGACCAGCCATTCGTCTAGGTAAGCCATCACCTGGACGCCTTGAAGGCGTAGCTGTTGGATGATCGTGTCTGCTAGTTTCCTGAAGATTCTTGGACCTACGTTGAGCCCGAAGGGCATGGGCCTGAAGGCGTAGTTTCTTCTTTGGAGCCTGAATCCTAGGTAGGAGGAAGGTTGGTGATTCATTGGAATGTGCCAATAGGCATACGCCAGGTCTATTGAGACCATGTAAGCCTTGTGAGGCAGTAGGGCTCTTATATGTTGAAGAGTCAGCATCTTGAATTTGTTGTTCACAATGAACTTGTTGAGAGGGGACAAGACGAGAATGACTCTGAGCTTGTCTGAGTCCTTTTTGGGAACACAAAACAGTCTTCCCTGGAACCTGGTGGACTTTACCCTCTTGATCACCTTCTTGTTCAAGAGTTCTAGGACATATTCTTCTAGGATGGGGGTTGAGGGCTGGAAGAATTGGTGGAAGATTGGAGGTGGTTGTATCCAACTCTACCCTAGTCTCTTCTTGATGATGCTGTGTGCCCAAGGATCGAAGGTCCAACGATCCTGAAAGTGTCGGAGTCTTCCTCCCACCGGAAGCACTTCATTGCTTCTGGTTTCCCAAGGGTTTACCACCTCGGCCGCTTGCTCCCCTTCCTCCCCTGCCTCTGGAAGAACGACGAGAGGAGTCTCTGCCGGAGCCTCTACCTCTGGGACGAAAGGTAGTGGACTGTCTTTCGTAGGCAGGAGTGAAAACTGGTGATTGGGACACCATGGGTTTAGGGACCAGCTGAAAGGTCTGCTGTGGCTGGGCCACTATCTGGGGAGTAGCGGGAGCCGGAAACTGACGTTTGGCGTGATACTGTTGGGGTCTAGGCTTGAAGGGTTTCCTCTTAGGTTGCGGACCTTCATCCTGAGAGGACTTCCTCTTCCGGGACATGCCCCACTTGTTGAGAAGGTTCCGGTTCTCAGACAGCCTTGTCCACAATATCCTTCACCAAAGCTGTTGGGAAGAGATGTTTGCCCCAAATGTTGGAGGAGATCAGTTTCCGGGGTTCATGCTTCACGGCTGCATTGGCGAACACGTACTCTCTACAGGCTCTCCAGGCCTTGATGAAGCTGAACAAATCCTTCATCTCGGTCGCAAGGTGGGTCTTGGCAAGAACCATGTAGAAGTCCGGGACCTGAATGTCCCCGGCCATTGCCTCAAGTTGAACTTGATGGGATAGGGAGGCAGTTAGCCTCTCCTTGGTGTCTTGTTCCCTACGTAGCAGATGGTCGTTAAGCTTAGGGAGATCTTCATTAAACTGACGTCCAGCGACGTCAGGTTCCAGTTTCCCAACCGTGATAGTAAGCTGGATATCCTTCCAGCTTTTATCGTCAGGGGGTAAGGCGAGGGAGAGAGGCCTACACTCTTCCAGTGTAGGGCAGGGCTTTCCTTCCTCCACCGCCTTCAAGACCACGTTTATAACCTTTTTCACGAAGGTAAAGACCATGGTAGGAGGAGCAAAAAAGGATGGATTCTTCTTGCTCAACGCTGGCATCTTGGAGTTAGTGAAGCCTCGATTCTTGAGGCAATCAGCCAGCATAGCCTGGGCATTGGAGTGCTCGAATACAATCACTTCCTTAGGTTTGGTCTCCTCCTTGGAGGCCGGTTCGGACTTAAGCTTGACGTAACAGTCCGGATATGCCTCAAAGCTAGGGTAGAACTCTACCTCTTCAAGGGGAACGGCACCCATTTTGTCATTAATGAAAATGCGCCCCGTCGTTATTGGCATGTGCTCGGCATGCCTCCAGGGATTTGACACCGAGCAAGGGGGAAGCTGTTTGACCGAGAGTTTCTTCGGTTGCTTCCAGCCCATGAAATGCCTCTTGAAGTCCTCTTGACCTTTGCGGAACCTCTCGTCCATGAGTGCTACCAGGACCTGGATGGTATCCTGGGTGGTCGGCAGCGGAGGAAGCGAAGCAGCAGATGTAGAGGGAACTGGCTCCTCGACCACAGCAGAAGCCGCAGAGGGTGCTCGGGCGACCTCACCCTCCGAATCAGGGAACTCCACCTGATCCTCTTCTTCCTCCTGACCCTCAGTCATGAGGGTCATTTCAGTATTTTCTGACACGTCCGACATCCCTTCCACCTCGTCGATGTGACAGCCTTGGAGAGCGGCCGTAACGTCCGGTTCAACCGTAAGTTGAGCACAGGGGATCTCGTCCTTATGGATCACGGCATCAGCCGATGCCTTAGGGAAGAGAAGGGCCCTCATCTTCTCGTTGAGGAGATAAGGCCCTGTGGCGTTCCTCTGGAAACCGCGCACCCACTTGCGCAGTTTCTCTTGTGCATTGTCCCGTGCCATCGCGGACGGAGGGTTGTCGAACGCCTCATCAAGGAGGCTTTTGCAGACTGAACAAGTCTGCAGATCCCAATACACAAGATTCCCTTTCTTGGTGGCACAGGCGGCGTGGGTCCGGCACGCCAGATGCCCATAAAAGTCAGGGCGACGAACTCCGCAGAAGGAGCTCTCACACTTCACGTACTCCTCCTGTAAAAGAAAGAGACAATGAGTACTTGTGAGTCATTATATCACGACTTACAGTAATTTTAGACTAAAATTTAAGTAGCAACTTATAAAATATAAGATTCATTTTGGTTATGAGCTCAGGATAGGTGAGCTAGAAAAGAAGTAGGAAGACACATATTTGTGAATCCTGCCCAGCCAATTGCCGCGACCTTACACTATAGAACTTGTAGGGTTCTAAAAGGGGGGAAAGAGCATCCATTCGGATGAGTCAAGCTTAGGCTTCCTCTGGGGAATTAATCATAGAGAGGTGCAAAGCTGAAATCATTCAGTTTATATAGAGAAAAAGGGGGAAAATTAGAATAAACCCCTTTTTGCAGGTTCAGTCCCGGCAAGAGACTGCACAAGGAAGCACAGTATATGCTGGAAATGTTTTACTGTACAACCGTATACAATAGTCATTGTTCTATGGTATGAAATACCAGAGGAGAACTGGCTAGTCTACACAGCTGCATGATAGTGACTGCCGGCGGGGCCAGCAGCCGGGAGGGGTGATTGTCCACTGTAAGCAGAGGCTAGAAGCGCCGGAAGACTGACGGAAGGTCGGAGGCCCGTCTAGCGAGGTGAACCCATGAATGGCCACATACCAAGTGGCAGAGAGACAGGAAGACACTTGGGAATGGTGGATTGCTGGCAGGATGGCTGATCGCCGGCAGGACGGTGGCCCCCGGCAGCCAGCCGCCAATGGTAGACCATCGCTGACATCATGCAATGAAGCAGGAAAGTTACCCAAGATGCCTGCAGCTAGCGCCGGCAAGTGGAGGCCGGATCGCCGGCAGGACGGTGGCCCCCGGCAGCCGGCAATGGTAGACCATCGCTGACATCATCCAATGAAGCAGGAAGGTTACCCAAGATTCCGGCGGCTAGTGCCGGCAAGCGGAGGCGACAGTGGGCCGGCACCGAGATAGAAAGAGAGAAAGTTAAGGAGGGAAGGAAAGGAAGGGTAATACCCAGTACCCAAACTAATCTTCCTCTGGAAAGAGTGTTCACATGAAAGGGGAGGATACACCTATCATCTGGCGGCAGAGAGCCGGCAGACAGCTATGTTGCCTGTGGTAGCCCAAGGGAGGGCCAGAGAACACTCAAAGAAGGGAGGTCTTCCGCCGGCAGGCCGACCGCCGGCACTATCCCATAGTTCAACTATGTTAGGGAAGTGTAGCAGAACGGACCATCTAGCAGAAGAACACAGCCAATCCCACAACTCGCCGGCAAGCAGAGGAGTTTTAGGACGGCGGACAGGGGTGTGATGGCAAGCCAACACAAAGGGACAGAGTGGGGGGAAGGGGAAAGGGTCCTGAGAGGGAGTGATAAGGGGGTGGGGACACGCCCTTACACTCCCAAGAGAAGGGAATCTGTTTATAGGCTAGCCTATCTAGCAGGGGGGGAGAACACTCTCCAACCTAGGGTAGGCTAGCTCAGCTTAGGTACAGCACTAGTGTCCTGTCCTAAACTATAAAGAAACAGAATCCCAATGACTACCTAACCTAGGCTAGGAGAACCATTCTCCCAGACTAGGTAAGACAGGGGTAGGACAAGTTGCTAGGCTGCAGGGAGGAAGGGTCGTCACCCAACCCAGTGCAGACTAGGGGGGGGGGTCGTGACCCAACCCAGTGCAGACTAGGGGGAAAGGCAGAGCCCTTCCACCTTCATCCTCCAGCCAGTACCAGAAGGAGAAAACGTTCTCCTAAGGTGGGCTGGGGTGAACGACAAGTACTCTAGGGTTCTGTCCTAACTCGAACCATGAACAATGCCGATGAGAAGGGAAGAACAATCCTAGCCTAACCTACCCGAATGCCATTCGAGGTAAGAGGGCTAGGATATAGCCTAGGCTACCACAGAGGGAGGAGATTACTGTACCTTAAATAAGGTAACTAGGGAGATAAGGAAGCATACAAGGGCCCCAGTGTTAGGTTAGGGGTAAAGGAGTCGATGGTAAGACCACCCACGACCCCTTGTATGGTCCCTAGAAGGCGTAAAAACGGATTTTGAGCGTAGCGAAAAATCTATTTTTGGGTGAGGTAGCCATGTCGTCCTGATGGCAGTTCCTTCAAAGGTAGCTTCCTAGGTATATCTGACTACAGTGATATATCCCAGAGAATTTACCAAAGGTATCCAGAATTCTAACTCCTGGAGCGAATATCCCTTAAAATTTTACAAAGGGATATCGCGTAATATCAGAGGACGTATTCTTGACACGTCTCATGGCTATCTACACCCCCAATAGAGCTTTCACTACGAGGGGAAAGAGAGGCAAGGATAGGGTGAGTCGTTCCAGAGACATCGCTCTCGACGAGTCCCTACTGTACTGCAAATAGTGCGCCTGTCTGCCACCCGAGGCGCCACCGTCATTCTTTATAGCTTTGTAGGTGATGCAGACACAGTACTATAGGGAGGGATTCATTATCCTTTTGTCCCAAAAGAGGGTGGGTCCATCAGGACGACATGGCTACCTCACCCAAAAATAGATTTTTCGCTACGCTCAAAATCCGTTTTTTGGGCTCAGACCATGTCGTCGTGATGGAAGTGTACCAGAGCATTAATGTATCTGTGGATTTCCAATAGTGCCGTTCATCTCGAGCTAAATCTTTCCTCTTCGGCCTTTAGACCTAGAGACACTTGATGTTACCGTTATACATCAATCAGCTGATCATAAAATATGTCAGTGCTTCCTGCCCCCTACAGGGAAGAGTCTGGGTAGACTCGAGGAAAAAACCCGAGGATTGTGAGTTCAGGAAACAATCTAGCAAACAGTTTGTATATTAGTGTCAACATATACGTAAAGCATAGTCTGTACTAGGATGGAAATGGCTTGGCAGATTTCTGTAGCTCCCGGGTCTGTGAAGAGACGGACAGGTTGATATATGTGTAGGAACACTTTAAACAGTAAAATGAACAGTCTAGTACAACAAGGTCTTACCTGTTTGCCTGGAACACCATGAATCTTAGTTCTAGTATTGACTTAATTATCAAAAGAGTCAAGGATGCTCTGACTTATGCATTTAAATAATTGTTTAAATGACTATTTGAATAAATATTTGGGGCGAAGGAGACGCAAATATTCGTTCTATTGTTTATTACAAAAATAGAAATCATGGTTGTAAACAGTTACAATGTATGTTGAATAATTCTACATACGAGCATAAACAGTAATAACAGGATAAAAAGGGGTTTGCCTGAAAAGGAAAACATTAGCCACTCAAGGGAAACATGCAGTTTCGTTCTATAATCTGTTGTTACTAAAACACTGTGCATATAAGAATGCCTGGCACTTGTGTCAGTTTATTATGCTTAATGTCACCTGTGTAGGGAGAACAGTCTATAGTGTTATCACTTAAACACAAAACTCAACACGATATGTCTTACGAGTCTATCGTGTACACCCTTCACTATAAGTCCCTAATAGTGCACTGTTCTTCGCAGTAATCAAGCAGCGGGTTTTATCACACTGCCCGCTGCCACCACATGAGACTTAATTTCTTGTAGTTGCTTCGCGTAGTGCTTGAAGAAGACCCTTGAGGACTTCCATCCAGTATAAGCACGAAGGCTTTCAAACGACATTGTTTGGAAGAAATTCAGAGACGAGGCAACCTTCCTCGGATCATGACCTGCGGGTGTACTGTCTGGATCCGCTCTGCGAATGAAGTAGGTGATTTTCGCCCTAATCTGTTTCAAGGATAACGTTGAACCAGAAGTCTCTCCCCTGAAAAGCTGACCTCCCTTAAAGTCTGAAGTTCTACGAAGATAGACCTTTAGGCATTCCACTGGGCAGAGGGATGCTTCTTCCTTCAGAGGGCAGATTCTCCAGGGACCCCACCTTTTAGTGGGTAGCTCGTTCTTGGCGAGAAACGTCGGGTCCGGAAAGAGGTTCAGATCTCCATTGTCTGTGAACTGAATGCGGCCATCATCCCTCGAGAGGGCCATTATTTCACTAACTCTGGCTCCCGAGGCTAGTGCAAACAAGAATATCACCTTCTGAGTCAAGTCTTTCAGCGAGCAATCCTCATTATTCAGGGTTGATGCTAAATGAAGAACTTTGTCCAAAGACCATGAAATGGGCTTAGGAGGAGCTGCGGGCCAAAGTTTTGCGCAGGCTTTAGGGATCTTGTTGAAGATTTCGTTGGAAAAGTCTACCTGGAAGGCATAAAGTATTGGTCTGGCCAGGGCAGATTTACATGTAGTAATCGTATTGGCTGCTAAACCTTGTTCATGAAGATGGATGAAGAAGGACAAACAGAAGTCCGTAGAAATCTCCTTAGGTTTCTTCGCCTTGACAAAGGCCACCCATTTTTTCCAGGAAGACTCATATTGTCTTCTTGTTGACTTTGACTTGTACTCTTCTAGGAAGTTGATACTGTCCCTAGAAATCCCAAACCGTTTCTTGACTGCTAAGGCGAGAAAATCATGAGATGAAGTTTCTGGGTTTTCACTGATGAAGCTGAGACAGTCAATTTCTGCACTTGCTGAGTCAGAACTGGGTCCGGCAACGGGATCAGTTTCAGGCGTAGTTCCGTTACCAGGGGGAACCAAACGCTGTTGGGCCACTTGTGGGCCAATATTGCTGCCGTCCCCCGAAAGGATCTCAGCTTTTCGAGGACTTTCAGCAGAAGGTTGGTTGGAGGGAATAGGTAGATCTTGGACCATCTGTTTCAATCTATGGACATTGCATCCATCGCTTCCGCTAGAGGATCCTCGTATGGGGCTACATACCGGGGTAGCTTCTTGTTATCGCTCGTTGCGAAGAGGTCTATCTCCAGTCCCGGGACTTTGCGTAAGATGAAGGAGAACGATCTTGCGTCTAGGGACCATTCTGATTATCGGTTTGGTTCTGAATAGAGCGTCCGCTGTCACATTGCGGAACCCTTGAAGGTGGACTGCTGACAAGTGCCATCTCTTCTTCTCCACTAAGCGGAGGATGGCTAGTATCACTTGATTTATGTGAGGCGATCTCGAGCCCTGTCGATTTAGGCATCTCATTATGACTTTGCTGTCTAGAACCAGACGGATGTGGATTGAGCAGCGAAGTTTCAGTTTCTTTAGGGAAAGAAAAACTGACATGGCTTCCAGGAAGTTTATGTGGAAGGTTTTGAAGAGGGGAGACCAGGTCCCTTGGACTTTCCGATAGTAAGAGTGACCTCCCCACCCTTCTTTTGAGGCATCCGTGTGAACGGTGACTGATGGTGGAGGTGGTTGTAAGGGAACCTTGTTCTTTAGGTTCTTGGACTCCGACCATGGCTTGAGTAGGGATCGCCGACGATTTGGTGTCGGTCTTTTCAGATCTCTTCGAGCGTTTGATGCGTATTTTCTCCAGACTCCTGATGCATCTTTTAATTGTGCTCTCAATACTGGATCTGTCACTGAGGCGAACTGGAGAGACCCCAAAACTCTCTCCTGTTGCCTTCTTGATATCCTTGCGGATCAAAGAAAGCTTCTGACAGATCCCGCTATCTCTTTCCATTTCTGTGATGGAATGGAAAGGCGTGCGACTGCAAGTTCCAGTGGACGCCCAGCCACTGAAACTTCTGAGCTGGAGACAGTCAGGATTTTTCCCGATTGATCTTGAATCCTAAGTGTTCCAGGAACTGGATCACTTCCATGGAGGCTTGCCTGCATTCTTCTTTGGATGCTGCCCACACCAGCTAGTCGTCCAGGTAGGCTACCACCTGGATTCCTTTTAGGCGTAGTTGATGAATTACTGCATTCGCAAGCTTGGTGAATACACTTGGAACTATGTTTAGTCCAAAGGGCATGGCTCTGAAGACGCACTGTCTTCTTTGTAGTTTAAATCCCAGGTAGGGGGAAACTTGACAGCTGATCGGAACGTGCCAGTACGCATCCGTCATGTCTATGGAGACTGTGTATGCCCGTTTGGGCAACAGGGTCCTGATGTGTTGAAGCGGTAGCATTTTGAACTTGTAGTTCACTATGAACTTGTTGAGTGGTGACAAGTCCAGAATTACTCTGAGCTTTTCTGAGTCCTTCTTCGGAACACAAAATAGCCTTCCTTGGAATCTGACGGACTTCGCCTTCTGTATAACTCTTTTGTTCAAGAGTTCCTGAACATATTCTTCCAATATGGGGGTTGAGTGTTGGAAGAATTGAGGGAAGGTTGGTAGAGTTGAACTCCAACTCCACCCTAGTCCGTTCTTGATTAGGCTGTGGGCCCAGGGATCGAAGGTCCAACGATCCCGGAAGTAGAAGAGTCTCCCTCCTACCGGTAGCATCTCACTTTGAGTGCTGGGAGGAGGATTTACCTCCTTGGCCACGTCCACCCCTGTTGCCCCTACCTCTGGAGGGGCGTCTAGAGGAGCCTCGAAAGGAACCTCGAGACTTCGGCCGAAAGGTCGTAGACTGCCTTTCAAACACTGGGGTGAACACTGGTGACTGAGTCGCCAGGGTTTGGGGCACCAGTTGGAAGGTGGTGGGTGGTTGTGCCACCGTCTGGGGCACCATGGCCACGGGAAGCTGCTGTTGCTGCTTAGGCCGAGAGGGCACTCTAGGTCGCTTTGATTTATTCTTCGGCTGGGGACCCTCGTCAGCTGAAGATTTCCTTTTGGTGGACAAGCCCCACTTGGAAAGGAGGTTCCTGTTTTCAGTGGCGGCTTTGTCTACGACCTCTTTGACCACTTCACTTGGGAAGAGGTCTTTTCCCCAGATGTTGGAAGCTATCAGCTTCCTGGGTTCATGCCTCACCACAGCCGAGGCGAACAAGAACTCTCTACAAGCCCTTCTGGCTTTAATAAAATTGTACAGGTCTTTAGTCACCGTCGTCAGATGGGCTTTGGCGAAAACCATGTACATGTCCGGTTTATCTGGGATGCTTGCCATTGTCTCCAGGCCAGTCTGTAGAGACAAGGAAGCGGCTAAGCGTTCTTTTGTCTCCTGCTCTCTACGCAGGAGAAAGTCCGACAGCTTGGGGAGGTCTTCGCCGAACTGTCGTCCGGCAATATCTGCCTCCAGCTTCCCGACTGTGAAGGTGTTGTGGACATCCTTCCAGTCCGCATCGTCTGATGGGAAGGCTAGGGAGAAGGGTCTACACTCTTCCAGTGTAGGGCACGGTTTCCCTGCCTCGATTGCCTTTAAGGCTGCCTTGAGCCCTTTATCCATAAAGGGGAAGGCACGTTGAGGATCAGCAATGAAGGACGGGTGCTTCTTGCTGAGAGCCGGCACCTTAGAGCTAGTAAAGGCCCTCTCGTTTAAGGTGGTGGTCAATAAGGCCTGAGCCTTAGAGATTTCAAGGACAATCGTTTCCTTGGGCTCTGTCTCCTCTTTGGACGCTGGTTCCGTCCTGAGACGGACGTAGCAGTCCGGGTAGGCCCCTTTGCTGGGCCAGAATTCAATATCCTCTACTGGGACAGTACCCAGTTTATCCTAGAGGAAGATCCTCCCGCCCGACATGGGCATGTGCTCTGCGTACCTCCAAGGGTTAACGTCAGAGAAGGCAGGGAGATCCTTAACGTTCGGCTTCTTTGGAGCTGAACGTGCCACAACCAGTTGATGAATTTCGGTCCAAAAAGAGGCCTCCTTCACGGTCGATTTCTGTTGCATGTCATGCACCATGGTCAGCAACGAGTGCAAAGTACTCGTAATCGAATCCAGTTGGGGCGCAGTGGAGGAAGTAGAAGGCGCTGGCTCATTCCCTGTGGCCGATGACACCGAAATCGTATCGGCTTTCTCCGTTAGTGGTTCGGGTGGAACATCATCCGCCTGATCCAGCTCCTCCACTAGGAGATTGTTCTCAGTCTCCTCTGAGACAACTGACACGTTGTCCTCAAGTTGGATGTTCTCCAAGGCATCCAAAACTTCAGATTCTACCGGAATCTGAACAAGGGGAATCTCAGGTTGAGCCTGGGGAATGACCGCATCCAAAGATGCCCTAGGGAAAAGACACGCCCTCATCCTTTCATTAGGAAGGTATGGGCCAGAAGTATTCTTCTGAAAACCCTTAACCCATTTACGCAGCTTTTCCATTGCTGCGTCCCTTGAATCAGTTGACTTTTGGTCATCAAAAGCCTCTGTTACATGGTCAGTACAAACGGTACATACCTGCGGGTTCCAATACTTGAGAGCCCCCTTGGTGACAACGCAGCGAGCATGGGCCCTGCACATGTCGTGGCCGCAGAAGTTCTTACTGCGGACCCGGCAAAAACTATTACCGCACTCGGGATGCTCCTCCTGTAAAGAAAGGAAAAGTCTATCAGTATTCGGTGAAATTCTCAAATTTCAACATACATAATGTGTTATATTAGCTTGGATAGGGTAAGCTATAAGTAGGAAAGACACCTACATGTGTTTCCTGTCCAGCCAATTGCTATGACCTCCTCCAATATTGAAAACAGAATTCTTAAAAATCTTTGGGGGAAGATGATATCCTATGATATTAGTGTATCTTAACACAATCTTCCAGTTTCAATAATTGGGATTAAGGACAATAATGGATCATATCCATTAAAGGAAGAGAGAATCGCTCTCTTTTTTGGGCTCAATCCATGTCGTCCTGATGGAAGGTTCCTTCAGTAGCTTCCTTTGGATATATATAACTACTAAAATATTCCCAGAGAATTAAACTAAAGGTTTTCACAGAATTCTAACTTCTGGAGCGAGTATTCTAAGGGTTAACCCTTTAGAATATCGTATATCAACAGGGGACGCATGCATTAACACGTCACATGGCCATCTGCACCCCACCTAGCGTTTACACTTCAAGGGGGAGATGTGGCGAGTGAATGTGGGAGGTAACTGGGGTGCCGTTCCAAAGATACTCTCCCTTCGTCACTATTACGATACTCGCAGCTGCGTGACGTCACGTCCGCCCTCACCATTCCTCTCTTAGTAGCCATAACGACGTTTCTTTTGTTCCCAGTTATCGCTGTATTTTGTGTGCATCCTTCAAGATGTCTCAGCCTTCTGCTTCGCCTTCTTCTGGAAAGTTGAGTACCAGGTTCTTGTATTGTTTAAATAAGCTCAGGCCGTCGAGTAACGATTTTTTACGCTAAAATCTTGTGTTTTGTGGCCGAGCTGAGCCTTGTCTCGGGTCGCCATTTACGGCGCGGCTGTTCGCTTGCATGCGTTATTTAGTTAGCCAGAACAGCCTTCCCCGACCTTTTATTTAAGATAAATCTTTAGTTATTTAGTCTTCATTATTAGGGAAAAGTTATATTATGCCGATAGTGGTCTTCGGCGATCTTAGTTAGCCGACCCCATACTAGTCTTTCAGCCTAGCATAGGCTACAGCCTAGTGTTCATGTTTGCTTCTGCATGATATAATAATGTTCCTAGTGTTATATTAATGAAGATATAGGCTTAGTTAGCCTGCATAGCCTTCACGGCCTTATAACTAATTTATCTTAGGTTAATTAATCTTCAATTTAGGAATAGTTCATTTTTGCCGTTGTGGTCTTCGGCGCTCCTAGCCAGTCGACCCCATACTAGCCTTTATGCCTAGCATAGGCCGCAGCCTAGTATTCATATTTACTTCTGCATATGAGTGTTCCTAGTGTTATTTTATGAAGATTTAGGCATTTTTAAACATATACAAGATTCCATGTTGCACATATTTTCGCCTTCGGGGAACCATACAGGGAACGGTGCCTGGTCCAACTAGGCTATACCTAACCCAATGCTGGGATCCTTGTATGCTTCCTTATCTCCCTTACCCTATGTACCTCCCTCTGGGTAGCCTTGCCTTCCGTAGCCCCTTACCCGAAACACTTCGGGTAGGTAAGGTTAGGTAGTTCTTCCCTCTTCCCTCCCATAGTGTATGGGGGGATTTCGGTCAGAACCCCAGAGTACTTATCGTTCATCCCAGTCCACCCCTAAGGAACGTCTTTCCCCTGGGGTATCGACTGAGACTGAAGGTGGGGGGGGCCTAGCCCTCCCCCCCCTAGACTGCTCTTGGTTGGGACTTGTCCCTTCCTCCTGTAGCCTAGCGATACTTCCCCAGCCTTACCTAATCTAGGAGGAGATCTCCTGGTTTAGGTTAGGCCTTGGGGGTTTCTGTTTTCTTATAGTTTAGGACAGTACACCAGTTCTGTTCCTACTATGAGCTAACCTATCCTAGGGTTGGAGAGTGCCTCTCTCCTACCTGGGTAGTATAGAAAACAGATTCCCCCACCCTCTGGGAGCTTTAGGGTCACGATCCCTTCTGCCCCCATCATCCCCCCCCCCCTACCCCACTCTATTCTTTGTGTCAGCTTGCCTTCACACCCCTGTCCGCTGTCCTACAATTCCCCCTCTGGGAGAATGGTAGGTTAAGCTGCGCTCTCCTGCCTGGGTGGCCGCTCTGCTACACTTCCCCCTTATAGTCGAACTATGGGGTTGTGTTAGCGGCCGCCCTTCCAGCAGGAGATCACCCTCCCCCCCCATGCCTAGAGTGTTCTCTGATCCTCCCTTGGATTACCTTGGGCACCCAGCCGTCTGCCGGCTCCCTGCCATGGGATGATAGGGTCCCCCACCCCTATCATGAGTACACTCCTTCCGGAGGAAAGCCGGTTGGGTATCGGACATTACCCTTCCTCCTTCCCCCCTTCTCTTTCTCTCTCCTATCATGGTGCTGGGCCACATCCGCCGCCTGCCGGCGACAGCCGCCGGCACGTCAGGTAACTTCCTACTATATAGGACCTTCCTATCTCAGGTTTACCTAAGGCAACACCCTGCTGGCTGCCGGGGGCCGCTAGTCGTCAGCACACCCAGTGACCTTCCTACTTCATAGGACTTCCTGTCTGAGTACCATCCATGGCGCCAGCCTGACGGCTGCCGCCACTGCCGGCTGCCGGCCTCCGCCGGCTTCCGCCGCCGCCCGCTTCTCAGACACCTTCCATCTTATGTACCCAGTTAGGTTCACCATCACCGCGGAGGCCTCCGCCCTGCCGGCGACCTGCCGCTGTGCCGGCGGTCGCCCCTATAAGTGTTTCCTACCTCTCTGCTACTTAGAGCATAGCCTTGACGGATTCACCCAGCCGGACCAGGCCTCCGGCTTGCCGGCAAAGCGACACGGCTTCCAGGGACAAGCACCCCTTCCCCCCGGCTGCCGGCCCCGTACTGGCATTCGACCTATACATCCATATAGCCAGACTGATCTTCTTTGCTATCTCATACCCTGAAGACAGTCTCTGAGCTGTATGAGTATACCATACAAATTTCCAGCATACTCTGTGCTTCTCAGTGCAGTCTCTTACCGGGACCATCCCAATATTGAGGGGTTTATCCTTTTTCCCCTCCTTTATCTAAGTTCTGAGCGATCTCAGACCTTCTCTACCCTGCAGACAATTCCTTTATAAGGAAGCCTAGGCTGGCTTCCCCATAGGGATACTATTCCCTCTCCTATAACTTCAGGTTTTAAGGAATTGCCAGCAGAAAAGGTCGCGGTACCTGGCTGGACGGGATTCACAAGTATGTGTCTTCCTACTTCTTTTCTAGCTCCCCTATCCGGAGCTCACATAACACAATTCTAAGTTGAGAATTAGTTTAAGGAATCTTAATTCAAGAGTAATGTAAGTCATGACTCTCTTTCCATGTACTCATGTTCTCTTTCTTTTACAGGAGGAGTATGTGAAATGCGAAAGCCCCTTCTGCTCGGTCCGCCACCCGGACTTTTACGGGCATGGTGCATGTCGGACGCACGCCCCTTGTACTGCAAAGAAGGGCAACCTCAAATACTGGGATCCAGTCTCCTGCCCAGTCTGCAAAGGCCTCCTTGACGAGGGATTTGACAACCCCCCATCCTTAGAAGCCAGGGACAATGCTTGAGAGAAACTGCGTAGGTGGGTGGGAGGTTTCCAGAAAAACGCTGCCGGACCGTATCTCCCCAACAAGAAGATGAGGGCCATCCTTTTTCCGAAAGCGTCGGCAGACTCTGTGATCCCCCAGGAGCAGATCCCACTGGTTCAAGTGAACGTTGAACCGGACATCGAGACTACGATTAGCAAGTGTAGTCTAGACGAGGTGAAGAAGATGTCGGACGTGTCCGACGACACCGAAAGGACCCTCATGGGCGAGGATCCGGAGGATAAAGAGGATCAGGTGGAATACCCTGATTCTGAGGGCGAGGTCGCCCCTCCACCTCCGGCAGCTCCTGTAGTGACCGAGGAGCCAGTCCCCTCTACCTCCGCCGCACCGCAGCCCGTGTTGCCTGCCACCGAAGATGCCATCCGGGTATTGGTGGCCTTAATGGACGAGAGGCTTAGTAAGCATTCCGCCCAGATTACAAGTCGTTTCTTGGAATTGAGGCAACCGAAGAAGATCTCGGTTAAGGATCTTCCTTCCTGCTTGGAGTCTAACCCTTGGAGATACGCCGAGCATATGCCAATCACAACTGGCAAGATTTTCATAAACGACAAGCTTGGGTCTATCCTCCTGGAAGAAGTGGAATTCTTCCCGAACTTCGAAGCTTACCCGGACTGTTACGTCCGACTTAAGACCGAACCGGCCTCCAAGGAGGAGACTGAGCCTAAGGAGGTGATCGTGTTTGATCACTCAAAGGCCCAAGCTTTACTGGCAGACTGCCTGAAGAGCCGCGGCTTCACCAATTCGAAAATGCCGGCTCTAAGCAAGAAGCACCCGTTCTTTCTTGCTCCCTCTTCTGCATCCTTCCCCTTCGTGGAAAAAGCCTTCCATGCAGTAATGAAGGCGGTGGAAGAAGGAAAACCCTGTCCTACCCTGGAGGAGTGTAGGCCACTCTCCCTCGCCCTTCCCCCGACGACAAGTTCTGGAAAGATATCCAGTACACTTTCACGGTTGGGAAGCTGGACCCTGACGTAGCCGGACGTCAGTTTAACGAGGACCTCCCGAAATTGAACGACCACCTTCTTCGTCGGGAGCAAGAGACCAAGGAGAGACTGGCTGCCTCCCTGTCTCTCCAGATTCAGCTCGAGGTCATGGCTGGGGACGTTAGGGTCCCGGACCTCTATATGGTTCTGGCAAAATCCCACCAAGTGACCGTGATGAAGGACCTGTACAGCTTTATCAGGTCTCGAAGAACCTGCAGAGAGTTCGTGTTTGCCAACGCGGCAGTGAAACACGAACCCCGGAAACTTATCTCCTCCAACATCTGGGGTAAACATCTCTTTCCCTCTGACTTGGTGAAAGAGATCGTCGACAAGGCCGCCTCCGAGAATAGGAACCTTCTCAACAAATGGGGCATGTCAAGAAAGAGGAAATCCTCCCAGGAAGAAGGCCCTCAGCCTAAGAGGAAATCTTCCAAATCCTCCAAACCAAGACCCCAGCAGCGTCAACAAAAACGCCAGTTTCCGGCTCCCGCTACTCCCCAAGTGGTCTCTCAACCGCAACAGACCTTTCAGTTGGTCCCCCAACGAGTGGTGTCACAATCACCGGCCTTTACCCCTGCCTACGAGCGTCAGTCAACTACCTTTCGTCCGAGAGGTAGAGGCTCAGGCAGAGACTCCTCGCGCCGCCCCTCCAGGGGCAGAGGAGGGAGGGGAGCTAGCGGCCGAGGTGGCAGGCCCTCGAGAAACCAGAAGCAATGAAGTGCTTCCGGTGGGAGGAAGACTCCGCCTCTTTCAGGATCGCTGGACCTTCGATCCTTGGGCACACAGCATCATCAAGAAGGGACTAGGCTGGAGCTGGATGCAACCACTTCCAACCTTCCACCAATTCTTCCAGCTATCAACCCCCCTCTTGGAAGGATATGTCCTAGAACTCTTGAACAAGAAGGTGATCAAGAGGGTAAAGTCCACCAGGTTCCATGGAAGACTGTTTTGTGTTCCCAAGAAGGACTCAGACAAACTCAGTGTCATTCTGGACTTGTCCCCCCTCAACAAGTTCATTGTGAACCACAAATTCAAGATGCTGACTCTTCAACAAATCAGAGCCCTACTGCCTCGCAAGGCCTACACGGTCTCAATAGACCTGGCGGATGCCTACTGGCACATCCCAATGAACCACCACGCTTCCTCCTACCTAGGATTCCAGCTCAATCGAAGAAGCTACGCCTTTAGAGCTATGCCCTTCGGGCTCAACGTGGCTCCGAGAATCTTCACCAAGCTAGCAGACACGATCGTCCACCAGCTACGCCTTCAGGGCGTCCAAGTGATGGCCTACCTCGACGACTGGCTAGTCTGGTCGACTTTGCTAGAAAGGTGTTTGACAGCTTGCACCAAAGTAACCCAATTCCTGGAACATCTGGGTTTCAAGATAAACACCAAGAAGTCTTGCCTCGCTCCAGCTCAGAAGTTCCAATGGTTAGGAATCCATTGGGACCTTCAGTCACACCGCCTTCCCATCCCATTAAAGAAAAGGAAAGAAATAGCAGGGTCTGTCAGGAGACTTCTCATATCCAAACGGATCTCAAGACGACAGCAAGAGCAAGTTCTCGGCTCACTACAGTTCGCCTCAGTGACAAACCCAGTGCTTCGAGCACAGCTAAAGGATGCATCAGGAGTCTGGAGACAAAACGCATCCGTCGCTCGAAGAGACCTCAAGAGACCCCTACCAAACAGGCTTCACTCCCTGCTCAGCCCGTGGTCAGAAGCAAGGACCTTGAAAAGATCCATCCCTCTTGAACCTCCACCTCCGTCGCTCAACATCCACACGGACGCTTCCCTGGAGGGGTGGGGGGGGGGGCACTCCCACCAGCGACAAGTTCAAGGAACATGGTCTCCCCTATTCAAGACGTTTCACATCAACATCTTGGAGGCCATGGCAGTTCTTCTCACCCTGAAGAAATTATCCCCGCGTCCTTCGATACACATCCGTCTAACTCTGGACAGCTCGGTGGTAGTCAGATGTCTCAATCGTCAGGGCTCGAGATCGCCACACCTAAATCAGGTGTTACTACCCATCTTCCGCCTAGCGGACAGGAAGAAGTGGCACCTATCTGCAGTTCACCTACAAGGATTCTGCAATGTGACGGCGGACGCTCTATCGAGGACAAACCCCATAGAGTCGGAATGGTCCCTAGACTCAAGATCATTCTCCTTCATCTCTCGTCAAGTCCCGGAACTACAGATCGACCTCTTCGCGACGAGCGACAACAAGCAACTTCCTCGATATGTAGCCCCTTACGAGGACCCCAAAGCAGAAGCAGTGGACGCCATGTCCCTGGACTGGAACAGATGGTCCAAGATTTACCTGTTCCCTCCACCCAACCTTCTGCTGAAAGTCCTCTCCAAACTGAGAACCTTCAAAGGTACAGCAGCCCTAGTGGCTCCCAAGTGGCCCCAGAGCAACTGGTTCCCCCTAGTCCTGGAGCTACAGCCCAAGCTGATCCCCCTGCCGGGCCCAGTTCTCTCCCAACAGGTGCAGAAGTCGACTGTCTTCGCTTCATCAAAGAAAGTCAAGGACCTTCATCTCATGATTTTCTCTCCCTAGCCGTGAAGAAAAGGTTTGGGATCTCGAAGAAAAGTTTGGACTTCCTAGAGGAATACAAAACACAGTCTACCAGAAGGCAATATGAGTCATCCTGGAAGAAGTGGGTATCCTTCGTCAAGGCAAAAAACCCTACGGAAATCTCCATAGATTTTTGCATGTCCTTCTTTATTCACCTTCATGGACAAGGCTTAGCAGCCAATACGATTTCTACCTGCAAATCGGCCTTGACTAGACTACTTCTGTACGCCTTCCAAATAGATTTATCCAGCAAAATCTTTAACAAACCGAAGGCATGTGCTAGACTCTGTCCTGCACCCCCGCCGAGACTCATCTCCTGGTCTCTGGATAAGGTGCTCCATTTTGCCTCTAGCCTGGACAATGAATCTTGCCCTCTGAAAGACTTGACTCAAAAAGTGATTTTCCTTTTTGCTCTCGCCTCGGGAGCCCGAGTCAGTGAAATACTGGCATTATCAAGAGAAGAGGGCCAGATACAGTTCGCCGACACGGGGGAACTTACCCTCTTCCCTGACCTCACGTTTCTCGCTAAAAATGAACTTCCCACCAAAAGATGGGGCCCTTAGAGGATCTGCCCCCTGAAGGAAGATGTCTCTCTATTCCCTGTGGAGAGTCTTAAGGTCTATCTTCGAAGAACTTCTGACTTTGGTGGAGGACAGTTTTTCAAAGGAGAAACGTCGGGCAGCGACCTGTCACTAAAACAACTTAGAGCGAAAATCACCTACTTCATTCGCAGAGCGGATCCTGACAGTACACCCGCAGGTCACGATCCCAGGAAAGTCGCCTCTTCCCTAAATTTCTTCCAAGGAATGGACTTCGAAAGCCTTCGATCCTTCACAGGCTGGAAGTCCCCCAGAGTGTTTCTCAAACACTATTCGAAGCAGGTGCGAGAAGTGAAAAGATTCGTGGTGGCAGCAGGTAGTGTGATGAAACCTGCTGTTTAGTGCTGCGTAGGACAGTGAGTCTTCTCAGGACTTTAACTCAAACGGGTGCCTGTGTTGATCCTAGTGCGTTACATAGTGATTTCAGTGGACACTTAGTGTCACTAATGGACTGTCCTTTACTAAGGTGAAACGACATAGATTCGTACACATGTGCCACATGTTCTCGGACATAAAGTGTATCTTGACTTAAAAGACTGACATTCCTCAGGAACTAGTGATTACAGAAATGATTGTTTCTCTTTCAGATTCTGTACCACCAGTCTTTACCATATCTATGTCTATTATTGTATTTTATTATTGTACAAAAATTTTCATATTTCCTTGCAAATTTCAAATAAAATATTTATTTTATTTACAACATGCGTCTCTTTCGCTCCTATTATTATATGAAAATATATTGCTGTTCACTTTTTACTGAACCTTTTCTAAAGTTATTATGATTAGTGTACCTACTATCTCTTATGTACTCACCTAATGGTATAAATTTGTTCCTACACAAATACTTACCCTTCTGTTCTGTCTGGAGACTGACACGATTTCTTATCCAGGTGAGTCTTTCTTCGTCAGATTACTTCGAGATGTTCCTCTTGTCCTACTAGGACCTTCCTCACCAGCGGGGCGGGACGCCAGGTCATTGTAATGCCTCTGGTAGTGACATTACACGGAGATGTCACGGTCTCTTGGTCACCAGACCACGGAACGTTTTTTCGGAGTACCAGGCACTTAAATTGGAAACAAACCCACGATACATTAATTCTCTGGTACACTTCCATCAGGACGACATGGCTTGAGCCCAAAAAACGGATTTTGAGCGAAACGAAAAATCTATTTTTGGGTGAGATGGCCATGTCGTCCTGATGGACCCGCCCAACTGTTCCAGTTCAGCCTACTAGGCCCCTCCCTGCTGTACTGTATCGCGGAGGCCGGTTATAGCTAGAACGGAATGGTGAGGGCGGACGTGACGTCACGCAGCTGCGAGTATCGTAACAGTGACGAAGGGAGAGTATCTTTGGAACGTCACCCCAGTTACCTCCCACATTCACTCTCCACATCTCCCCCTTGAAGCGTAAACGCTAGGTGGGGTGCAGATGGCCAAGTGACGTATTAATGCATGCGTCCCCTGTTGATATACGATATTCTAAAGGGTTAACCCTTAGAATAGTCGCTCCAGAAGTTAGAATTCTGTGAAAACCTTTAGTTTAATTCTCTGGGAATATTTTAGTAGTTATATATATCCAAAGGAAGCTACTGAAGGAACCTTCCATCAGGACGACATGGCCATCTCACCCAAAAATAGATTTTTCGCTTCGCTCAAAATCCGTTATATGTGACGGTCTCACAATAGGCTGCCCATGAAGCACCTTGTAGGTTGGAAAAACTTTGGGCTACAGCACTGACTGTTTGGCAACAAGTTGTCAGACTTGTCAGGCCTGCCAGCACCTGCCGGGCCTGCCGGCATCTGTCGGGCAGGCCGGCATGTGGGCTATTGAAGGCAAGTGTTGTCTTCATAACATTGTGTGATAGGCCGCCGGCAACGGCTCTGCCGGCCGGCAACAGCCCTGCCAGCTGCCAGCGGTGGTGGCACTGCCAGCCGGCAGTAGTATCTGCTGGCTGCCGGCGGCTCTGCCGGCCGGCAATGGCTCTGCCGGCTGTCGGCGGTGTCATGGATTTGCTGGCCGGCAGTGATACTGCCGGCCGGCGGTGGCTCTGCCGGCCGTCAGCCGAGGATCCTTCCATCAAGGGGAAACAAGGCAGTCAGCGGCAGAGGACCAGGATTGGGTGGTCGGCTGCCGGCCGGCTACTCAGCGGCCGGCAGTCGGTACCCGAATGTCCAATATCTTTGGCCCAGTATGAAAGTACGAGAGAAAGAAAGGATGGAGGAAGGCAAGGGTTCAGCCTTGCCAGCCTGCATCCAGAATGAGGGATAATGGAAGGCAGTCCAAGGGAGGACCGATGAACACTCTAAAGAATATGAGGACACCCGCCGGCAGCCGGCCTAGCCGGCGGCCGATGGGGAGCCTCAGGCCAGTCCTACAAGAACCCTAGGGTCAATGTAGAACGACGGCCAGGAGGGTGTTGGATCATTCAACACGAAAGGGATAGCGGGGAGGGGGTAGGTGTCCTATAGTTAAGGTAATGTACGAAGGCACTACCCAACTTAGAGGATTCTGTTCTCGTAAAGTAACCTCAGATAGGGGAAGTCATTTCCCCAGGTTGGGTTAGTCAAGGGAGAGGGTGCCCGTAGGACCCCAACTCGCCGGAGAGCAGAATCTCGTACCAGAGACCCTAGGCAATGAAGAAATCCTTTCTTCGGTCTAGGGGCTACTTGCAAAGGACTGTCTGCTAAGCCAGGGAAGGGGGCATTGTCATACAAAACTCCCAAATATGGACTAGGGAGGTCTAGCCTCTTGAAGGGCAGCTTAACCTTACCTGCGAAATCATTTCACCAAGACAGGGAGATGCCTAACACAGACTAATACTCTGATGTCCCGTCCTAAACTCAAAACCGACTCAGTGGATAGGAGAAAGAAAACGGAACGTCTCAGTAAAACTTTGCCAGAACTCTGTTCACAGAAAAGAAAACTGAGAATAGCCTAGGCTAATCAGAGGGAAGGGGATTGCTCTTAAATCTCCTAGGAGATTGGTATCAACTTAAAAGGTATAGGAGGGGTCAGTCTCCTCTTAAAAGGCAATACAAGAGCAATGGGGACATGTATGAAAGTATACTAAAGCCCCTAGGCTAGTAGCCTAGGAGCATTGAGAATCGATCACAGAAACTCTCTGTATACTATCTTGGAAGAGGAAAGCATAATTAAGTAATATCATACAAGTGTAAAATAACTCCTGTGCTTCAATTCAACTTTACCAGGATGGTTATATCATGCATGAAGTATGAGGGTGCCTAGGCTAGGAAGCCTAGCACTCGTGAGGCTCGTTCAGAATAGCCAAATTCACGACAACAAAGACATAATATAAGAATCCCTAGCTAAATATCTAAATACCTAAAGTTATTAAAGCGTATAAATGCCGGGAAAAGGTCGTTCTAGCTAACTAAATGAACAGAAGAACGACCGCGTCACTGACGCCATCCGCCTGGCAACAGCTCTTGTTACGTTAATTACGATCTCAATCGAAAAGCAAAACTGGCAAGAGCTTAAATTTACACAAGATAAAGATATTACTTAACTTTCCAGAGGCTGATGAGGCTGAAGAAGACATCATAGACTACAAAATACTCCAAAATAGCGTGAGAGAACTGGGAAATCACCGGTCTATCGAAGCTACAAGCAAAAGAATGACGGTGGCGCCTCGGGTGGCAGACAGGCGCACTATTTGCAGTACAGTAGTGACTCGTCGAGAGAGATGTCTCTGGAACGACTCACCCTATTCTTGCCTCATTTTCCCCTCGTAGTGAAAGCTCTATTGGGGGTGTAGATAGCCATGAGACGTGTCAAGAATACGTCCTCTGATATTACGCGATATCCCTTCGTAAAATTTTAAGGGATATTCGCTCCAGGAGTTAGAATTCTGGATACCCTTGGTATATTCTCTGGGATATATCACTGTTGTCAAATATACCTAGGAAGCTACCTTTGAAGGAACTTCCATCACGACGACATGGCCTGACCCCAAAAAACACATGTGCAATCACTGAATCTTGTATGTATAATTGCCTAAATCTTCATTTCGTAAATTAACGCCAGGAACACTTATTATATCATGCAGGAAGTAAACATGAACACTTAGGCATCAAGCCTAAGGGATAGGCTAGTAGGCTAGCGTAGGGTTCGGCTAACTAAGTTCGCCAAAGAATACTATCGGCATAATATAACTAATTCCTAGCAATGAAGACCAAATAACTAATGAGATTAAATTAGTTATTAGACCGGGAACGCTGTTCTGGCTAACTAAATAAAGCATGAGAGGCGAACAGCAGCGTCGCAACATGACGCCTCCGGTCAAGGCACAGCTCCGCTACAAAACACAAGATTTAATGATAAAAAATCGTTACTTTACGGCCAGAGCTCATTTATACGATACAAGAATATAGTACTCAACTTTCCAGAAGAAGGCGAGGCCGAAGATTGCGACATGGCGTTGAAAAAAGCAAGAACTGGGAAAACCAAACTATGCAGTGACGCTACTAGAATTAGAATGAAGAGGACGGACGTGACGTCAGTCAAGATGGCGGACAGCTATGGCTGCCGTTTGTTTACGTCGCGAGGTACCGTAACAGTAACATAGGAGGATATCTTTGCAACGGCTCCTCAGTTATCTTGCCACCTTTCCCCCTCGAAACGTAAATGCTATGTGGGGTGCAGATAGCCATGCGGCATGTCAAGCATACGTCCCCTGTTGATATACGATATCCTAAAGGGAAATCTTTAGGGTACTCATGCCAGAAGTTAGAATTCTATGACACCTTTGCTTTAATTCTCTGGGAATATTCACTGTAGTCATATATACCCTCAGGAAGCTACTGAAGGAACCTTCCATCAGGACGTCATGGCTTGAGCCCAAAAAATTAAACTAAGGGTTTCACAGAATTCTAACTTCTGGCGCGAGTACACTAAAGGTTTCCCTTTAGGATATCGTATATCAACAGGGGACGTATGCTTGACACGCCACATGGCTATCTGCACCCCACAGCGTTTTCGCTTCGAGGGGGATAAGGTGGCAAGTTATAGGAGGAGCCGTTGCAAAGTTATCCTCCTGCGTTACTGTTACTGTACCTCGCGACGTAAACAAACTGCAGCCATAGCTGTCCGCCATCTTGACTGACGTCACATCCGCCCGCTTCATTCCTGATCTTGTAGCGTATCCTGCCAGTTGTGTTTTTCCCAGTGTTCACTATTTTCAGCATTATGTCGCAATCTTCAGCTTCGCCTTCCTCTGGAAAGTTGAGTACCATATTCTTGTCTTGTATAAATAAGCTCCAGCCGTAAAGTAACGAATATTTTTATTTAAATCTTGTGTTTTGTGGCGGAGCTGTGCCCCGACTGGAGGCGTCATGTTGAGATGCTGCTGTTCGCCCCGCATGCTTTTTTTAGTTAGCGAGAACAGCGTTCCCGATATTTTAACTAATGACTATATTAGTTATTTAGTCTTCATTGCTAGGAATTACTTATATTATGCCGTTAGTATTCTTTTCGGCAATCATAATTGGCCGAACCCTAAGCTAGCCTGCTAGCTTAGCCCTTAGGCTCGATAACCTAAGCGTTCATATTTACTTCTTGCATGATATAATAAGTGTTCCTAGTGTTAAGTATAGAAATGAAGATTCAGGCATTTATACATACAAGATTCAATGATTGCACATATGTTTTTTGGGCTCAAGCCATGACGTCCTGATGAAAGGTTCCTTTAGTAGCTTCCCAAGGATATATATGACTACAGTGATATTCCCAGAGAATCAAACCAAAGGTTTCACAGAATTCTAACTTCTGGCGCGAGTACCTTTAAGATTACTCTCAAGGGTATCGTATATAATCAGGGGATGTATTCTTGACACGCCACATGGCAATCTGCACCCCGAATAGCCTTTACGCTTCGAGGGGGATACGTGGCAGAATCAGAAGGGTAGCCGCAATAAAGATTACCCTGGTTCCCCTACTACTATCGTATCACAACCGCGCCAACTCCCTCTGGCGGTCATTCCTTTATCTGTAGCGACTCGCTACGGTAGTGTTCCCTGTTTATCTGACATTTTCGATCGATTTATAGGAGTCTTTATGCTTTCTACGGCTTCTTTGTCCATGCAGAAAGTTGAGTATTTATTCTTTTCAATATGCCTTTTAGTTCCAGCCTCACAATGAATTTAGTGTAATTATTGTGTTTGGATCTACGCCGATCACCGGTGTCGCCATTGGCGCCGTCGTTCATTGGGCAAGTGTTATTTAGTTAGCAGAACGACATTTCCGGTTTTAATAGCATTAATTGTTATTATGAAAGCTATTTAGGCATTTTATATTGTAAAGATATTTATATGCATAATTTTCCCTTTTCCTGTGTCGATCGTATATGTCAGAGTTTTGGTGATTTTAGGTAACCGAGATCTCGCCTTGTCTAGGTAACCTAGCCTAGACAACATATACTTTCGTCATTTCCCCAGTTACCCTTGTGTATCGGTTATCATTCCTTGGAGGTTGATATCTCCTGGAATTATAATAGCCATTACTAGTCTCGTTTAGAGATTTATGGGTAATCTCTCTTCCCTCTGAGAGTAGCCTTAGGCTACAACTCTCTGCGTCGGCCTTGAATTTCGAATTCAGGCATGACTAGCCTAGAGTTTTCTGTCTCATCCCTTAACGGCAGACGGCAAGTTTTGGGATTCGATCAGAACCTCAGAGTATTTAGTCTTTTGTCGGCAGTCGGTCGGCGCGGTGATTGCATTCCCCTGCCGGCTGAACTGCCAGCATAGGAAGCTAGCCCTCCCTAGATTACACCTGAAGTGGTCGAGTATTGCCGCCACCTTATCCCTGTGGTCTAGTAGACTAGTCCTATGCTCGCAGACCCTAGGCTGTAGAGTCGTATATTCTTGTGGCCTAGGATGGTGCCGGCATTGGAACTCTGTTTCTCCCTTGTTGAGAGGAACGGCATGGACTGCCATCCCCTTAACTGTATTAGCACCTCCTAAGCCTGTGGTTGTGCCGGTACTGAAACAGAGTTTCTCCAAGGTGTGTAGGTCCGGCAACATTGCCGGTCCCTCCCATACCTCATATAGGACCCTCCCCCCCCCTCTTTCTATTCTTTTACGATGGCCGAGCCATTGTCTTTCCTGAGCCGGCGTCCTGCAACCTTACCATTGCCGGTGGGTTGCCGGAGCCGGCCACACCTCCTCTCCTCAGCTGACGGCTGTCGGCGACTGTCGGCTTCCAGTGGCCATGACGGCTGTGGGTGGGAGGTCCCTTTTGTCACCAAGGTTCTCCAGTTCTCCCTTGAACTGCTGGCCACAACTTCTGTTGTCGGCGTATTGCTCTGGCCAGCAGTAGACCGGCACAGATAGGTACTGACTCAGTCGGTAGCATGGTGACTGTACTCGTGCTGCCGGAGGCTGGCCTACAGTGGTAAGCCGGCAATCGTACTATGGCTAGATGGAAGCCTGAATGGTACATTCTCCCCTTCCATTTGAACCTTCTTTTCGGAGAAATTAGAATTAGACTTTTACATCCTTTATTACTGTATACATATACAGTAATAGATAGCCTTCACTCCATGCTTTCTCTCTCTCTCTCTCTTATCTAGCTTGCTAGATGCTTCGGCAAGAGCTAGCTAATTTGACAACATGCCGGCTGAACTACAGTATATGTCTATATAGGTAGTCAGTATATTTGCAGTATAGTATATACGACAGATGGATAACTAACGTATATATTATACTAGTAGTTAATTCCAATATATCTTGGGTATCCCTGCCCAGGTATTTGCTGAACCAAATCCTATATTGATAAAATAATATTTCGTCAATATTCTGATTTGAAATCAGTTTCCATTTACCCTGCGATATTAAATTTCGTAAAGGGGTGGTGGTGTGACACCTCTAACCCATAAAAGAGAGAGCCCTTATCCCTGAGTTTCCCTGATCAGGAAACTCCCTGATTTAATATTGTAAGGGAGGTCACAGCAAATAGATTGGTTAGGATGCACAAATATATATCTTTTATTTTTCTAATCAACATATCTTGGGTACCCTTGTGCGAGCTTCTGCTGGTGCCACTCCTATATCGAAAGAATGGCATTCCTTCGATACTCTGATTGTGAAATCAGTCCTCCTTACCTCAAAGTGTTAAGTATAGAGGGGGACAGTACTTGTACACTTCCTTACACCTAGGTGTTCGACCCCCTTTTTCTACCGGGAATTCCCCGGTTGGAGGAATTTCCTTATCTTAATACTGAGGGGAGGTAACAGCATTGGCTCACAGGGGATACACGGGTATGTGTCTCCCACTCTCTTTTAGCTTTCTGTCCTAAGCTATTTTTGTCAAAAGATGATTTTTTGCAAATTGTTTATCAGTTCAATAATCAATTGAATACTCATTTCTGTTCTCCTTTTTTTACAGGAGGGACACCAGATGATGCATCGAAGTCTTCTGCAATTATAAAGATGAGTATTTTCACAGACATAATATATGCAGGTTCATGCCCCCAGCAATATTATTTCCAAATCCCCAACCCCGTCTGAGACCCTCTGACCTGTAAGTAGGTCAGACCTTACTGTCGAAGGTCTTGAAAAAACCCAAGTTAATATAACACATTTGGGTGTGAGTTTTACTAAAATCTCTCCGAAACCATACCTACAGTACCTATTTTACAGCTTCCTAAAGGACATCCTGTCCCCTATCCCTCCTTTCTCCACTCCAGTTCGAGGAGAGGAGGTGAGGATGGGGGTAGCTCCCCCCCCCCTCTCGCTGCTAGTGCATACAAGATGGCAGTCTCAAGCTGTCAAACTACAGTCGGTATGGTTTCAGAAGTTATCTCAAAAATGCGGTTCAATTGCTAACTCGCGAAAATGCGAAAACTCTACGGGAATTGGACTGAAGATTTCACTTATTCATTTCGATAACTAACAATTTAGTGTTCCCTTTAAAGGTTTTTAAGGTCTTAAAGCTCCCCCAAACCCCCCCAACCTTGCCTCACAAGGATATTAAGGTTACAGACACTAATGGCACTAATGAATCTGAGCAAAACTTGAACCCCCGGCTGGCAAACACCAGGCAGAGACTCTACATTCAGGCCACACCTTGTAGTGATAACAACGACGGCAGTCATTGATTCACTGTCACATCTGACTCCACCGCCGAGAGCCGTCAGTGTGTGCCCTTGGTCACCACCCAGTCAATAGCTAAGTTGGTATGCCTTCAATCGGCAGCCCGCCGATAACCGGCGGACTGTCGACAGCCCGAGGAGTCGCCAATGGTTCAGAGGGCTGCTGACTATGCGTATAGTTTTCACCACTACCCAGTCCCATTGAATACTGGCTAGGATGGTGTGACTTCTGTCAGCGACCCGCTGACAGCCGACAAGTCACTGACATGCCGGAGAACTGCTAGCCATATCAGTACTGAAGTACTGTGCCAGTTAACTTACCCCCAAGTACTAGCCCTGAGGGTAATATGCCAGTTGTATAGGGGCATACAATACCCTGTACATCTGTAGTATAGGACCATATCACAGACAGAAATCTTTGGTACATAACCATACAATAGAATGGTCTTCTAGTATGCTATGCTTCTAAGCACAATCTCTTGCTGAGACCTACCTGATTTGGGGGAACCACTTCCCTTTTTTTTTTTTTTCTTACGCTGACTCTTCATCAGCCTCTTTGATTCTCATTATTAATTCCCCGGATGTAGGCGCTGTTTACGCTACTCTATCCTTATGGGCTAGAATCTTCCATCAGGCCCTTCTTGAATAGGGGTGCCCTAGAATCAATAATTAGGAGGGCCGCAGCAGTTGGCTGGAAGGATTCACACGTATATGTCTCTTCTATTCTTTTCTAGCGTACTTATCCTAATCTTTATACAATAGAAAGGAATCTTCTATTACAGTGAAACACTGAAAAGCTGATATAGGCAAACGGTCAGGTATGGCCCGAAAGGAGGACGGAAGGGTTTCTTAGTTCTCCTTGGGATGTTAAACAGCATCCCACAGTTACAATGACCGTTGTTCCACAGACGGTCAGATATGTACACCTTCTGATCATGCGAAGCAAACAGACAATTCTGGTAGGAGGGAAGTTCCTCCTGGATCGCTGGACCTTCGATCCTTGGGTCCAAGGCCTAACCAAGATGAGACTAGAATGGAAATGGACATACCTCCACCATCCTTTCCTCAACTCTTCTTATATTCAAATCCCCCTAGAAGAGTATACCTTAGAGCTCTAGAGCATACTAGCGGTGAGGAAAGTAGAGTCCATCGATTTCCAAGGAAGGCTGTTTAGTGTTCACATGAAAGACTCAAGAAAACTCTGAGTCATTCTGGACTTGGCGCCATGCAACAAGTTCCAATAAAACAGCAAGTTCAGAATGTTAATCCTTCTGAACACAAGGACCTTATTCAGTAAGGGGTGTTGATAATCTAGCCAGACCTGGAAGATGTCTATCGGCAACTTACAGTCAGTCACCCCCTCCCCTCCTACCTAAGATCCAAGTTACAGAAGATAACATATATCCTAGACAAGATTCTCGTCGGACTAGATTCAGTCCTAGGATCTTCACGGAATTAGCAGACACAGTCAAGCGAAACCAAGCCTAGAAAGAGTTCAGGCAACAATGGCCCTGGACAACAGGCTGGGGTGGGCAGCACCCGAAACGACTGTCTATGAGCATCCATGGAGATGATCCTGCCCCGGAACATCGGGGATGCAAATAACTTCAAGAAGTCTCGATTCTCTCCAGCTCAGGGGCTTCAATGTTTTTTAAAAATCATTGAAACCTGTAGTCACACTAATGCTCCTTTCCCTTGGGGATGTAAAAGGAGATCGCAAGGTCTGTCAAGAGACTATTGTAATCAGTCAGGATTCCATGACGCTAACAGGAAGGAGTTTCGAACTCTCTCCAGTTCACGATAATGACAGACCCAGTGCTACGTGCACAGCTGTAAGATGCGTTAAGAGACTGGAGAAGATACGCATCAAACGCTCGAAGAGATCTAATAGGACCAATGATGGTCATTCCCTCTTCGCTTACCCTACAATGACCAAAGGCCACGGACCCGTAGGCCATTTTAGCCCTGTAATGTGTGGAGAAACTCTCTCCACACAGATTAGACCTCCTCAGGTTGATCTGGGGCATCGAAGCGATAATGAGGCGTCGAAACTGTCGAGAATAAGGGACGTCTCATTTTATTAGGGTATGCTAGCCATCCCTTCCTTAAGGGAATGGCGACTATCAGCAGTTCTTTTATATATGATCCGCAAGGTGACAGCGGATGCTCTTCTTGGGTTCAACCCAATAGAGTTGAAATGGTACACGGACGCAGACCCATTCCCTCACAGATGGGAACAAGTCCCCGAGATGCAGATCGTTCTCTTCATCACGAGCATTATCAAGATACTATCTCGTTATTTAGCCCCATACGAGGATCCTCTTATGGAGGTAACAGACATCATATCTCTACAATAGAAGTGATGGAATTCCTGTTCAGCCCATCAAATTTCCTCTGGAAGGCCCTCTACATGCTGAGACCCTTCCAGGGAAGAGGGGCTCTGTTGGCTCCCAGGTAGCCCAAGAACACCCCGTTCCCTGTAATGAAGGAAGTGAGGCTGAGGCTAGTCCTAGTTATGCACATAGGATTATCCAGGAGGTTCAGAAGTTTTCTGCCTTCGATTTATCACAGTACGCCTGATCCCTTCATCTTATGAATTCCTTGCCCTTAACGGTTAGGAAAAAGACTGGGATCTCAAAAGGCAAAATAGAATTCCTAGAAGAATACAAGTCTAGTCAACTAGAAGACAATACGAGTCTTCTTGAGAAAAGTAAGTTGCTTTGTAAAGCAAAAGGGTCCGAAAGCAATCTCATGATCTTCTGCCTGTCCTTCTCTGTCCACCCCTATATTCAAGGTCTGGCGGCCAACAGCACGATGGCCCTTGAGGAAGGAGGCAGTGTATCCTTGGATACTATGAGAAGTTTAGTTCTTCGGCCTTGTCCCCATATAAACCCTTGAGTAAGCACCAAGGGTATGGCCGACCTTGCAAGAGAGGTCACTTGATTGGATATTTGGATCCATGGACCAATATCTATGTGTAAGTCAGCCCCGACTAGACCTCTTCTATATGCCCTTTAAATGGATCTGACGATTGAAATCTTTAATAAGATTCCGAAAACATGTGCAGGCTTAGGCGTGCAACGCCACTAAAGCCCATCTCATGGTCCTTGGACAAGGTCCTACATTATGCCTCACCTGTGAACAATGAGGATTGTTCCCTCAAGGATTTAACCTAAAAGGTTATTTTTTTGGTTCGCTATAGCCTCTGGGGCTAGAGTTAGTGAAATAGTGGCCCTATCTGGGGATGAGGGCCACATTAAATGGGAGAACTGCATCTCTTTCCTGATCTAACCTTTCTCACTAAAGACGACCTACCCACTAAGAGGTGGGGTTCCTGGAGAATCTGCCCTCTGAGGGAAGATGTCTCTCTAGGTCTGCTAGAGCATCTAAGGTCTATCTTCATAGAACTTCAGACTTCAGGAGAAACAGCTCTTTACAGGAGAAAACTTTGGATCAAACTATCCCTACAACTGAGGGCAAAGCTCACCTAGTTTATTCGCGGAGCGGATTAATGACAGTACCCCTGCAGATAAAGATCCGAGAAAAGTTGCTTCATCACTGAACCTTTCAGTGTGTGGACTTCAGCCTCTTTGCTCATTCACTGATCGGAGGTTGTTCAGTGTGTCTTACAGACACTATACTAAGCAAATTTATGGATTAAAGCATTATGTGGTGGCGGCAGGTGCTATTTTGGACCCTGTCGTCTAGCTCTGCGATGAACAGTAAATTGATTGGGACTATCAATTAAAAGGAGAATGGGTCAGCATTTTTCGTGTGACCTCCCTTTGAATAAGTGTTGCCAAGGTAACACTAAATCTGTTCAGAATCTCAGGTGTGAAATTATACGGATACCACTAGTGCCGTGTGTACATAGTACACAGTGTTGTTAGACTATTTCATGTACAGAAATTATAGAGAAAAGTCTTGTTAAAAGAGCTTCTCTTCAGTCTGAGAGTGGCACTCATCATTTTTCCCCTTTCTAAAAAGGGAACATTAATTTCTGTGTATGTCTCTTGTATAATTTCCTTATCATGATACATTCATTTAGCATGTAGTCATTTATTAGGAATAAATGTCTATTAAAATGCAGTTGCGTCCTAATTCGCCCAACAATTGCATGTTTAAGATGCCAGAGTTCCTTGACTTACTCATGTAAGTATTTCTCATATCTTCGTATGCCTACAAACAACGGATAAGGACACTGATATTGGTTCCGCAATATATACAATCCTTGAGACCGTTTGTATTCTCAGTGTATACTTATGTTTGTTCATACAATATATGCTACCTTGAGGCCCCTTTTCTAACGTCTAAAAATGACTCTTCCCTGCAGGGGGCAGGAAGCACGAACATTGTTATGCTTAGTGATAATGACGGATAACGGTAACGTCATTTGTCTCAATTGGCCCTTTCGGCCGTAGAAATGTTGTCCCAAGGTTAAGGCACTGACAAAAATCCACAGATACATTAATTCTCTGGTATGCTTCCATCTGGACGTCACGGCTTGAGCCCAAAAAACGGATTTTGAGCGAAGCGAAAAATCTATTTTTGGGTGAGATGGCCATGACGTCCTGATGGACCCTCCCTTCTTTTCTATGAAAAGATCTTCATGGTTTCCCCCCCTGATCTACTGTATCTGTAGTACCTTGCTCAACGTTACAATGAATAACCTCTAGAGGGAGTTGGCGCGGTTGTGATACGATAGTAGTAGGGGAACCAGGATAATCTTTATTGCGGCTACCCTTCTAATTCTTCCACGTATCCCTCTTGAAGCGTAAAGGCTATTCGGGGTGCAGATTGCCATGTGGCGTGTCAAGAATACGTCCCCTGATAATATACGATACCCTTGAGAGTTATCTTAAAGGTACTCATGCCAGAAGTTAGAATTCTGTGAAACCTTTGGTTTGATTCTCTGGGAATATCACTGTAGTTATATATACCCTTGGGAAGCTACTAAAGGAACTTTTCATCAGTACGTCATGGCCATCTCACCCAAAAATAGATTTTTCGCTTCGCTCAAAATCCATTTTTTCGCCTTCTGAGAAGTATATAAGGGGTTTCGATGATATTAGTAGTCATCTCCCTCGTACCTAACCTACGCTAGGGCTTTTATATACTTCCTCCCCTCCCCCAGTTACCTGACCTAGGTAATCTCCTCCCTCTGAGGTAGCCTAGGCTACATCCTAGCCTCCCTATCCTCGATACATTCGAGTAGGTTATGCTAGGACCCTCTCTCCCTTCTTGCCATAGGCTGTGCACTTTGAGTTTGGGACAGAACCTCAGAGTATCAGTCGTTCGCCTCCCACCTTCCTTTAGGGGAATGTACTCCCCTTCTGGTCCTTGTTGGAGAGCGAATGTGGGGGGGCTTAGCCATTCCTCCTAGTCCACACTTGGTTGGGTTGCGACCCTTCCTCCCTGTGGCCTGGCGACTTGTCCTACCCCTGCCTTTCCTGGCCTGGGAGACTAGTTCTCCTAGCCCAGGTTAGGCAGCCTAAGGGAGTTCTGTTTCTTTATAGTTTAGGATGGGACACTAGTGCTGTACCTACTCTGGGATAACCTACCCTAAGCAGGAGAATGGACTCTTCCTACCTAGACAGGCTAGCCCTGAACAGACTCCCCTACCTATGGGGGTGCAGGTGGGGCCCTCAGGACCCTCTTCCCCTTCCCCACTCTATCCCTTTGTGTTGGCTAGCCATCACACCCCTGTCCACCGTTCTACAACTCCACCATGTGCCGGCGGATTGTAGATATGGCCTGGCCCCTTTGTTGGTTAGTCCGTACTGCTACGCTTCCCGCATATAGTCAAACTATGGGATAGCTATTGTCGGTCGGTCTGCCAGCGGGGGACCTTACCTCTTGGGTGTTCTTCGGCCCTACCTGGGGCCGCCATTGGCAACATAGCCGTCGACCGGCCTCTTGTCGCCGGATGAAAGGTCACACCCTCCCTTTCATTTGAACACTTCTTCCGGAGGTAGAGGGGGTTGGGAACTGAGTTACCCCCATACCCTTTCCCTCCTAGTCTTTCCCTCTCTCTCTCAGTGCCGGTCCACTGCCGCTCCCTCTCTACCGGCGCTTGCCGTCAGTGTCTCCGACATCCTACCTGTATCATCGAATGCTGACAGTATCGGTATGCTGCTGTCGGTTGGCTGCCAGCTGCCGGGGGCCGCCGGCTCGCTGGCAATCCCTCTGCCAGTACTAGTGTTGTGTGTCTTCGGTATCCTTGTCGGTATGCCGTTGCCGGTTGCTTGCCGGCTGTCGGAGCTGCCGTCCTGCTGGCGATCTGCCATCACCCTATAGTATCACCCTCTCTCCCTGCCACATAGACTGATGAATTTGAAGGGTCCTTCCTCGATGGAGATCTGCCGATGCTGGTCGGGCTCCCGGCATCCCACCGGGTTGCCGGCGACACCCACATGTACCTTACAGTGGACAGTCACTTCTACTGGGCCGGCAGGGTTTATAGTGCAGCTATGGATAATAGCCAGTACTCTTATGGTATGGTATACCGTAAACTGAAAACTATTATTTATAGTTGTACAGTAAAAATCTCCAGCATATTCTGAGCATCCATGTGCAGTCTCTTGCCGGGACCTAATCCATTAAAGGGGATTAGCTTATCCCTCCTTATCTGATTGAATTCAGCTTTCCCCTCCCACCATTCCTAATTCTTTAGAAGAAGACTAAGCTTGGCTCATCCACCATGGATGTTCCTCTTCCTCCCAGGGCACATACGGCCCTCTTGAATTAGTTACAATGTAGGGTCACGGCAATTGGCTGGGCGGGATACACAAGTATTGTGGCGGGATGTCAACAAAAACAAACCCCCACACCTTTGATCACTCTTCTTTCAAAATATCCCACAACACAAACTTTCCCCTTACTTTACTTTAAACTGGACTATTGCACGAAGGGAAAAACAAACAAAACATAACCTTAAAACTATATATTTCCTACAAACTATAACGCTCAACATAAACAAAAAAAACACACTTATCAATAATCATACACTTAACACAAAACCGGCCTTAATTATACCACCATTCAATTAAACCCTCAAAATAAATAACGATTAACAACTTACAAAACATACAATAAACGTAACATAATTCAAATAAACCAAATTTAAACCCTAACGAAACTTAAAACTAAACCACACAACCAATATGTAATTCTGAGTGGACACTTTCGTCCACACAAGGCCAACAGTCTTTTGTAGCCAAAAAAACACAACTCTGCAGCAACCGGACCGCTGAAAAATGTTAATGCACAATTGCACTTATCATCATCGTCATCATCATCATCATCATCTAATATATCAATATGCCAAACCAATTCCTTCTTCCGGCGGTGTCGTTACAGCATCTATCAATAACATCGTTAAGAGCAATCAAATCATAATCATAATCGTAGTCCAGGTCGTCAACAAAATAAATCTGAGCAATCGTATCGAGTTCTGTTACAGGCCAAGTCGTCAACAATCACGTAAACACTCGAGGAACTCTCTCCCAAAGGAGGAATCGCGGCCTGCCAAAAAAAGAAAAAAACGCTTACGAAAACTCCTAACTAAACTAAACTATCGCACTATAATCAAAGATAAACAATAAACTTTCTATCACTCATGAACGCGCCTAACAAAAATAAATAAAAACAGTACTTACTCAGAATATATAAAAAAAAGCTTCACAGCCGGCTTTCGAAGAGCAAAAAAATACACAGCCGACTTCTTCTATCGTTCGATATCCAATGCTTTCGCCCAAGACATTCATCACCACCCTATCCTAGCTAAAAAGGTAAACAAACAACCTCAATTATACCAACAATCTTTCCAACTTCAAACAATCATTCGCTAATTACCCTTTTCTTCAGCGCGCACCGCGGACACACAAAACACGCACACACAAACGCACATACACACATACTCTCTCGCGCACGCGCGATCTAATAAAACGAAAGCAAATGAAATTCTCTCTCTCTCTCTGACGAAACTAAAGCAAATAAACACTCTTTCTTTCTTTCTTGCGGTTTGACAAACTTAAGTAAATAAACACTCGCTCACACACACACACACACTCTCTCTCTCTCTCTCTCTCTCTAATGACAAAGCTAAAGCAAATAAAATGTCTCTATTTAACAATACTAAAACAACTCTCTCTCTCTCTCTCTCTCTCTCTCTGTGACAAACTAAAGCCAATACTGTAAACAATCTCTCTCTCTCTCTCTCTCTCTCTCTCTCTCTCTCTCTCTCTCTCTCTCTCTCTCTCTCTCTCTCTCTCTCTCTCTCCCTGACAAAACTTAAATAAACACACTCACACTCTCTCTCTCTCTCTCTCTCTCTCTTGATTTGGCAAACAAAAAAAATAAATTAAAATAAAATTAATCCTCCACATTCCTCCCCCCTTACTTTGCCAAATCCTCACACAACACTTACCTATTTTCTCATTACCCAGTCGCAATCAGGAACAGGGCCTCGGCTTCGGGTAACTGGGCCTTCATATACCTGCACTCTCTCATTCACTTCTTCCATGTCGTTTTCATTCAACGTACTATTACTATTCCCGTCTATGCTCTGCTCGTCTAAGATATCATTCACTATTTCATCTACCTCAGTTTCATCTGGCCCGAAAATCCCACTAATTTCTGTCAACAATTCATCCATTACATCTAAACCATTTTCTACTTTAACAAAAGAATCATTCATACTGCTTATCATTCTCCTATCTTTCATTCTCGTGTCCGTCATACGTTCTCTTGCCTCATCTAACGAAAAACCACACACACTATAAGTATCATTCATACTCATCCAAGTTTCATCTGTATTAATACATTTATCTTCCATACTCACCTGTACATTTACACCCTTGTCCTGCTTATTCTGATTCCCGCCTACAACTACAAAATTTTCCCGCCTTTTATCCCCAGTAAAATTCTCAGACTTCTTTTTCCTTCCATACTCTACTAACACCAATTGCTTATCTTCTAAACCTAATGCCTCACACATACTCGGTTCATACTTGTTCGTTTTTAGCCATTTAGTCATACCATTCTCCTGAATATATCTTGGTACCTCCTTCCATTTCCGCAACTGATTGTGGTGTGCCCTAACCTTTTCCACACTACCATCCACACTTACTTTACCTAAAACATAACTCAACCCACTAGAACCAACATCTAACACCTCATATGGACCTTCAAACTTATCACGTACCTTATTGACATTCATTCTTCCCTTTTCAATTACTTCTTTTAACACTTTCTCTCCCACTTTGTAGCTTTCAAATCTCTCATTTGCTTTCTTCCAAACATCTCTATCATTCTCGGACACACTCAATCTCGGTCTTACTATCTTTTCAAAATTCAACACAAACTTACACGGAGACATACCAGTACTCTTGTGCACAGTCGCATTATACGCCCACAACGCACGCCCAACATATAAATCCCAATCATTATCACATGTACTCATCATCCGCAAAATTTCTGTCAAAGTTCTTACAGTCCTTTCAGCCAAACCATTCGCACTTGGCATATACGGAGTCGAATACACATGTTCAATGCCCCATTCTCTCAACATCTGCTCAAACTCCCATCCAACAAACTCCGGACCATTGTCACTTAACATTTTTGCAGGCTTACACACACTCATCGGCAACATCACTTGACTTACCATTCTCGCTACAGTCTCACTTCTTTTATTCTTGATGGGTACGGCATACGCAAACTTGCTCATATGATCAACCATGACAATCATTCCCACATGTCTTCTCGCAGTCACAGGCAACGAAACACAATCAATCACAAACATCTCAAATGGCTCTTTCATACGTAACCTCAAAATAGGCGGACTTGCTTGCATGCTCTGATATTTTCCCTTCTGACAATCCTCACAAGTAGTCGCTACATCCCTACAAATTTGACTCAACCCAGGCGTAAACAACCTCTCTCGCATGCATTCCCACAATTTATTCTTCCCCATATGCCCATACCTGTCATGCACTACCATACACATACTTACAGCTGCATGCATTGGAAATACAGGAACATATATATCTTCATCCATTCCCCTATGCAAAAAATACACAATATTCTTACAAACAATAAATCTTTTAACAACTTTCTTATACGCTTCCAAATCACACGGCCATTCTTCCACCCTAATACCATTTAAAATACATTCACGTAACCTATTTATTTCGAAACATTCACCTTGCATTTCTTCCACCTCTTCTTTGCTTAACAAATCATCTTCACTCTTTGCAATATCAATCATGCCAACAAAATTCGCCATGAATACACTATTATCCTCGATTACTATTACCTTACAGCCATTCTTTGAAAGCAAACCCTTACCAACATCAACTGACACATGGTGCAACCTCAAAAAATCTATTCCCATCAAAAAACAACTAGGCATTTCATTCTCTCCCATTACAATAAAATTATGTTCCACTTCCATACTCCCTAGTCTCACCTTCAACCTCACTTCTTCCCAAACAAGTAAACTTCCCTGACCTATTCCATGAATTCTCACACTCGTACACTGTCTTTTCACTTCCCAATTGTACCTCTCAATTTCCCTGATAACCGACTCATTTACTAATGACACTTGAGCACCCGTATCAATTAAACTACAATATTCATTCTCATTTATATTCACATACGTCATCATCCTTCCTTTTACACCATGCATACATACATTTACTCTCCTTTCAATTCTGTCACTCACTTCACCAATATGTTCATCATCATGTTCACTGTCCTCTATACCCCCATATCTTAGATTAAGGTCACTTGCACCATTATCCTTCTCACTCAACAATTTGCAACATTCCTCCTTACATTGAATCCTCAAAATATATTCCCTATCATTCTCCTTACATGCCCTATATTCCATCGGTCTATTCCATCCAAAATACAAATACACAGTTACACCATACAACCTACTTACCGCCATTAATATCTTTGATAATACTTCCCCTTCTAGTACAGTACTCTCCTCCTCATATACCATTTCTTTTGACACTTCATTCATCACCCTTCTTTTAAGCTCGCTTACGCTACCTGGTATTTCCGTATCTAACCCCTCTTGTATTAACTTACTTAAACCCATTAGGATACACTTATATACCATATCTTCCCCTTCACAACTCTGCTCCACAACTAAACCTTCAGGCAACCTTTCAGAATTCAGATTACTCTCTTTATCTTCCATCCTCCCATGCATCCTCGACATCGCATCTGCTATCACATTCTTATTTCCCGGTACATATTCTAACCTAAAATCAAATTCATTCAAATCCTCTATGGTCCTAGCAACCCTTGCATTCACACACTCTTTCCTTATCATATACACTAGGGGCTGATGGTCAGTAAGCACAATGAATTTTACACCATACAAAAATACTTTCAATGCTTTCACACAAAATCGTATTGCAGCCAATTCCCTGTCAATCGTCGAATACTTCCGCTCAGCTTTATTAAACGCTTTACTAACATACGCTATTACTCTCAATTGCTCTTCTCCATTTACTCTCTGCATTTGAACCAAACAACCACCCATACTAACCCCACTCGCATCCGTATACAACTCTAGCATATTCGCATTTTCACTGTAGTCTGGAAATGCCAAAGTGACGTCTTTCGCTGCCTCTTCCTTCAACCTTTCAAACGCTTCTATCATCCGATCATCCCATTTTAACTTCGTACTATTCCTTTTACCCGTCCATTCATTCAAAGGCTTCCCTATACCTGAACAATCTCTAACAAACTTGCGCCCAAACTCAACCAAACCAAGAAAACCTCGCAACTCACGCACAGTCCGGGGACGTGGAAATTCTCGCACCTTATTCACAAACTTGTCACTCTTCCTTATACCAGATTCACCCACTACATGCCCAAGAAATTCCACCTCCCTGGACAACCATGTACACTTCTCAAGCTTAATTTTCACACCAACTTCAATTAACCGCATCAACACTGCCTCAAGCAACCGCATATGTTCCTCAACAGTCTCGCTCGCAATCAGAATATCATCTATAAAAACAGTCACCTTCTGTCGATCGAAACCAGCCAATACAACATTCATCGCTCTTTGGAAGGCAGCAGGCGCATTAGCAAGACCAAAACTCAACCTTTTAAATTGAAAGTGACAATTCGTACTTGAAAATGCGGTAATGGGCCTGCTCCCCTCTGCTAGAGGCATCTGATAATAGCCCCTCACCAAATCTAATTTAGTAAAAACTTTCATTCCATGCATCTTATAAACACAATCAGACACCACATTCATTGGAAAACGTTCTTTAACAGTCACCTCATTCACCTTCCTATAATCAATACACATGCGTAAACTTCCATCAGGCTTTCGTACAGGGACAATAGGGCTATTCCAGGCACTCTCACTCCTTTCTATTACACCCATACGCTCTAATTCCTGACACTGCTCCTCTATCTCCTTGGCAATAGGCGGAGAAAAATGCCTGGGACGCTGATATATGGGGGTATCATCACTGAGAACTATTCTAAATTCTGGCAGGTCTGACCCCCCACAATCATCGTCACCGAGACTCATAACTCTCCGCTTATCCCATAACATCTTAAGCAATCGTTCCCTTTCGACCTCACTTACACTCTCATCTAACTTAATTCTTCCTTTCAACGTATCGTAATCCCAATCGTCATCGTTCTTTACCTTACCAGACATCACCTGTCTCGCCTTAACATATCTTCCATCCTCTACATTAATCAGTGTATACATACATCCCATGCAATCGCCCTCACGTATTCCACGTACTCTCTTCCTCCTAACACACGGCAACAACCTTACATACACCTTGGGTTCCTGCATATTCATAACACCATCATATATATACGCACTCGTTTTCACCAAATTACCTGCTTCCATACCTTCCACTACATATTCATCCTTGTCACTATTTGAAATTCCCAGACTGCTCGGCCATGCAACTTTTACACTAATAACCTCACCTTTCTTACCCGATAACTTTACACTTTCCTTTGCTACCAACGGCACTCCCTTCCACACCTTCGTACTCACTCTGCCGTCTTCCTTTAAATAAAATTCCCCACAGTATGTGTCTTCTCTACCTTCCTTTCTAGCTTACCTATCCTAAGCTTAGACATAATGGAATCTTAAATTATAAGTTATTAAACTTAGTCTTAATCTAAGATTTAAGTAAGTCATGTCTGTTTTGACTTTCAATTACTCATTTCCTCTTTCTTTTACAGGAGTATGTGAAGTGTGAGAGCACCTTCTGCGGTGTTCGTCGCCCTGACTTTTACGGCCACCAGGCGTGCCGATCCCACGCCGGCTGTTCAATCTCGAAGGGGAATCTTCGTTATTGGGATCCGCAGGTCTGCACGGTATACAAGAACCTGCTTGATGAGGCGTTTAACAACCCTCCGTCGGCGTAGGCTAGGGACAACGCCCGAGATAGAAACTGTGCAAGTGGGTGCGCGGGTTTCACAAAAACGCCACGGGGCCCTATCTCCCAAACGAAAGGATGAGAGCCATGCTCTTTCCCAAGGCGTCTGAGGATGCCGTCATCCCCAAGGACGAGATTCCTTGCGTCCAACTGACAGTCGAACCAGATGTTTCGGCCGCTCTTCAAGAGTGCCACCTCGACGAGGTGGAAAGGATGTCGGATGTTTCCGACGACACTGAAAGGACCCTCATGGAAGGGGGTCAGGAAGAAGAAGAGGATCTTGTGGAGACCCCTGATTCTGAGGGCGAGATCGCCCGTACACTCTCTGTGGTTTCCGTTGTGACTTCGGAGCCGGTCCCTTCTATGTCTGCCACTCCAGTACCTTCCCTGGCAGGCTCCCAGGATTCCTTCCAGGCTTTGGTGGCATTCCTGGATGAGAGGCTCCGCCAGGGGCAGGCGGACCTCAAGAAGGAGATACTGGGCTTAAAGAAACAGCCCAAGGAGATCTCTGCCAAGGATCTCCCCCCCGTGCTCAGTGACCAATCCCTGGAGGCATGCAAAATTTATGCCTATTACCACTGGACGCATCTTCATCAACAACAAACTAGGCGCCGTTCTGCCTGAAGAGGTGGAATTCTTCCTTAGTTTCGATGCCTACCTGGACTGCTTCATTCGTCTGGCATCTGATCCAGTCTCAAAGGAGGAGACCGAGCCGAAGGAGGTGATTGTGTTCGAGCACTCCAAGGCTCAGGCTCTTTTGGCTGGCTGCCTTAAGAGCTGGGGATACACCAATTCCAAGGACCCAGCCCTAAGCAAGAAACACCCGTCTTTTCTTGCTTCTCCCACCATGGTCTTTCCCTTTGCTGAAAAGGTCTTGAACGTCGTGCTGAAGGCGGTGGAGGAAAGTAAACCCTGCCCTACATTGGAGGAATGTGGGCCTCTCTCCCTCGCCCTACCTCCCGATGATAAGAGCTGGAAGGACATTCAGCTGACCTTCTCGGTTGGAAAGCTGGAGCCTGACGTTGGCGGACGTCAGTTTAATGAAAACCTTCCCAAGCTTACGGAGTACCTTCTGCGTCGGGAACTGGATACAAAAGAGAGGCTGGCTGCTTCTCTGTCTCATCAGGTGATCCTTGAGACAATGGCCGGAGACACTCGCGTCCTAGGCGTCTACATGGTCCTCGCAAAGACCCACCTTGCCACCTTGTTGAAAGACTTATATAGCTTCATCAGGGCCCGAAGGGCATGTAGAGAGTTCGTGTTTACAGATGCAACCGTTAAACACGAACCCCGGAAACTGATCTCCTCCAACATTTGGGGTAAATATCTCTTTCCTGTAGACCTTGTGAAAGAGATTGTGGACAGAGCCGCCACTGAGAATAGGAACCTTCTCAATAAGTGGGGCATGTCATGTAAGAGGAAATCTTCTCAGGATGAAGGCCCCCAACCTAAGAAGAAGTCGAACAAGTCACGACCCCAACAGCGTCAGGCCAAACGCCAGTTTCCGGCACCCGCTACTCCCCAACTAGTGGCTCAACCACAACAAACATTTCAGTTGGTCCCTCAGCCGGTAGTGTCCCAGTCACCAGTTTCCACCCCAGCCTATGAAAGGCAGACCACTACCTTTCGCCCCAGAGGTAGAGGTTCCGGCAGAGACTCCTCTCGACGTCCTTCCAGAGGGAGAGGAGGAAGGGGAGCAGGCGGCCGAGGTGGTAAACCCTCGAGAAACCAGAAGCAATGAAGTGCTTCCGGTGGGAGGATCCTTGGGCACACAGCATCATCAAGAAAGGACTAGGGTGGAGTTGGATAAAACCACCTCCAACCTTCCACCAATTCTTCCAACCTTCAACCCCCATCCTAGAAGAATATGTCCTAGAACTCTTGAACAAAAGGTGATCAAGAGGGTAAAGTCCACCAGGTTCCAGGGAAGACTGTTTTGTGTTCCCAAGAAGGACTCAGACAAACTCAGAGTCATTCTCGACTTGTCCCCTCTCAACAAGTTCATTGCGAACAACAAATTCAAGATGCTGACTCTGCAACATATAAGAGCCCTACTGCTTCACAAGGCTTACATGGTCTCAATAGACCTGGCGGATGCCTATTGGCACATTCCAATGAATCACCAAGCTTCCTCCTACCTAGGATTCAAGCTTCAAAGAAGAAAGTACGCCTTCAGGGCTATGCCCTTCGGTCTCAACGTGGCTCCAAGAATCTTCACGAAGCTCGCAGACACGATCGTCCACCAGCTACACCATCAAGGCGTCCAGGTGATGGCTTACCTAGACGATTGGCTGGTTTGGGCGACATCGCCAGAAGGATTCTAGCGTGCTTGCAGAAAGGTGACCCAATTCCTGGAACATCTGGGTTTCAAAATCAACACCAGAAATTCTCGCCTGTCTCCAGGTCAGAAGTTTCAATGGTTGGGAATCCATTGGAATCTTCAGTCACACCGTCTTTCCATCCCTCTGAAGAAAAGGAAGGAAATAGCCGGATCTGTCAAAAGACTTCTCAAATCCAAATGGATTTCAAGACGACAGCAGGAGCAGGTACTCGGCTCCCTACAATTCGCTTCAGTGACAGACCCAGTGCTACGAGCACAGCTAAAGGATGCATCTGGAGTCTGGAGACGAAACGCATCCATCGCTCGAAGAGATCTCAAGAGACCCCTACCAACCAGGCTTCGCTCACTCCTCAAGCCATGGTCGGAGGCAAGGAACCTGAAAAGATCTGTTCCTCTTCAACCACCACCTCCATCTATCAACATCCACACGGATGCCTCGCTAGAAGGATGGGTGGGGGGGGGTCCACTCCCACCAGCGACAAGTTCAAGGAACGTGGTCTCCCCTATTCAAGACGTTTCACATCAACATCTTGGAGGCCATGGCGGTTCTTCTCACTCTGAAGAAACTATCCCTTCTTCCTTCGATCCACATCCGTCTAACTCTGGACAGCTCCGTTGTGGTCAGATGTCTCAACCGTCAGGGCTCACGATCGCCCCAACTCAACCAAGTGCTGTTACCCATTTTTCGCCTAGCGGACAGGAAGAAATGGCACTTGTCCGCAGTTCACCTACAAGGATTCCGCAACGTGACGCCGAACGCTCTATCGAGGACAAGCCCCATAGAGTCGGAATGGTCCCTAGACGCAAGATCATTCTCCTTCATCTCCCGTCAAGTCCCGGAACTGCAGATCAACCTCTTTGCGACGAGCGTCAACATTCAACTTCCTCTATACGTGGCCCCATACGAGGACCCCAAAGCGGAAGCAGTGGATGCCATGTCCCTGGACTGGAACAGATGGTCCAAAATTTACCTGTTCCCTCCACCCAATCTTCTGCTGAAAGTCCTCTCCAAACTGAGAACCTTCTAGGGAACAGCAGCCCTAGTGGCTCCCAAGTGGCCCCGGAGCAACTGGTTCCCCCTAGTTTTGGAGCTACAGCCCAAGCTGATCCCTCTGCCGGGCCCAGTTCTCTCCCAGCAGGTGCAGAAGTCGACTGTCTTCGATTCATCAAAGAAAGGCCGAGACCTTCATCTCATGATTTTCTCTCCCTAGCCGTGAAGAAAAGGTTTGGAATCTCGAAGAAATGTTTAGACTTCCTAGAGGAATATAAAACAAAGTCTACCAGAAGGCAATATGAATCATCCTGGAAGAAGTGGGTGTCCTTTGTCAAGGCAAAAAATCCTGCGGAAATCTCCATAGATTTTTGTATGTCCTTCTTTATTCACCTTCATGGACAAGGCTTAGCAGCCAACACGATTTCTACTTGCAAATCGGCCTTGACAAGACCACTACTGTACGCCATCCAGATAGACTTATCCAACGAAATCTTTAACAAACTTCCGAAGGCATGCGCTAGACTCCGTCCTGCACCCCCACCGAGACTCATCTCCTGGTCTCTGGATAAGGTGCTCCACTTTGCCTCTAGTCTGGACAACGAATCTTGCCCTCTGAAAGACTTGACTCAAAAAGTGATTTTCATTTTTGCTCTCGCCTCGGGAGCCCGAGTCAGTGAAATAGTGGCATTATCTAGAGAAGAGGGCCAGATACAGTTTGCCGATACAGGGGAACTTACCTTCTTCCCCGACCCTACGTTTCTTGCAAAAAACGAACTCCCCACCAAGAGATGGGGACCTTGGAGAATCGGCCCTCTGAAGGAAGATGTCTCTCTATGCCCAGTGGAGAGTCTTAAGGTCTATCTTCAAAGAACTTCAGACTTCCGCAGAGGACAGCTTTTTAAAGGAGAAACATCGGGCAGTGACCTGTCACTTAAACAACTAAGGGCGAAGATCACCTACTTTATTTGCAGAGCGGATCCTAACAGTACACCCGCAGGTCATGATCCTAGAAAAGTCGCCTCTTCCCTAAATTTTATCCAAGCTATGGATTTCGAAAGCCTCCGTTCGGTCAAAGGCTGGAAATCCTCGAGAGCGTTTTTTAAACACCATGCGAAGCAGGTGCACGAAGTCAAAAGATTCATGGCAGCCGCAGGTAGTGTATTAAAACCTGAGCTTAATGCTGCGTAGAACAGTGAGTTATTTCGGGACTCTAACTCAATGGGTGCCTGTGTTGACCCTAGTGCGATACATAGTGATTTCAGGTGACACTTGGTGTCACAAAAGACTGTTCGTCCACAAGGTGAAGTGACATAGACTCTAACACGTGTGTCACATGTTTATTGGACATGAAGTGTATTATGACTTTCAAAGACTCTAGTTCCCCTGGAACTCATGTGTGTATAAGCAAGTTCTTCCCTTTCAGATTCCACATCATCGTCTTTTTCAGTCCTTAGTCTATGTTTGCTAATCAATAATTTTGTTGTAAATTATTTACCTTATTTTATTATATTGCAAATTTTCTTGAATAAAATAGAAAATTTTGTTATCATATGCGTCTTATTTTGCCCTTCCATATGAAATAAACTACTGTTACAGAGTTTTAATGCCCTAATTATTCTTTATTATATTCATGTATAATATTACTCCTGTCTGAGATATGCTCACCAAAGCAGGTGAAATAATGGTTCCTACTCAAATATTTAACTTTCCTGATCCGTCCACGAGATCCTCGCCTCCAGGTGAGTTTATCTTCATCAGGGTACTTCGAGATGTTCCTCTTGTCCAAACAGGACCTCCCTGCCAGGGGGGCAGGAAGCCATGTCATAGTTTATGCCACTGGTAGTGACATGTAACGGAGATGTCACGGTCTCTAAGGTCATCAGACCAAAGGAATATTGTTTGAAGTAGAAGGCACTTTTGAAAAGGGGAAAAACCACGTTACACTAATTCTCTGGTACACTTTCATCAGGACGTCATGGCTTGAGCCCAAAAAACGGATTTTGAGCGAAGCGAAAAATCTATTTTTGGGTGAGATAGCCATGACGTCCTGATGGACCCGCCCTATTGTTTCTATTCTGGCCTGTCAGGCCCCTCCCTTTCTTATTGCATCGTGGAGGTTGTCAGATACGCTAGATAGGAATGAAGCGGGCGGATGTGACGTCAGTCAAGATGGCAGACAGCTATGGCTGCTGTTTGTTTACGTCGCGAGGTACAGTAACAGTAACGCAGGAGGATAACTTTGCAATGGCTCCTCCTATAACTTGCCACCTTATCCCCCTCAAAGCGTAAACGCTATGTGGGGTGCAGATAGCCATGTGGCATGTCAAGCATATATCCCCTGTTGATATACGATATCCTAAAGGGAAACCTTTAGGGTACTCGCGCCAGAAGTTAGAATTCTGTGAAACCTTTAGTTTAATTCTCTGGGAATATCTACTGTAGTTATATATACCCTCAGGAAGCTACTGAAGGAACCTTCCATCAGGACATCATGGCCATCTCACCCAAAAATAGATTTTTCGCTTCGCTTAAAATCCGTTCTTTTGCCTGGGATGGCGCGGCACTGGAACTCTGTTTCTCCCTTGTTGAGAGGAGGTAGCAATGCCGCCATCCCCTCAACTGTATTGGCAGTCTCTAGGTTGGAGAACTGAGACTCTCCTGTCTCCTAGGATACTGCCGATACTGAAACAGAGTTTCTTTTAAAGATGTGGTAGGACTGACATTTTTGCCAGTTCCTTCCACACGCTATACAGGACCCTGTTCCCTACCCCTCTGTCCTCTTTTGATGGCCGAGCCATTGTCTTTCATTGGGCAGGCATCCTGCAACCTTACCGTTGCCAGTGGGTTGCCGGAGCCGGCCAGACTCCCTCTCTAGACCTCTGTCCGGCTGCCGGTGGCTATGTTAGCTGCAGGCAGCCATGACACCTGTCGGCAGCCATGTTGTATGTCAGTAACCATATGTTTTTCAGCTGCCGGCAGCCATGATGGCGGCTGGCGGCAATGCATACTGTCGGTAGCCACATCATCTATCGGCAACTATGGTCTCTGCAGGTAGCTGATGACTGCCGGCGGCCAAGATGGCTGCCGGTGGCTGGCGGCTGGCAGCAGCCATGATGGCTGTGAGTGGGAAGTCCCTTCTGTCAGTTCTCCCTTGGACTACTAACCACAGTTTCTGTTGCCAGAATACCGCCGGCCAGGCCGGCACAGATAAGTACTGACTCAGATGGCAGCACGCCGACTGTACTGGTACTGCCGGAGGCTAGCCTGCCGGCAGTGTATCGGCGGTACATTGCCGGCAATAGTACTGTAGCTGGATGGAAACCTGAATGGTACATTCTCCCCTTACATTAGAACCTTCTTTCTGGAGAAAGGCAGTAAAATTAGACTTTTACATCCTTAATTACTGTATACATACACAGTAAGGAGTAGCCTTTACTCCATGCTATCTCTCTCTCTCTCTAGATAGCATGCTGGATATGCCGGCAAGACCTAGCTATGCCGTCAACATGCCGGCTGAACTACAGTATATGTTATACAGGTAGCCAGTATATCTGCAGTATAGAATATACTGCAGATAGAAAACTACTATATATATTATACTAGTAGTTATATCCAATATATCTTGGGTATCCCTACACAGGTATCTGCTGAACCCAATCCCATATTGAATGAATATAATTTCTTCAATATCCTGATTAGAGATCAGTATTTGGATTACCCTACAATATTGAATATCATCAAGGCAGGGGTGATATACTCCTAACCCTTAAAGGGTAGAGCCTTTATCCTTGAGTCTCCCTGATCAGGAAACTCTATAGTCTAACCCTGGATAGGTACGCTCCTCGGACGCCCCTTCAAGGGTATACTCGGACGCGCGCGACCCCGACGCCAAAAAAAATTCTTGAAAAATCAGTTTTTGCAGTAACCTCCTTTTTTCTTTTGCCAAAAAAAACTTCAATGAATGCTTAAAACAACTGTAAAGATAAATACTACTCATCTGCAGAAAAACTATTTATTATAAATATTTTAAAAAATTAAGTAGAAAAAAAAGACCTTACATAAAAATTCATAAAAAAAAAGTTTATACATATATACACAAATCCTTTTAGGAATTGATTGTTGAATGTTTAGGACACATCTTGATGTATTTTGGATGAAGTCAGACCCATGGAGGTGAAGATCTGAAATGAGAAAAAAAGGGTAACTTTTTTTGGCTAAAAAAATTTGTCCAAATTTCATGAATTTTTTTGGGTACCCAAATGAAATAGGAAGTGGCTAATTTTTTTAGGGAATAAAGATATGTTATCCTAAAATAAAAATATGTAAAAAAATCTTCATTATTTTGTAAATTACATTTATATCAGGGGCCATATCTAAAGGTAATTTTTTGAGTACTTAGAAATTTCGTAAAACAATACATATATTTAATATATAATATGATATTTATGCAGGTAAAAATATACCAAAATATCACAAATTCTATAGGGAACAAGAATATATATAGATAGGGCAACTTACGCTTCGGATATGTCCATAAAATGGCCGCCAACCACACTGACTCAGACTCCCTAATCTGCCACTTGAAATGTAGGAAGGGTATGTCAATTTCAAGGTGTTATTTACTAATCTAATTATTCTTGGATATGCATAAAAATTGTATGGTGGGTTGCTGGATAATTGTCGATTATTTTACGACTATAAAATTAAAATTCTGACCCAAAAAAAAATTTTGAAGGGAAATAAAATCGAAAAAAAAAAAATGTAAAACAATATAATATTTTAGCTAAAAAAATTTGATGATATTCAATCAAAAAAGAAGTAAACAAAATTTTCCGACAAATAAACATCTAGAGGAATCATTACTCTGTGATAGTTCCTTAGTACGTAGTAATTTTGAAAGAAATGGGAAAAAACCAAAAAGTGGCAATCGCAGGAAAATCGAACACATACCTATATATACGCCATATCTGGCTAAAAATAAAGATAGGCATGGGTAGCCAGATCATCTAGAAACACTTTCCAACACTATAAAAATACAAGTTTTGCGACACTACTTGCCAATTCCTTACGGTAACATGACTAAGCAAAAAAATGCAAAACAAATAAAAAGGGGCACTCGCGGAAAAATGGCTAACATTCTAATATACGGCATTTCAGAAAAAAAAATTTTAGCCACGTACTAGGCAAACCATCAAGGCACATTTTCCGACAAATAAACATCTAAATGAATCATTACTCTGTGATAGTTCCTTAGTACGTAGTAATTTTGAAAGAAATGGGAAAAAACGAAAAAATGGCAATCACCGGAAAATCGAACACATACCTATATATATGCCATATCTGGCTAAAAAAAAGACAGGCATGGGTAGCCAGATCATCTAGAAACACTTTCCAACACTATAAAAATACAAGTTTTGCGACACTACTTGCCAATTCCTTACGGTAACATGACTAAGCAAAAAAATGCAAAACAAATAAAAAGGGGCACTCGCAGAAAAATGGCTAACATTTTAATATACGGCATTTCAGAAAAAAAAAAATCAGCCACGTGCTAGGCAAACCATCAAGGCACATTTTCCGACAAATAAACATCTAAATGAATCATTACTCTGTGATAGTTCCTTAGTACGTAGTAATTTTGAAAGAAATGGGAAAAAACGAAAAAATGGCAATCACAGGAAAATCGAACACATACCTATATATACGCCATATCTGGCTAAAAAAAAAGATAGGCATGGGTAGCCAGATCATCTAGAAACACTTTCCAACACTATAAAATTATAAGTTTTGCGACACTACTTGCCAATTCCTTACGGTAACATGACTAAGCAAAAAAATGCAAAACAAATAAAAAGGGGCACTCGCGGAAAAATGGCCATTCTAATATACGGCATTTCAGAAAAAAAAAATTTCAGCCACGTGCTAGGCAAACCATCAAGGCACATTTTCCGACAAATAAACATATAAATGAATCATTACTCTGTGATAGTTCCTTAGTACGTAGTAATTTTGAAAGAAATGGGAAAAAACGAAAAAATGGCAATCACAGGAAAATCGAACACATACCTATATATACGCCATATCTGGCTAAAAAAAAAGATAGGCATGGGTAGCCAGATCATCTAGAAACACTTTCCAACACTATAAAAATATAAGTTTTGCGACACTTCTTGCCAATTCCTTACGGTAACATGACTAAGTAAAAAAATGCAAAACAAATAAAAAGGGGCACTCGCGGAAAAATGGCCAACATTTTATTATACGCATTTCAGAAAAAAAAATTTCAGCCACGTGCTAGGCAAACCATCAAGGCACATTTTCCGACAAATAAACATCTAAATGAATCATTACTCTGTGATAGTTCCTTAGTACGTAGTAATTTTGAAAGAAATGGGAAAAAACGAAAAAATGGCAATCACAGGAAAATCGAACACATACCTATATATACACTATATCTGGCTAAAAAAAAGATAGGCATGGGTAGCCAGATCATCTAGAAACACTTTCCAACACTATAAAAATACAAGTTTTGCGACACTACTTGCCAATTCCTTACGGTAACATGACTAAGCAAAAAAATGCAAAACAAATAAAAAGGGGCACTCGCGGAAAAATGCCCAATATTCTAATATACGGCATCTCAAATAAAAAAAAAAGACATGCACGTGTTAGCCCAACCATCAAGGCACACTTTCTAACACATAAACATGAAAAAAAAATCAATAATATACGACAATTCCTTACTACGTAGTAAATATTTACAAATATTGAAAAAAAACAGATATTGGCAACCGCAGTTAAATACCCCATATACCAATAACTACGTCGTATCTGACAAAAACAAAGTCACGCATGGGTAGCTAGATCATCTAGACACACTTTCCAACACTAAAAAAGCAAAAGTTTTACGACACTATTTGGCAATATCTTACGGAAAAATGACTTGGCCAAAAAATGCAAAAAAATGAAAAAGGGGCACTCGCGGTAAAATGGTCCTCGTGGTGATGAACGACATTTTAACTAAAAAAAAAATCATGCACATGGTAGCCAAACAATCAACCAAGACTCTCCACAACTGATAACCTATACAAGTTGCACCATTCTACGACAATTTCATAATACGTAATAACTTTGATAATTATGCAAATTACCTTAGAAGGGTAAACTCGGTCGCGCTCGACCCCGACGCGTCTCAGAAATCGGGGAAGGAGTACAGCTACAGCAATGCACATCTGGACACTACTAGAGCGTGTAGGCGAGACACCTACTGCAGGTCGATCACCCACAAATTCAGTCACGGGGGTGAGTCACGTGAGAAAAACCTGTTTTTTTTTTACGCTCGGGGTCGCGGACGACCCACCGTACCGTTCCATGGTTAATATTGTAAGGAAGGCTACGGCAAATAGGCTGAGTGGGATACACAAATATATGTCTTTATTTTCCCTAGTCCAGCTGGCCTCATGCCAGCTGGACCGTGCTGTCAAAGGTAGCATACTAACTGAACTACAATATATAATTGTACAGTAACCAGTAATTTGCAATATAGACATACTGCAAATGGAAAACTACAGTTCCATTATACAGTAGTAATTTCTAACATACCTTGGGTACCCTTATGCGAGCATTCTGCTGGTACCGCTCCTATATTGAAAGAATAGTGTTTCTTCAATATTCTGATTGAGAATCAGTAATCCTGACCCCACAGTTTTAACAATAAAAAGGGCCAGTGAATTAGTACTTCTCTACCCCTAGGGGTAAGAGCCCTTCTAGTTGGAATTCCTTGATAGAGGAATCTCCATATAGTTAATACCGAGGGGAGGTAACAGCATTTGCTTGCAAGGGGTACACAAGTATGTGTCTCCTACTATCCCTCTATAGCTTACTATACTAAGCTATTCTGTCATAAATGACCTTTGCATATTGATTATCAGGGAGATAATCCTTTGTATACTCATTCAGTTTTCCTTTCTCTACAGGAGGAACACCAGATACCTTGTACTGCAGTCTTCTGCAAGGCCAAGAGTAAGTATTCTTACGTTCATAATAATTGCAAGTTTCATGCCCCCTGCAATATTATTTCCGGATCCCTACATTATTGGAACCCACAGGTTTGCAATATATGTCGGACATTAATGTCCAAAGGTTTCGAGAATCCCAAGTCTACAGAGACTAGGGATACAGCTCAATACAAATTACGCAACTGGGTGAGAGGCTTCCAGAAAATCTCTGCGGGACCTTACCTACCTAATGATGGGATGCGTAAGCTACTATTTCTGAAAGCAAGTAAGGAAATAGTGGTGCCTCAGGCACCAACTACATCCCCTGACGGCCGATAGCCTTTGGGAAGGAGGGCAAAAAGTGCCCCAGGGTAGAAGAGGAAAATGTCGTGTTGGAATTTCCTCCGCCTATGTCGGCTCTAGAGCCATCGACGTCGACATCTTCGTCTTCTACCCCTCTATTAGATAGAATGGAACAGTTATGTATCCAAGTGAATAATCAAATAGAGAGCTTTCATAAACAAAACGAAAAGCAGGAAGTAAAACGCAAGATAGAGCCTAGCAAAGCTTCTCTTGTCGCTTCCCAAGGGTCATTCAAACGACCCATGGATCAAGACCTACCAGCATGCTCCAAAACCAATCCCTGGAGGTTTACAGAGCTGATGCCGATTTTAAATGGCAAACTCTACATCTCGGAGAAAATGGGTGCTGTTCCTTTGGACAAAATTCAATTTTGGCCAAGCTTTGATGCTTTCCCTAATTGTTTTGTTCGACTGAGGTATGAACCAAAGTCAAGAAAAGGAACGGAATCAAAGGAGGTCATGATTCTCGACCATGATAAGGCACAGGCTATCCTATCAAGTAGCCTGAAAAAGGTGGGTTATTCAGAGTCGAAGGTATTCTCACTGGATAACAGGTACCCTTCCTTTCTTGCTCCTGCTTCAATCTCATTCCCCTTTATGGGGAAGGCATTTACATCTGTTGCCAAAGCAGTGGAAGCGGGTAAGCCATGTCCTGCACTCGAGGAGTGCAAGCCTCTGTCACCAGCATTTCCCAGACAGGAAAACGACTGGAAGGAAGTCCATTTAACTTTCTCAGTAGGAAGATTAGATGCGTATGTCGCCAGTCGACAAATGAACGTCTCCCTAAACTATCTGAGTTGCTCTTGTATAGTGAGCAAGAGACAAAGGGGAGACTTGCAGCCTCCCTTTCTCTACAAAACTACATAGAGTTGTGTTCAACCTACCAAAATACCCCAGACATGCTCATGGTCCTAGCCAAAATGCATATGGCTACCTTAGTGAAGGACCTTTACACCTTTATGAAGGCTAGGAGAGCATTTAGAGAGTTATGTTCGCTTCTGCAACAGTGAAACACGAAATACGGAAGCTAATATCTTCCAACATCTGGGGTAAAGACCTCTTCCGACACGAGGTAGTTAGGAAAGTGATTAAGAGCGCCACTATGGAGAACATAAGTCTTCTCCAAAAGTGGGGCATCCTTTCAAAGAGAAAATCTTCCCCAACCTAAAAAGAAGACGGGAAATGCTGGAAATATCCAGGCTACTCAACAACATCCCACAATTCCAGTGATCACGGTGCCACAGGCAGGTGGTCAAAAGTTTAAACCTACTGACTATTCAAAGCAAGAAGATGCTTCTGCCAGGAGGGACGTTCCTTCAGGATCGTCAGGCCTTCGATCCTTGGGTCCAAGGCCTATTCCAGATGGGACTATGATGGGAAACAGAAATGTCTCCACCATCATTTCCTTACCTTCTCCTACAATCCAAAACCCTCCTGGAGGAGTATACCTGAGAGCTCTAGAGCATACAGGTGGTAATAAAACTATAGTCCATCGAGTTCCAGGAAAGGCTGTTTTGTGTTCACGAGGACTCAAGAAATCTCTGAGTCATTCTGAACTTGTCGCCACTCAACAAGTTCATAGAAAACAGCAAGTTCAGAATGTTAATCCTTTTGAACATATGGACCTTGTTCCAAAAAAGGGTGTTCGTAGTCTTGTCAGACCTGAAAGGTGCCCTGTGGCAACTTCCAGTCAATCACCCCCTTCCCTCCTATCTAGAATTACAGGTCCATGAATTGAAGCATTATGCGGTGGCGGCAGGTAGTGTTTTGAACCCTGCCGTCTAATTCTGCGATGAACAGCTAATTGACTGGGACTGTCAATTAAAGGGAGAAGGGGTCACTGCTTTTAGGGTGACCTCCTTTATATAAGTGTTGCCATGGTGACACTAATTCTGTTCATAATCCCAGGTGTGGAATTATACAGATAGCACTAGTGCCGTGTGTACGTAGTACACACTGTTGATAGGATGTAACCGGTACAGAGATCATGAAAAGAAATTTTACTATACAGTAGAAAATTTTTTTTCTTCAATCTGAGAGTGGCACTCATCATTTCTTTCCTTTCAAGAAAGAAATATAGTCTCTGTACTCGTTACGTGTATAATTCTATTGTCATACTACATTCGTTTTACTGGTTAACTCATTTAGTCATTTATTAGGAATAAAAGTCTATTAGGGTGTAGTGCGTCCAAATTCGCCCGACAATTGCATGTATAAATGCCAGAGTTCTTTAACTTACTAAAGTAAGTATTCTTCATATAGTTGTATGCTCATAAATAATAGATATAAGAGACACTGATATTGATTCATCAATATATACAAACTATGAGACTGTTTGTATATTCAGTGTATACTTATGTTTGTTCATACAATATATGTTAACCTTGAGAACCCTTTTCTACTGTCTAGAATAACTCTTCCCTGTAGGAGGCAGGAAGCACTAACATTGTTTATGATTAGTGATGATGACAGATAACGGTGACGTCATTTGTCTCAATTGGTCCCCATAACCATAGAAATGTTGTTCCAAGGTTGAGGCACTGATGAAAATCCAAAGATACACTAATACTCTGGTATGCTTCCATCAGGACGACATGGCTTGAGCCCAAAAAACGGAAATCTATTTTTGGGTGAGATGGCCATGTCGTCCTGATGGACCCACCCATCTCTTCTAAAAAGAGAAGATCTTTACAGTATCCCTCACGTTGTACTGTATCTGTAACACAGTGCTCAATGCTACAAGGAATGTCCGCCATTGTAGCGATGGCGCTGTTGTCATACTCAATAGTAGTACGAGAACGGGGGGTAACCTTGATACGGCTCCCCTTCTATTCTGCCACACCTCCTCGAAGCGTAAACACTATTAGGGGTGCAGATTGCTATGTGGCGTGTCAAGAATACGTCCTCTGATATTATGCGATATCCTTGAGAGAAAATTTAAGGATTTTCGCGCCAGGAGTTAGAATTCTGGATACCTAAAGGTAAAATTCTCTGGGAATATCACTGTAGTACATATATCCCTTAGGAAGCTACTTTAAGGAACTTCCATCAGGACGACATGGCCATCTCACCCAAAAATAGATTTTTCGCGTCCATTTTTTGGGCTCAAGCCATGTCGTCCTGATGGAAGGTTCCTTCAGTAGCTTCCTAAGGGTATATATGACTACAGTAGATATTCCCAGAGAATTAAACTAAAGGTTTCACAGAATTCTAACTTCTGGCGCGAGTACCCATAAGGTTTCCCTTTAGGATATCGTATAATAACAAGGTATAATCACAGGGGACGTATGCTTGACACGACACATAGCTATCTGCACCCCACATAGCGTTTACACTTCGAGGGGGAAGTGTGGCAAGTTATGGGAGGAGCCGTTACTAAATTCTCCTCCTTCGTTACTGTTACGGTACTCGGCGACGTCAACATCCGGTCGCCATGTTGGCCGCCATCTTGGTTGACGTCACCGTTGCACGCCATCCTCATTCCTTCTCACGTAGCGTTTTTGGGCTCAGGCCATGTCGCCCTGATGGAAGTTCCTTCGTTAGTAGCTTCCTAGGTTATATTTGACTACAGCGATATATCCCAGAAAATTTACCAAAGGTATCCAGAATTCTAACTCCTGGAGCGAATATCCCTTAAAGATTTTTAAAAAGGGATATTGCATAATATCAGAGGACGTATTCTTGACACGTTCCATAGCTATCTGCACCCCTAATAGCGTTTTCGCTTTGAGGGGAAAAGTGGCAAGAATATAGGAGAGCCGTTATTAAGGCAACGCTCCTACTGTACTGTAAACAGGCGCCACCCCGTCACCTCGTGGCACTATCTAGCCATTCTTTCCCTTGTAGCTTTGCTGACCGGTGTTTATCCCATGTTATCTCTCGCTATTTTGGACTTATTTCGTTGCTATGATGTCTTCACCAGCCTCATCTGCTTCTGAGAAGTTAAGTAATATCTTTGAATTGTGTAAATGTAAGCTCTTGCCAGTTTTACTCTTCGATTGAGTTCGTAATTAACGTAACAAGAGCTGTTGCCAGCCGGATGGCGTCATGGATGCAGTCGTTCTTTCTGTACATTTAGTTAGCCAGAACGACTTTCCCGGCATCGCTTGCTTTTTAACTTTAGCTATTTAGCAATTTAGCTAGGGATTCTTATATTATGTCCTTGTTGTCATGGATTTGGCTAAGTATATCGAGCCTCACGAGTGCTAGGCTTCCTAGCCTAGGCACTTTCACACTTCATGCATGATATAAGCTTCCTGATAAAGTTTTATTGAAGCTCAGGCAATATTTTATACATTTAAGATATTACTGCATAAAGATTTTGCTCTTCCAAGATAGTATACGAGAGAGTTTCGGTGAATGATTCTCACTGCACCTAGACTACTAGCCTAGGGGCTTTAGTATACTTTCATACATGTCCCCAATTGCTCTTGTATTGTCTTTTAAGGGGAGACTGACACCTCCTATACCTTTCAAGCCAATACCAATCTCCTGGCGGGATTTTAGAGCAATTCCTCTTCCCTCTGACTAGCCTAGGCTACCCTCGGTTAGCTTTGCCCTGAACTGAGTTCTGGCAAATCTTTACTGGGGTGTTCCGTTTCTTTCTCTTAACCACTGAGTCGGTTTTGAGCTTAGAACGGGACATCAGAGTAAAATGTCTATGTTTAGCATCCGCCCGTCTTGGTGAAATGATTTCCCAAGTCAGGTTAGGTTGCCCTTACAGGAGGCTAGACCTCCCTGGGCCATACCCTGGAGGTCTTATATGACAATTCCTCCTCCCTTGGCCTAGCAGACAGTCCTGTGCTGGTAGATCTTAAGCCAACAAATCGTTTTCTTCCACTGCCTAAGATCTCTGGTACGAGATTCTGTTCCCTTTTGAGATTGCGTCCTGTGTGCCGCCTTCTCACTTAGACTAACCCAACCTGGGGAATTGAATTCCCCAACTATGAGGTCGTCTACTATAGAATCAGAATCGCCCAGGTCGGTAGTGCCTTTGGGTATTACCTCACCTATATGACCCTTGCCCCTCCCCTGCTGTCCCTTTTGTGTTGGCCTAGCCATTATACACCCTGGCCGCCATTCTACATTCGACCCTATGGGTAGTCTGAAGAATTGGCCTGAGGTCTCCTGCCTGCCGCCGGCTGAGCCGGCTGCCGGTAGGAACCCTCATCTTTCTTTGAGTGTTCTTCAGTCCTCCCTTGGACTGCCTTCCATATCCATGCTACCAATATGGATGGGATATGGTCGGATGGAAGCCCGAATTTAATTCCCCCTTCAATTTGAACCCTCATTCTGGATGTAGGCCGGCAAGGCTGAGCCTTTGCCTTCCTCCATCCTTTCTTTTCCTTTGCCTTTCCTCATCCTGAGCCGACTGCCCGGCAGCCATGTTAGACGCCTGCCGGCAGTTAGCTCTGCCGCCACTTGCCATGGGCGCCGCGGATCGACGACCAACGGCAATAGGCATACTCTGACCGGCCGCCGGCAACTATGTTGCCTGCCGGCGGCCGGCCACCCAAAGTCTAGACATTTAGCCGCTGGCTGCTGGCGGCAGAGCAGCTGCCGGCGACCTGCCGCACATCATCCTGAAGGCAGTGCTTACCTTCAATAGTCCGGAACATGCCGGCATATGCCGGCAGACACGGCAGTACTAGCGGCATGCCGCCGGCAGTTGCTCTGCCGGCGACCTGCCGCCCATCACCCTGAAGGCAGTGCTTGCCTTCAATAGCCCAGGACATGCCGGCATATGCCGGCAGGCACGGCAGTACTGGCAGCATGCCGCTGGCAGTCAGTGCTGTAGCCCATACTATTTTTTTCCAACCTACAAGGTGCTCATGGGCAGCCTATTGTGAGACCATCACATTTAAGAGAGCGATTCTCTCTGCCTTTTTAATGGTTAACAACCATTACCAAACCCCCAATATTGAATCTAGAAGAGTGTAAAGAAGACACTTTATATCCAAGGATATTATCTTCCCCAAAATTCGTTAAGAATTTAGTATTCAATATTGAAGGAGGTCATAGCAATGGGCTGGACAGGAGACACAAGTAGGTGTCTTTTCCTTTTTCTACCTTACCCTATCCTAAGCTATATATTTTCAAAAATATGTATGATGAAATCTGAGAATTTCACCAAATACTTATATGCTTTTCTTTCTTTACAGGAGGAGCATCCCGAGTGCGGGAACAACTTCTGCAGGGTCCGCAGTAGGAACTTCTGCGGCCATGACATGTGCAGGGACCACGCTCACTGCGCAGTCACGAAGGGATCTCTTGAAGATTGGGACCCACAGCTATGTACCGTTTGTGACAAACTTGTTAAGGAGGCTTTTGATGATCAAAAGTCTACAGAGTGAAGGGATGCAGCAAGAGAGACACTGCGAAAATAGGTCAGGGGTTTTCAGAAGAACACCTCTGGCCCATACCTTCCTAATGAGAGGATGAGGGACTGTCTGTTCCCTAGGGCATCTTCGGATGCAATCGTTCCCCAGGCTCAACCCGAGATTCCTCTCGTCCACATTCCGATAGAATCTGTTGTATCGGATGCCTTGAAGGGCATCCAGCTAGACGACAACATGTCGGTTGTCTCAGAGGAGACTGAACACAATCTCCTGGTGGAAGAACTGGAACAGGAGGATGACGTACCCCCTGAAGGTGAAACCGAGAAAGCCGAAACGATTTCGGTGTTTTCCGCTACGGTGGCCGAGCCGGTGCCTTCGACCTCTTCTTCTGCCCCCCAGTTAGATTCGATCACGAGTACGTTGCACTCACTTTTGTCCATGTTCCAGGACATGCAAAAGAAATCGTCTGAGAAGGAGGCTTCTCTTCGGACGAAGATGTACCAGCCCGTGGCAACGCGTTTAGCCCCGAAGAAGCTAAACATCAAGGATCTTCCTGCTTTCTCTGACGTCAATCCTTGAAGGTATGCGGAGCATATGCCGATGTCAGGAGGGAAGATCTTCCTCTCCGAGAAACTGGGCACTGTCCCAGTAGATGATGTAGAGTTCTGGCCCAGCAAAGGGGCCTATCCGGATTGCTATGTCCGCCTGAGGACGGAACCTTCGTCCAAAGAGGAGACAGAGCCGAAAGAGGTCATCGTTCTTGACCTCCCCAAGGCCTAGGCCTTATTTACCAACACCTTGAAAGAGAGGGCCTTTACTAGCTCCAAGGTGCCGGCTCTCAGCAAAAAGCACCCTTCCTTTATTGCTGATCCCTGTCGTGCCTTTCCCTTTATGGACAAAGGGTTTAAGGCAGCCTTAAAGGCGGTTGAGTCAGGGAAACCTTGTCCTACACTCGAGGAGTGTAGACCCTTTTCCCTCGCCTTCCCATCGGATGACGCGGACTGGAAAGATGTTCACAACACTTTCACAGTCGGGAAGCTGGAGGCAGACATTGCCGGACGATAGTTCGGTGAAGACCTCCCCAAGTTGTCGGACTTTCTCCTGGGCAGAGAGCAGGAGACAAAAGAACGTCTTGCCGCTTCTATGTCTCTGCAGACGAGGCTAGAGACAATGGCAAGCATCTTGGAAACCCCAGACATGTACATGGTCTTCGCCAAGGCTCATCTGGCGACGGTCACCAAAGACCTGTTTAATTTCATTAAAGCCCGAAGGGCTTACAGGGAGTTCGTGTTCGCCTCGGCTGCGGTGAGGCATGAACCAAGGAAGCTGATAGCCTCCAACATCTGGGGAAAAGACCTCTTCCCAAGCGAAGTGGTCAAAGAGGTCGTGGACAAAGCCGCAACGGAGAATAGGAATCTCCTCTCCATGTGGGGCTTGTCCTCCAAGAGAAAGTCTTCCGCTGATGAGAGTCCCCAGCCAAAAAGGAAGACGAAACGACCAAGAGTGCCCTCTCGTCCCAGGCAACAACAACAGCTTCCCATGGCCACGGTGCAACAGACGGTAGCACAGCCAACCACCACCTTCCAGCTGGTCCCCCAGACAGTGGCGACACAGTTGCCCGCTTTCACCCCAGCTTTCGAAAGACAGTCAACGACCTTTAGGTCGAAGTCTCAAGGTTCCTTTCGAGGATTCTCTAAACACCCCTCCAGAGGCAGGGGCAACAGAGGTGGACGTGGACGTGGCCAAGGAGGTAAATCCTCCTCCCAGCACTCAAAGTGAGATGCCACCAGTAGGAGGGAGACTTCTCCTCTTTCGGGATCACTGGACCTTCGATCCCTGGGCCCACAGCCTAGTCAAGAATGGACTAGAGTGGAGTTGGAACACAACACCAAACTTTCCTCAATTCTTCTAACACTTAACCCCCATATTGGAAGAATATGTTCAGGAACTCTTAAACAAGAGAGTTATAAGAAGGGCGAAGTCCATCAAATTCAAAGGAAGGCTATTTTGTGTTCCGAAGAAGGACTCGGAAAAGCACAGAGTCATTCTGGACCTATCACCACTCAACAAGTTCATAGTGAACTACAAGTTCAGAATGCTGACGCTTCAGCACATAAGGACCCTTTTGCCCAAACAGGAATATACAGTCTCCATAGACATGACGGATGCGTACTAGTACGTACCAATCAACCGTCAAGTTTCCCCCTACCTAGGGTTCAAACTACAGAAAAGACAATACGTCTTCAGAGCCATGCCCTTTGGCCTAAACATAGCTCCAAGGGTATTGACCAAGCTTGCGAATGCAGTCATTCATCAATTATGCCTAAAAGGAATTCAGATGGTAGCCTAGCTGGACGACTGGCTGGTGTGGGCAGCATCCAAGGAGGAGTGCACGCAAGCCTCCAAGGAAGTGATCCAGTTCCTGGAACACCTAGGATTTAAGATCAACTTGGAAAAGTCTCGTCTTTCTCCAGCTCAGATGTTCCAGTGGCTGGGTGTCCACTGGGACTTACAGTCACACTGCCTTTCCATTCCATCAAAGAAGAGGAAAGAGATAGCGGGATCTGTCAAGAGACTCTTTCAATCCGCCTGGATATCAAGAAGGCAACAGGAGAGTGTGTTGGTGTCCCTCCAGTTTGCCTCAGTGACAGACCCAGTGTTGAGAGCACAATTAAAAGATGCATCAGGAGTTTGGAGAAAATATACATCAAACGCTCGAAGAGGTCTAAAGAGACCTATACCAAATCGTCTGCGATCCCTACTCAAGCCATGGTCGGAGGTCAAGAACCTAAAGAAGGAGGTACCCTTGCAACCACCTCCACCGTCAGCCACCGTTCACACGGATGCCTCAAAGAAAGGGTGGGGAGGCCACTCTCACCATCGGAAAGTCCAAGGGACCTGGTCTCCCCTCTTCAAAACCTTCTTCATCAACTTTCTGGAAGCCATGGCAGTTTTTCTCTCACTGAAGAAACTGAAACTTCGCTGTTCGATCCACATCCGTCTGGTTCTAGACAGCGAGGTTGTAATGAGATGCCTAAATCGACAGGGCTCGAGATCACCTCAATTAAATTAAGTAATACTGGTCATCCTCCGACTAGCGGAGAAGAAGAGATGGCACTTGTCAGCAGTCCACCTTCAAGGATTCCGCAATGTGACAGCGGACGCTCTTTCCAGGTTCAACCCAGTAGAGTCAGAATGGTCCCTAGACGCAAGATCATTCTCTTTCAACTTACGCAAAGTCCCAGGACTGTAGATAGACCTCTTCGCAACGAGCGACACCAAGAAGCTACCCCGATATGTAGCCTCAGAGGATCCTCTAGCGGAAGCAACGGATGCGATGTCTATAGACTGGAACAGATGGTCCAAGATATACCTGTTCCCTCCAACCAACCTTCTGCTGAAAGTCCTCGACAAGCTGAGATCCTTTCACGGGACAGCAGCGATAGTGGCCCACAAGTGGCCCAACAGTGTTTGGTTCCCCCTAGTGACGGAACTACACCTGAAGCTGATCCCGTTGCCGGATCCAGTTCTGATTTAGCAAGTGCAGAAATTGACTGTCTCAGCTTCATCACAGAAGTCCCGGAACCTTCATCTCATGATTTTCTCACCTTAGCAGTCAAGAAAAGGTTCGGGATTTCAAGGGACAGTATTGACTTCTTAGAAGAATACAAGTCAAAGTCAACAAGAAGATAATATGAGTCTTCCTGGAAAAAATGGGTCGCCTTTGTCAAGGCGAAGAAACCTAAGGAGATTTCTACGGATCTTTGTTTGCCCTTCTTCATCCATCTCCATGAACAAGGTCTAGCAGCCAATACGATCACTACGTGCAAATCTGCCCTAACCAGACCAGTGCTTTACGCCTTCCAGGTAAACTTCTCTAACAAAATCTTCAACAAGATTCCAAAAGCCTGCGCTAAACTTCGACCCGCAGCCCCTCCAAAGCCCATTTTATGATCTCTGGACAAGGTTCTTCACTTAGCATCAACTCTGAACAATGAATATTGTTCTCTAAAGGACTTGACTCAAAAGGTGATATTCTTATTTGCACTAGCCTCGGGAGCCAGAGTCAGCGAAATAGTGGCCCTCTCGAGGGATGATGGCCACATTCAGTTCACAGACTGCGGAGAACTGAACCTCTTTCCGGACCCAACGTTTCTCGCCAAGAACGAGCTGCCCACTAAGAGATGGGGTCCCTGGAGAATCTGCCCTCTGAAGGAAGAATCATCCCTCTGCCCAATGGAATGCCTAAAGGTCTATCTTCGTCGAACTTCAGACTTTAAGGGAGGTCAGCTTTTCAGGGGAGAAACATCGGGTTCAATGTTATCCTTGAAACAGATAAGGGCAAAAATCACCTATTTCATTCGCAGAGCGGCTCTAAATTTCTTTCAGACTATGTCGTTTGAAAGCCTTCTCGCTTATACTGGATGGAAGTCATCCAGAGTCTTCTTCAAACACTACGCGAAGCAATTACAGGAGATAAAACATTTTGTGGTGGCAGCAGGTAGTGCTCTAAAACCTGCCGCCTGACTTCTGCGAAGAACAGTGCACTATTTGGGACTTTTAGTGAAGGGTGTACATGATAGACTCTTACGGTATATCATGTGAGTGAGGTGTCTAGTGCTGACACTATAGACTGTTCTAACTACGCAGGTGACATTAAGCATAATAGATAACACATGTGCCATGCATACTTATATGCATAGTGTTCCTTGTAACAACAGAATACATAGTGAAATTTTTACATATTTCCCATAGAGTGGCTTGTGTTCCCTTTTCAGGTGAAGCTTATTATATTTCTGTTATTACTAATTATGCTCTTATTCAGATTCATTCAGCATAAAATGTAATTGATTGTTACAACCATGATTTCTATTTTTTATTTTTGTAATAAACAATAGTAGGAATCTTTGAATAAAAGTCAGAGCATCTTTTGATCCTATTGATATTTAGGAAAACATTAGGAACTAAGGTTATTACTGTTCCAAGCAACCAGGTAAGGACTGGTTGTACTAAACTGTTTATCTTACTGAATTAAGGTTTCATACATGTATATAAACCTGTCTGTCTCTATTAACAACCAGACCTGGGAGGTTTCAGCAACCTACACAGATCAATACCATCTAAGTACAAACTATGCTTTATGTATATGACGACACTAATATACAAACTGTTTGCTAGTCTGTTCCTTGAACTCACAATCCTCGGGTTTTTTTCATTAAGTATACCCAGACTCTTCCCTGTAGGGGGCAGGAAGCACTGACATATGACATGATCAGTTGAATGATGTACAGTATAAAGGTAACATCAAGTGTCTCTAGGTCCAGAAGACTAAAGGAAAATTTATCACGAGATGAACGGCACTATTGAAAATCCACAGATACATTAATGCTCTGGTAAACTTCCATCAGGACGACATGGCCTGAGCCCAAAAAACAGATTTTGAGCGACACGAAAAATCTATTTTTGGGTGAGGTAGCCATATCGTCCTGATGGACCCTCCCTCCTTTTGACAAAAGGATAACGATTCCCTCCCTAATGTACTGTATCTGTAACACCTACAAAGCTACAAAGAATGGCTAGATGGCGCCACGAGGTGGCGGGGTGGTGCCTGTTTACAGTACAGTAAGAGCGTTGCCTTAATAACGGCTCTCCTATATTCTTGTAACTTTTCCCCTCGAAGCGAAAACGCTATTAGGGGTGCAGATAGCTATGCGACGTGTCAAGAATACATCCTCTGATATTATGCCATATCCCTTTTTAAAAATCTTTAAGGGATTTTCACTCCTAGAGTTAGAATTCTGGATACCTTTGGTAAATTTTCTGGGATATATCACTGTAGTTAAATATAACCTAGGAAGCTACTAACGAAGGAACTCCATCAGGACGACATGGCTACCTCACCCAAAAATAGATTTTTCGCTTCGCTCAGAATCCGTTTTATAACCAGGTGCTTTGTTGTGATTTTCACCAGTTTATTAAATCTGCCCGATGCACTGGGCGGATCGCAAGGCCTTGAAGAGGCAAGATTCCCAAAACCTTTCAGGAGTTAACTAAAATACGGCGACAAAATTACCATTTTATTATAAAGATAAACTCTGATACAAGACAACAACATCCTTAACCCTGGAACGGTACGGTGGGTCGTTCGCGACCCCGAGCGTCAAAAAAAAACAGGTTTTTCTCACGTGACTCACCCCCGTGACTGAATTTGTGGGTGATCGACCTGCAGTAGGTGTCTCGCCTACACGCTCTAGTAGTGTCCAGATGTGCATTGCTGTAGCTGTACTCCTTCCCCGATTTCTGAGACGCGTCGGGGTCGAGCGCGACCGAGTTTACCCTTCTAAGATAATTTGCATAATTATCAAAGTTATTACGTATTATGAAATTGTCGTAGAATGGTGCAACTTGTATAGGTTATCAGTTGTGGAAAGTCTTGGTGGATTGTTTGGCTACCATGTGCATGATTTTTTTTTTAGTTAAAATGTCGTTCATCACCACGAGGACCATTTTACCGCGAGTGCCCCTTTTTCATTTTTTTGCATTTTTTGGCCAAGTCATTTTTCCGTAAGATATTGCCAAATAGTGTCGTAAAACTTTTGCTTTTTTAGTGTTGGAAAGTGTGTCTAGATGATCTGGCTACCCATGCGGGACTTTGTTTTTGTCAGATACGACGTAGCTATTGGTATATTGGGTATTTAACTGCGGTTGCCAATTTCTGTTTTTTTTTTCAATATTTGTAAAAATTTACTACGTAGTAAGGAATTGCCGTATATTATTGATTTTTTTTTTCATGTTTATGTGTTAGAAAGTGTGCCTTGATGGTTGGGCTAACACGTGCATGTCTTTTTTTTTATCTGAGATGCCGTATATTAGAATGTTGGGCATTTTACCGCGAGTGCCCCTTTTTCATTTTTTTTCATTTTTTTGCCAAGTCATTTTTTCGTAAGATATTGCCAAATAGTGTCGTAAAACTTTTGCTTTTTTAGTGTTGGAAAGTGTGTCTAGATGATCTGGCTACCCATGCGTGACTTTGTTTTTGTCAGATACGACGTAGTTATTGGTATATTGGGTATTTAACTGCGGTTGCCAATTTCTGTTTTTTTTTTCAATATTTGTAAAAATTTACTACGTAGTAAGGAATTGCCGTATATCATTGATTTTTTTTCATGTTTATGTGTTAGAAAGTGTGCCTTGATGGTTGGGCTAACACGTACATGTCTTTTTTTTTATCTGAGATGCCGTATATTAGAATGTTGGGAATTTTTCCGCGAGTGCCCCTTTTTATGTGTTTTGCATTTTTTTGCTTAGTCATGTTACCGTAAGGAATTGGCAAGTAGTGTCGCAAAACTTATATTTTTATAGTGTTGGAAAGTGTGTCTAGATGATCTGGCTACCCATGCCTATCTTTTTTTTAGCCAGATATAGCGTATATATAGGTATGTGTTCGATTTTCCTGTGATTGCCATATTTTCGTTTTTTTCCCATTTCTTTCAAAATTACTACGTACTAAGGAACTATCACAGAGTAATGATTCATTTAGATGTTTATTTGTCGGAAAATGTGCCTTGATGGTTTGCCTAGCACGTGGCTGAAATTTTTTTTTTCTGAAATGCGTATAATAAAATGTTGGCCATTTTTCCGCGAGTGCCCCTTTTTATTTGTTTTGCATTTTTTTACTTAGTCATGTTACCGTAAGGAATTGGCAAGAAGTGTCGCAAAACTTATATTTTTATAGTGTTGGAAAGTGTTTCTAGATGATCTGGCTACCCATGCCTATCTTTTTTTTTTAGCCAGATATGGCGTATATATAGGTATGTGTTCGAGTTTCCTGTGATTGCCATTTTTTCGTTTTTTCCCATTTCTTTCAAAATTACTACGTACTAAGGAACTATCACAGAGTAATGAATGATTCATTTATATGTTTATTTGTCGGAAAATGTACCTTGATGGTTTGCCTAGCACGTGGCTGAAATTTTTTTTTTCTGAAATGCCGTATATTAGAATGGCCATTTTTCCGCGAGTGCCCCTTTTTATTTGTTTTGCATTTTTTTGCTTAGTCATGTTACCGTAAGGAATTGGCAAGTAGTGTCGCAAAACTTATAATTTTATAGTGTTGGAAAGTGTTTCTAGATGATCTTGCTACCCATGCCAATCTTTTTTTTTAGCCAGATATGGCGTATATATAGGTATGTGTTCGATTTTCCTGTGATTGCCATTTTTTCGTTTTTTCCCATTTCTTTCAAAATTACTATGTACTAAGGAACTATCACAGAGTAATGATTCATTTAGATGATTATTTGTCGGAAAATGTGCCTTGATGGTTTGCCTAGTACGTGGCTGAAATTTTTTTTTTTCTGAAATGCCGTATATTAGAATGTTGGCCATTTTTCCGCGAGTGCCCTTTTTTATTTGTTTTGCATTTTTTTGCTTAGTCATGTTACCGTAAGGAATTGGCAAGTAGTGTCGCAAAACTTATAATTTTATAGTGTTGGAAAGTGTTTCTAGATGATCTGGCTACCCATGCCTATCTTTATTTTTAGCCAGATATGGCGTATATATAGGTATGTGTTCGATTTTCCTGCGATTGCCACTTTTTGGTTTTTTCCCATTTCTTTCAAAATTACTACGTACTAAGGAACTATCACAGAGTAATGATTCCTCTAGATGTTTATTTGTCGGAAAATTTTGTTTACTTCTTTTTTGATTGAATATCATCAAATTTTTTTAGCTAAAATATTATATTGTTTTACATTTTTTTTTTCGATTTTATTTCCCTTCAAAAAATTTTTAGGGGGTCAGAATTTTAATTTTATAGTCGTAAAATAATCGACAATTATCCAGCAACCCACCATACAATTTTTATGCATATCCAAGAATAATTAGATTAGTAAATAACACCTTGAAATTGACATACCCTTCCTACATTTCAAGTGGCAGATTAGGGAGTCTGAGTCAGTGTGGTTGGCGGCCATTTTGTGGACATATCCGAAGCGTAAGTTGCCCTATCTATATATATTCTTGTTCCCTATAGAATTTGTGATATTTTGGTATATTTTTACCTGCATAAATATCATATTATATATTAAATATATGTATTTTTTTACGAAATTTCTAAGTACTCAAAAAATTACCTTTAGATATGGCCCCTGATATAAATGTAATTTACAAAATAATGAAGATTTTTTTACATATTTCTATTTTAGGATAACATATGTTTATTCCCTAAAAAAATTAGCCACTTCCTATTTCATTTGGGTACCCAAAAAAAATTCATGAAATTTGGACAAATTTTTTTGGCCAAAAAAAGTTACCCTTTTTTTCTCATTTCAGATCTTCACCTCCATGGGTCTGACTTCATCCAAAATACATCAAGATGTGTCCTAAACATTCAAGAATCAATTCCTAAAAGCATTTGTGTATATATGTATAAACATTTTTTTTATGAATTTTTATGTAAGGTCTTTTTTCTTTTCTACTTAATTTTTTTAAATATTTATAATAAATAGTTTTTCTGCAGATGAGTAGTATTTATCTTTACAGTTGTTTTAAGCATTCTTTGAAGTTTTTTTTTTGGCAAAAGAAAAAAGGAGGTTACTGCAAAAACTGATTTTTCAGGAATTTTTTTGGGCGTCGGGGTCGCTCGCGTCCGAGTATACCCTTAAAGGGGTGTCCGAGGAGCGTACCTATCCAGGGTTAAGCATTCACAAAACTTAATGAAAAACAAGGCTGACTCTTGGTAATGTAACACGTGCTCTTCAAGCACAAAGTCCACACCGGACTCATTAACAAACTGAAAATAGTGCCAATTCGAATTCAATACACAACGAATCACACACCAAATATCCCTATTCTTATTTAACTCAGGATTCAGATCCCCATAAATCCACGTAGCTCTTCTTTGATGTTCTTGTCTTACCAACACGACGTCTCCAGGGTGCAGCTTGGAGGGTTCCCCGGACTGACAGTCGTGTCGGGCTCTCAGGGCACTCAAATATTCCTTTCTGCACACAAACTTATATTACAACCAACCTGGTACACGAGGTAGAGAGAAGAGAACAATTAAAATAATGACTTATCTTTAGGGGGGACGATGAAGCAAAGAGGCCGAGCGAGGCTCAGCAGCTTCGAAGAAAAGTTGTCATTGACACTAAACACATACATAAGACATTTTTGTCATGTTGCCTCGATTTTACGTTAGATTCATCATTGATATATCATAAACAGACAATTTCCACAACACTCGCTCCTTCCCCACCAGGTGGTTAAGATTTTGGTTCCAATACAGTCACTTATTAAACCTCAAGTCTTTCGCCCGCGAGATCCCCCAGCCTTGCCCTCATTTGACGAAACGTTCATGAAGTCAAATGGCGGGACTTTCGAATGGCCAGTTCGAAAATTCCCGACATCCTCCACACCCGAAATAAGGGGCATCAAAAACGTCAGTAAATCAGGCAAGACTGGACTCGGGGGTGGAGTAATCACTCCTTAACTCTGTTCGGCTCGTTGCGTAGCGCTCCGCAACGACTCTAACAGCATACACAATGTTCATAAACAACAATGTTACCCCGGGGCAATTAGTTCACAGGTATACAAAAAACAATTTGTACCCAAATAGTAAATGCAATCATGTAAACGTAAAGGCAATTTAGGCAATGGGCCTAGAAATCAGTTATAATATACATATATACGAACAGAAAGAAAAAAATGCATTCACATACAGAATATAATTATGGAAAATTGGCAAAGCAATTAGGCAATGGGCCTAAAACATTCACTTTTGGCATATGTGTATACAACAGAGAAAAATGTATTCATACACAGAATATAATCACGTATTTCCATCTGAAGGCAACCTGCCCTCTTACATTAATTAAATCACTTTTTACACTGCCACATGTGGGCTACCACCTTAGGGGAACAAGAGGGAGGGGCCTGGCTCTGTACAACGCTCGTTTCGTAAGTACGAGAGACTATCCCGTCCCCGTTCCCCACACCTACGCACTTCCAATCTCCGTGGATTCATGCCACTTACAAACGTTCTCACTTCACCCTCCCTACCTACCAGGGAGACACTCCCTCTCTCACTTACTGTTTTGCAGCTACATTTCATAGATTGTCACCCTTTAGCAGACGATCCATCATTTCTCGTTGCTTCGCAGCCACCCTTCTCAGTGGGCGTGCAGAACGTTTTTCAACATTCGTCTGCTTCGATTCCTTCTCACCTTCACTGTTCGCACTGAACGTATTGTTCTCGTCATTAGTGTCACTGTCGAAGGTCTCTGTGGCCAGTTGTTGGGATGTCGCAGCCGGAGCCATTTCCTGCTTGTCCCCAGACGTCTCCACGATCCCTGGCATTCCGTCTGTCGAACTGTACACACCCTCTTTTCCCTCTTTTCCATCGTCGTCGTCTCCGTCTCCATCATCCTCCACAGAGGGGGTAATTTCCAGGGGAACCAGATGGCTAACAGCTCGCTGTGACTCGAATCCCTCAAACAACACTTTGGCCGAACGTACGACGCCGTCGTCGTCCGGATACGTTTCTACAACACGTCCAAGGGGCCACGTAGCTCTTCTTTGATGTTCTTGTCTTACCAACACGACGTCTCCAGGGTGCAGCTTGGAGGGTTCCCCGGACTGAAAGTCGTGTCGGGCTCTCTGGGCACTCAAATATTCCTTTCTCCATCTCTCTCTGAATCTCTTCAAAGAGTCTGTTAGTTTCAAATAACGATCACGTAGCCTCCGGGAGGTGAAGATCGTGTTGAGGTGCTCGTCCGGTAAGAGCGGTGCCATGAGGAGGACTGGGTGTCCTCTTAACAAATGGGAAGAGGTGAGGACTTCATCCTCGCATCCATCGCCGCTGTACATAAGCGGGCGATTATTCACTACGGCTTCTGCTTCTTTCACCAGTGTCAATACGTGGGCGTTCGGTAGATACTTTTGGCCGAGGGCTATTTGGAGGGTTCGCTTCGTCACCCCTATCAGCCGCTCGAAGAATCCACCCTTCCAAGGTGCTCTGGGCGTCTGAAACCTCCATTGTATTCCCGTTCTCCTCAGGAACTGCTGAACTTCATCTTCTTCGTAGAGTCCCTGCAGGAGGTGGCTGGCGGTTTTGAACGTCTGGTGATTATCAGAGGTGATGTATTGGGGGGCGCCATGCGTTGCGCAGAATCGCCTTAAAGCCAAGACGAATTCTTCCGCTTCCAAGGAGGGATAGAAGTCGAGATACACGGCCCTACTGGCCATGCACGTTACAATCAGGATGTACCCTGGCTGCGTTTCAGTTTGTATGGCTGCTGTATGGTCCACTCCAACTGCTGTAAAGGGTTTCTCGAGGGTTATTCTTTCCTTTGGTAGGGGGGGTGGTGGTGGCTGTTTTGACGAAGACTGGAAGGCGCGCCAACACTCCATACATTCCTTTACCACCCGCTTGGCAATAGAACGCAGACCCGCCGCCCAACATTTCTGTCGAAAGATACCCATTAGAGTATTCACACCACAATGTAAATGCAAACGGTGTAAATATTTTAAATAAACCCTAACTAAACACCCTTTGGCTGGCAAGAGAATTAACTGATTAAATTCTTCTAACTTGGACACTCGTCCTCTAGTACAAATGAGTCTTTCTTTCATTACTAAATTCAACTGTCTTACTAAACTGACAACTTCACGAGGGGGTCTGACTCCGCCCTCCAAGTAAGCATAAACTGAAGGCAAGTAATGTTTCTGCTCTACCAGAACAACAATACGGAACGGATTCGGTTCTATTTTTGCAAACTTTAAAATTAGTCTGACTAATCTCAACAAGAATTGGAACCCTACTTCCCTTTTCAGGATGTCCCAAATCTCACCTGGGGGGGTAGGACACATCTCCTCCCTCAACTCTTGTACCGCCGCTACTACGTGAGTTTGATGTAGCTGATCTTCCTCCTTGCAAGGAACAGGCTTTCCCGTGGTCCTGAGGAATTCTGGACCGTTCCTCCACAGGGAGTTAACTAGCAGTTGCCGAGTCGTTGCACCTCTGGATAGGATATCGGCAGGGTTCTGATGACTAGGGACGTGGTTCAGACTGAAGCTACCAACCTGCTGAATAAAAACAATCTCTGCCACTCTGTTAGAAACAAACACATTTTTATGAGACCTGGCATCGGGAGATGCTACCCATGCCAACGTTACCTTGCTGTCAGTCCACATTACTATTTCTCGTGGCTCGATCAGTTCCTTGAGAGTTCTTGCTAATCTGCTGCCTAACAACAAGGCCAGCAGCTCTAGCTTGGGGATCGTCAGTTTGCTCATCCCTTTCGGAGTGATCCTCATTTTGCTTGTAATCAGACTTACCCGATTGCAATCGTCCCTGGTATATGCCACTGCTCCATATGCCTTACTGCTGGCATCGGTGAACAGATGTAGTTCTAAACCCTTTTTGCCTATCGATCTTTGAAAGGTGATGTCGCTCACCGCTTTCAAATCATTCAACAATTCACTTGCCTCTTTAGCCTTTTCTCCTCCTAACACGTCCTCCCAACCTACCTTATCCTCCCATAGTTCTTGGAGGAAAAGTTTTCCCTTTACAAATACTGGACTGATCAAACCTATTGGATCGTAAATCGAGACCAACAGGGAAAGTACCCTACGCTTCGTAGGCACCCATCCCTCTCCCAATTCACTAATCCCCTTACTTGCCTTCACACACAATCTGTCCACGCCCCGGGCCCATCGCAGCCCAAGCACGTTCACACTCACAGGCTCACTCCACTGTCTCTTGCTATCGAAGGCCAAGTGATTGCTTGCCCACCCTTCCAAGGGCATACCTGCCCCTTTTAAGATGTTATTAACAGACTCATGCTCTTGCCTCATATGTTCTAAATCCTCAAATGTGGCCAGATAGTTATCGACATAAAAGGATTTTACTAAATCTGGCCGGCCTTCCTCTTTAAAATGACAATTTAATATCTGTTGTAGCAAAAATGGACTAGCTGTGATGCCGAACACCACGACTCTAAAGGCGAAGGTAAGCGCTCGACCAGCTGCCTCGCGCCACAGAAATCGTGTGTATTTGGCATCACGAGGATCTAACAAAACACGATGGAATGCTTTACTTATGTCGGCTAACATGGCATATCGGTTCAGCCTAAACCTTATGATTAAACTATATGCTACCTCTACCAAATTGGGCCCAGGTAAGAGACATTCATTCAATGACTTACAACCCTTTGACTTTGCCGAGGCATTGAACACGATTCTAAGGGGGGTGGTACGGCTGTCTTTCCTGACTCCTAAGTGTGGCATGTAATAACCTTCCACTATGGGATCTTTCACCTCAGATATAAAACCTGCTTCGATATATTTGTCTATCACTCCCTGATATTGTTCAAAATATTTCCTATCCTTTCTGAATTTGGTCTGCAACGACTCTAACTGCGCCACAGCGTTACGATAATTTGTTTCTGGCCTAGCATCCGACCCGAATGGTAGGCTAACCTGATATCCCTCAGGTTTTTTCACAACGCTTTGCGATACCTTTCGCATGGCCTCGGCCTCGCGAACAGTGTATTGCTCAGATGGGGCGATGCCAACACGGTCTAAATGCCACCACTTGTCTACATCACACAGATATGGCTCGTTCGTGATTCTGCACACTCTCAACGTTCTCACCTGCTCAATCCTCTCCCCTTGCAGTAGCCACTGCGGCACCTTCCCATATGGCGACATGCCATCATGCGTCAGGAAAAGATTGATCCCATCCACTCTCTCCACGCCTATTACAAAATAACTAAAGTAGTCAGCCCCTACTAATACGTGGACATTCTTCAACATATCCGACTTGTTGGCTGGATCGGCTAACGTGACTCCCTTGGTCAACAGATGCTGTCTGACTTTACCATAACCATCGTTATGTATCGGGACGTCTACGCTCTCATGTGCTACTAGTTTCATACGCACAATTCTTTTGCCCATTTCAACCCTGCAACTTACTACATCGTATTGTCCGCTTATTTCCTCGGAACCAAACGGAGCTATATTTAAGGATACTCGTCCTACCACCGGTAGGCCTAATTGACGGGCAATTTTTGCTGAGATAAAGCTCCTCTGGCTTCCTGAGTCGAGGAATAGGCGGACTCGCTTACTACCTTGCTTTTGTTGGATACCTGCCATGGCTGTTGGCAAGATAGTGCATGGGAGGTCCACATCAGACCTCTGCGCGATCTTTGCACTTGTGCATGGTTTAGCCTCTACTTTAGTCTTGGGTGGTCGGGGGGAACTTTCGGGCTGCTGAGGCGTCGCATTCACTACGGGGCGGGACGTCATTGTTTGACTACTACTAGGACTAGGGATCAATTGCGGTTGTCTACCCGCATCGCAAATTGCAGTGTGGTGCTTAGCATTACAGTTTCTACAGGAATTTGAGACTGGACATTTATCGCTACGATGACCTGATTTCGTACAATTAAAACAAAGACCCCTTTTCAGCAAAATGCGACGTCTGGCAGCTACGTCAGTCACTTGGTGACATCCGTGAGGCGGGTGCCGTTCGCTACAAAATGGGCAGGAATTATTGTGGATGGGATGGGTTTTAGGTCTTACACTACTGACTGGTCTTTTGTCACTCTCAAGAGTGTCGCCTCTCTGCAACGCATCGTCTTCTAGCATTCTCACAATAAAGTCTATTGCCTCAAAAAACTCGTCCAACGTATAGTCACATTTTCTCAAATGCTCGACCACTTTGGGGTAGAGCTTTCCCTCTGACAATTTTTGATTAATGAGGCTCATGACCATGCCCTGGCCTATGTCATTGGTACTCAGTCTTTTGATTTGTTTGATTATGATGGTCAACTCAAAACGGAACCTTTTGAGTTCTACTGGGTTTAGTGACGGCACAAAGATGTTGGCTAATTTGCGGTGCAGAATCACGAGTGTCTGGTGCACGTTGCCATATTGCTTATCTAAAAGATCTAATGCTACACTATAGTTCGCGGCGGTTACACTTAGAGATTTGATGATTCTAAGTGGCTCTTTGCCCAACGTCCCCAATAAATAAGTAAATTTAGACACTTCGTCTAAATCCGCTCTTCGATCCACGTGGATCGTGAAGAGCTCACGGTACGATGCGTACTCTTGCACTTCCCCTTCAAACGTGGGGAGAGGCAGCGGCTTCAACCTGGGGAGGGCAACATTCCCCGTTGAAGTGCTTTTCATTTTGTCTATCCTATTATACAGTAGGGTAGAAGCGCATGTAGCTTCACCTAACGTGTGCCTGATTCGGGCTTCAATACTAGACTCTAGTTTCACACACTGGCTTTTGTATAGCTCTCTTAGCTGTCGGACCTCTACCTGCAACTCCTTTACCAAATTCTGGTAAACGGACTCAGAGTAGGTCTCTAATAGCGCTCTTTGCGTTTCGCTAAGTAAGTCGTTTATTAGGCCCATCTACGCCTCGATGTGCACGATCATGGCCACCGCCATCTTAATTAACTTTACGTTTGGGGGGGGGGGCGGGGGGGGCAAAGCAAGGAAAGAAAGGTAATTTTACGTTAGGAAGGGACTCAAAAAAACTGACCCACGTGGGCGATCGCACATCGGGACGTAGAGGACCTTAATTGTTCGTCTCTCTCTCTCTCTCTCTCTCTCTCTCTTAAAAGGTCATATTTTAAATTAGTCCTGTCCGGCTCTGGGAAGCGCTTGCGATCTGGTTCGAAGGACCAAATGTTGTGATTTTCACCAGTTTATTAAATCTGCCCGATGTAGGCCTACTAGGCGGATCGCAAGGCCTTGAAGAGGCAAGATTCCCAAAACCTTTCAGGAGTTAACTAAAATACGGCGACAATATTACCATTTTATTATAAAAATAAACTCTGATAGAAGACAACAACATCCTTAAGCATTCACAAAACTTAATGAAAAACAAGGCTGACTCTTGGTAATGTAACACGTGCTCTTCAAGCACAAAGTCCACACCGGACTCATTAACAAACTGAAAATAGTGCCAATTCGAATTCAATACACAACGAATCACACACCAAATATCCCTATTCTTATTTAACTCAGGATTCTGATCCCCAATCACAAGGATCTCTACATTAAACTTCGATATAAAAACTACATGTCTTGCACACAAACTTATATTACAACCAACCTGGTACACGAGGTAGAGAGAAGAGAACAATTAAAATAATGACTTATCTTTAGGGGGGACGATGAAGCAAAGAGGCCGAGCGAGGCTCAGCAGCTTCGAAGAAAAGTTGTCATTGACACTAAACACATACATAAGACATTTTTGTCATGTGGCCTCGATTTTAAGTTAGATTCATCATTGATATATCATAAACAGACAATTTCCACAACACTCGCTCCTTCCCCACCAGGTGGTTAAGATTTTGGTTCCAATACAGTCACGTATTAAACCTCAAGTCTTTCGCCCGCGAGATCCCCCAGCCTTGCCCTCATTTGACGAAACGTTCATGAAGTCAAATGGCGGGACTTTCGAATGGCCAGTTCGAAAATTCCCGACATGCTTTTTCCCAGTTTTTCGCTAAGTGATCCATCATGTCGCAATCTTCTGCCTCGCCTTCTTCTGAAAAGTTGAGTACCATATTCTTGTATTGTATAAATCAGCTCTAGCCGTAAAGTAACGTCTTTTTATCTTAAAATACCGTGTTTTGTGGCGGAGCTGTGCCTTGACCGGAGGCGTCATGACGCGGACGCTGTTGTTCGCTTCGCATGCTTTATTTAATTAGCCAGAACAACCTTCCCGGTCTTATAACTAATTATCAGCATTAGTTATTTAGTCTTCATTGCTAGGAATTAGTTATATTATGCCGACAGCATTCAATTTCGGCGAGTGTAGGTAGCCGATTCGTATGCTAGATTGCTAGCCTAGCCCCTAGGCTCAATAGCCTAGGCGGTTTTGTTTACTATCATGCATGATATAATAAGTGTTCCTAGTGTTAAGTTACGAAATGAAGGTATTAGGCATTTATACATATAAGATTCAGTGATTGCACGTATGTTTTTCGCCTTCTAGGAAGTATACAAGGGATTTCGGTGATCTTGGTAGTCGACTCCCTTGCCCCTAACCTAACGCTAGGGCTTTTGTACACTTTCTCACCTCCCCGGTTACCTCACTCAAGGTAATCTTCTCCCTCTGAGGTAGCTTAGGCTACATCCTAGCCCTCCTTACCTCGAATTGTATTCGAGTGAGGTTAGGCTAGGAATTTCTTTCCCCGCTCTTAGCCATAGTACATGAGCTTTGAATTTGGGACAGAACCTCAGAGTACCAGTCGTTCGCCCACAGCTACCCCTTTAGGTGAATGAACTCTCCTTTTGGTCTCTGCTGGTCGGTGAAGGCGGTGGGGCTCTGCCCTTTCCCCTAGTCCACACCTGGTAGGGTTTCGACCCTTCCTCCCTGTGGCCTAGCGACTTGTCCTACACCTGCCTTCCCTGGGTTTGGGACTCGCTTCCCTAGCCTAGGTTAAGCAGGCCAGGGGATTCTGTTTCTTTATAGTTTAGGACAATACATTAGTGCTGTACGTTCTCTGAACTAACCTACCCTAGGCTGGAGAATGAATTCTTCCTACACCTAGGATATGGCAGGTTCTGAAACAGACCCCCCCCCCTGGAATGTCGGTGAGGGCTACACCTTCCGCTACACTTCCCCTCAGGACCCTTGCCCCTCTCCCCTCTGTCCTTTAGTGTTGGCCTAGCCATCACACCTCTGTCCGCCGTCCTACAACTCCACTGCGTGCCGGCAGGTTGTGGGTTCGGCTCGGTCCTTTCGTTGGGTAGTCCGAACTGCTACGCTTCCCGCATATAGTCCAACTATGGGATAGCATAAGACAGGTTGGTCTACCGGCGGAAGACCTCACTATCTTAGAGTGTTCTTCGGGCCTCCCTTGGGCCGCCATGCGCAATTCTAGCTGACTGCTGGCTCTGTTGCGGCTGGATGAAAGATTGCCTCTCTCTCTCTTTCATTTGAACACTCCTTCCGGAGGAAGACAAGATTTGGGTAGTGAGCTACTGCCCTTCCCTCCCTCTTCCCCTATCCTTTCTCTCTATCTGATCAGTGCCGGTCCACTGCCTCTCTACCCTGCCGGCAACAGCCGTCAGCGTAACCTGGTATCCTCTCTGTCTCATTGATTGACGTCAGTGTTGGAATACCTTCGCCGGTTGCTTGCCGGGGGCCGCCGATTTGCCGGCGATCTGCCATCATCCTGAGGTTCGTACTCTCTCTGCCATATACTGTATACGATATCCAAAGGGAAACCTTATGGGTACTCGCGCCAGAAGTTAGCAATTCAGTGAAACCTTTAGTTTAATTCTCTGGGAATATCTACTGTAGTCAAATATACCCTTAGGAAGCTACTGAAGGAACCTTCCATCAGCATGTCATGGCTTGAGCCCAAAAATACCAAGTTACTACTTTGGTGCTAATCTAGCATTCCAATATGATCAACTGTCAGAGGGAACAAACACAACTCGTTTAATGAGTTCCCAGGTCAAAGTGTATATAATGAGTATCCAAGTCAAATGATGGGATTGATTATGGTGTTACAGCTGGAAATATTTTCCTTTTGAAGAGATTACCCTTGTCTTGTTCTATCTACACAGAAAATATGTGCTGTGACTTACATCAGTTACATTTTCAACACAATGTTTGGGGTAAGATTTCTTATCTATCCTGATTCCAGTTGTTTAATCTCAACTACAGAAGAGGATACTCTCTTGCCACATCATACATGAAGTGAAGGACTCACTAGTCCTACTGTATTCATGTGAATATACCAGGGTAGGTTTTGTTGGGCAAAAGCTCGTGAGGATGGAGGAAAAAAAAGAGAACAAATAGGGCAGTTAAAGAATTTATGGCATTACTGAACATGGTTATTCAATTATGAGAATAGGCAACATGAAAATTTTAAGTAATTGATCCAGTCTTACATAAGAATAAATGTCAGGGGGTGTGGTTCTTTTGCTAATAGAGAATTTGCCTCCTTACAGTTGGGCACACAAAAATTGTTCATCACTGAAATCTCAACACTTGCTTGTTGGCTCCAGGCACCACACTGTGTCACCATTTCAATTGATGGGCTAAACTAAGTTAGTGGTACCACTGCCTTGAGGGTTGGCCTCTGAGTCAAAGGATGATTGATTGATTATGAGTTATCTGGCATCCTGACATACAAAGGATGAAGCATGCACTGGGAACAGGCACTGAAGTGAAGGTAAGGATACTTATTTTTGGGACTCTTCGACAATCCCTTGCAGCTGAGTAGCCTCTTAAGTCATCAAGGTTTCTCCTTGCCATCTGACATTAGGCCCTGTCAATCTTTTTTGAGTTAGGCCCATGCCAAAGCACTCATCTTACATTAATAATTTCCCAAGGCAAGCACATAGTTCCTCATAAAATTAACTTTGGTAATAAGGCAGGGTGGCAAGAGGAAGTCCATGTATGGATTGGAAGCTCTTAGCCTGAGTCCTGTACCAAGGGTAGTGTATATTGGATTCAGTTCTTGACCACAATTCGTTCAGGATTCTGGCAAGAACCAATTTGTTCGAAAATCGAGACTATTTTTCCCATGAGACATGAGGTAAACTAGATTAATCAATTCCTAAGCACCAGATAAATGTGTACGTTCTAAAACTAAATACTGTCCTAATTTGTAAAAGCATGTATCTACATAGTCTACTGGCTTTGAATGTAAATGCATCCTTATTGCTTTTGGCACTTATACCAGTACTTTTCTTTACAAGATCAACGTAAATCTATAATGATTTTTCACAAATCTAGCTTCATTAATACTGTAACCGGCTAACTCTTTCCTTGAATAATTTAAGTAGAAGCTTCTCCATTTCTTCCTTTATCTGAGGCCTTTGTTTAGTTTTCAATTTTGCAACATTTTTATCACATCTTTATTCTTAAGGAAAGTTGAAGGAAATTGTCTATTTTGCAATGCATACTGAGAATCGAGATCTGAGACATGAACGGCATTTTCATATTTGTTAATTATTTTCTTTTTCAGTTTAATTGTAATTCTCACCATCTTTCTCTTATATTTCTGTTTGAAGATTAGCACAATCTGCAATGCATGAGTCTTCCTTTGATAGAAGGCTGGCTGAAACTAACGCAGCGGAACCAGCGCGTGCACTCAACTGGATGTTGTTTGATTTACATTGGCTTGACCCGTGTGTTCCAGCACCAAAAAATTTGTTAGGATTCAGAGACATCTTGAACTCAAATTATTTGGTTGAATACCGAATTGTTCGACTTGTGAGTTGTTCGGATACCAGGTTCCACTGTATATGTGATAATGATAAAAAAGATTAAAATATGGATAGTTATGTAAAAAATAGAACTCCTATCCTATCATGCACATTTTTTCTTTCCATATTCTATCCTAACTCCTACAACTGTTTTTTCTGTCTGTCATACGATCAAACAAAAACAAATAAAAGTCAAGGAATAATATGTTGCTTGGATTCTCACCCAATTTCTCTTCTACTTCATTTTAGAGATTAATTACTGCCCTATAATTGTTCATTGGCTACTTTTCTCTTGGTAAAGGTAGAAAAAACTCTCTAGCTATGGTTAAAGTTCTTTGAGGAGAAGGAAACTCCAAACTCAAACCATTATTTTCTAGTCTTGGGTAGTGCCATAGCTTCTGTCCTATGGTCTTCCACTATCCAGGGTTAGAGTTCTTTTGCTTGAGGGTACACTCAGGCACACTATTCTATCTTATTTTTTTCTTGCTCTTGTTTTTTTTTTAAATGGTGTGTTGGTGAGGTTTAGTAGAAGGGCTAAGGATGCCTAGTAGTTTATCAAAAGGTTGTCTTTTTCTTATCTGTTCCTTTTTCATTTCAAAACCATCCCTAATGTCTTCCCTTCAGGTGAAGTGGTTATCCTGGAGGGTATTTAGCCTTGCATGGTATATCGACTCCTCTATGTTGACCAGTTTTTCTTACTTTTTTCTAGTCATTGGGTTTGACCAACACTTTATTTACAATTATCTACATATTATTTTTATTATCATTCTTGTTAATATATTTTTTAAGTATGATGTATCCTTTTTATTACCATTAATTCTTATGCAGCCTGGAGACATTGAGCGAAATCCGAAATCCGGGACTAGTACGTCCTAGACTTCGTCAGTGTCGTCTACTGTATTGCAATATTTGTGGTCTTAATGCAAATATTCGAGACCTTACAGATGCATCCAGACAGTATGATATTCTTTTGTGCTCAGAAACTTTGGTTTCTAATATGGAGTTTTTATGATAAAACAAAGTTTTATGAATACTTACCTGGCAGTTATATATATATAGCTGATATCTCTAAATCGGCAGAATTTTTCAAAACGAGGCAACCGCCTTGTGGTGGTTGGGAGGTAGGTGGTAACACCCGTCACAGGGTGGTCCAAGGAATCATTCCCATGTCTAAGACTTCAGTTCATCTATGCCCGACCTGTCTCCTGAGGGGAGGTGGGTGGGCCTTAGAATATATATATAACTGCCAGGTAAGTATTCATAAAACTTTGTTTTATCATAAAAACTCCATTTTTATGAATAGTACTTACCTGGCAGTTATATATATATAGCTGATTCACACATTTGGAGGAGGGAAACAGACAGTAAACATCGTTGGGGAAACAACAAAAGAGTTGTAGGAGATAAAAACACCTTGATTCCTTGCCTACTAAGGTAGCTGATTCAAAGGTACAGCCTTTAGAGTGGCTCTCCCTTAGGAGTTATCCAGGAGTAAGCCTGCAAAGCTGCAAAAAACTCAATCGAGTCTGTCAAAGGGATAAGACCAACAACTTGACTAGACTTCAGAAACTACCTTCGCCCCATATAATAAAAACTGCAACCTTACTCAAACTAACCACCTAACCCTGCAACATAGACATAAACTATCTATCTAGACTGAGGGAACCGCACCACAAGACGAAGTCCACAGACCATCATAAAAACACAATCCCTCAGACATGCATATAAACCAAGGTTGAGTGGGGTTATTAACTCCTTTGCCTAATACAGAAACCGCAGCTATGTATGGGCCCAAGGTATAGCACTTGCCAAAGTCTACTCTCACCTCTCTAAGTTAATGAGAAGCAAAGACAAAGTTGGTCCTCCAGAAAATAGCATCCATGAATAGCCTAACTAACAACATATATTCCTGATATGCCAGAGAGGTAGCAATGGTTCTCACTTCGTGAGCTCGTAATTTCAACAGGGCGAAGTGTTCCTCCTCACATAAGAGGTGGGCTTCCCTAATTTTCTCCCTCAGGAAAAAGGACAAAGCATACTTAGACGGGTTTTGGCGGACCTTTCACTGAACACCAAAACAAGTTGGATGCACAGCTCACGTTCATAGTGTGAGCCAAACAAAAAAAAAAAAAAAAAAAAAAACTTGAGGGACCTAACTGGGCAGAGGAATCTTTCCTTCTCTCGACCCACTAGGTTCGTGAGGTTAATGACATCAAACGTCGTAGGACAGGGTTACGAAGGGTTCTCGCTCTTTACGAGAAAGATGAACCTTAAGCCACAAACTGCCCTATCCTAATTGAAGTTCACCTTCTTCCCAATCGCCTGGACTTCGCTGACCTCTTGGCATTCGCTAGAGTCATAAGGGAGTGGGTTTTCTTTGCTACAACCCGAAGAGAGGCTAGCGAGATAGGTTCAAATTTTTGGAGCACAGAAACTTAAACACCACATCCAGGTTTAAGAGTACCTATTACGTCGTCTGAAAAGACCCAATGAGGTCCTGCAAACCTTGATTTTGGGACAACTCTAGGCCTCTATGCCTAAAGATGGCGGAGAGCATACTGCTGTATCCATTGATGGTAGATACAGCCAGCTTAGCATCCTGTCTGAGGTACAAGAAGTAGTCTGCAATCTGGCTCAGAAAGGTAGTGGATGAGGAAACCTGTGCCGCCTGCACCAAGCTCTAAAGGTCTCCCACCTAGATCGGTAGACTCTTTGTGAAGAGATCCTCCTTGCTCTGGCGATAGATTTCGTCGCTTGTGCCGAAAAGCCTCGAGATCTGACAAGCTTCTAGTCAGTCTGAAGGAAGTCAGTTGAGAGCAAGGGGGGTAAGATGATACCTCTCGAAGTGGGGCTGTTTGAGAAGATCTGGACTTGCCGAAGTCTTCTTGGGAAGTCCATCAACATGCCCATCACTTCCGAAAACCATTCCCTAGCAGGCCAGAATGGAGCCGCTATGATCATTCGCCCCGAATCGAGGAGAGCGAATTTCCTGAAGACCAGATTGATGATTTCGAACGGGGGCAACGCAAACATGTCCACCCCTGTCCAATCCATCAGGAAGGAGTCCACTGCCAGAACTTCCTCATCCGGGACTAGGGAGCAGCAGTAGGGGGTCCTCTTCTTCCAGTTGGAGGCAAAAAGGTCTGATACAGGTCTGCCCCACAACATCCAGAGACTGACAGACTTGCGGGTTGAGAGACCATTCTGAGGGAAAAACAAGTCTCTTCCTGCTGAGCATGTTTATCCCCATGATTCTTGCCCTAGAACAAACCTCCTTTCTAGATCCAAGAAATCAGAACGAAGGCGTCCTTGATCTCGACACACGATTCGACTAGTGTCATCATGCAGTCCTAGATTCTCATGTTCAAAGTCATGCCCCATGCTAGAACTTTGACATCGAGCATCCTGAAAGACGAGGCGCCGATCGTCCCGTAAGACGTGGCGCCGATAGTCCTGTAAGACGTGGTGCCAAAAGTCCTGTAAGACGTGGAGTCGAGAGGTTAACAGAGCGAGACGCTGAACGTTCTAAAAGACAAGGTGCTGAGCGTCCTGGTGTCAGAAGAGACTCCTCTTGCTGACAGGAAGACCTAATTATTCGATAGGCTCAACATTATCTAAAAATCAAGATACAGGGACGCTCTGATTTCTCCAGAGAGCAGCATTCCGCTACATAAAGCAAAAGTTACGTGAACATGAGAGGGGCGGAGCTGAGATCAAAACACACGCCCGAAACTGACCCATTCTTCCTTGTAAACAAACCCCAGATAAAGTTTGATTGCATAGCCTGCCACTTAGACTCCTCTCTAGAACTGGGAGAGAGAATCGTTGTTGCTAAAAACTAAAGGTTTCCCTATAAAAGGAAAAAGTAATCCTCCTTCAGAAGAAGTACTGACCAAAGGTCTGCTCCTCTCTTCTCCAAAGATTTGATGTCTCCGTGGAGGACTTTGACTTCTGAACGAAGGCGTAAAGAGCATTTACGTCCAGGACCAAACAAAATACTCCCTCTCCCAAAAGAGAGACATCGAAGTTGCAAAGTCGGTTAGGCAGAAAAGTCTTATCGGAGTAACTAACAAAGGAGGATTCACTAGGAAAAAGATTTTGCATCCATCCCAGAAAAAACACGGACCAAAGGTCTGCTCATCTCTCCCAGGCTCGCCAGAATTAGCAAAGTCTGGATCCTACTGTTGTTAGTCATCAAAGGTTTCTGTTTTAAGAAACAAAAATTAATATATTCTTAAAGCTCCATTAATGACCACGTGAAAACTCAGAGGGTGGGGAACATGGAGCAACAGAACTTAGGATCCTCTCCTTCTGTTAACCTCAAACAATTCAACAGGAGAAAAGTGATCACTAAAGTCATCCTTGACAGAGAGCTTATAAGACGTGGCGTCGCCCTGAAAGGACAAGGCGGCGATCGTCCTATCATCCTGAAAGACGAGGCTGCCCTCGTCCCGAAAGACGAGGCTGCCCTCGTCCCGAAAGACGAGGCTGCCCTCGTCCTGAAGGACGAGGCTGCCCACGTCCCGAAAGACGAGGCAGCATTAGTCCTGAAAGACGAGGCTGCATTAGCCCTGAAAGACAAGGCTGCATTCGTCCTGAAAGACGAGGCAGCATTCGCCCTGAAAGACGAGGCTGCATTCGTCCTGAAAGACGAGGCAGCATTCGCCCTGAAAGACGAGGCTGCATTAGTCCTGAAAGACGAGGCAGCATTCACCCTGAAAGACGAGGCTGCATTCGCCCTGAAAGACTAGGCTGCATTCGCCCTGAAAGACTAGGCTGCATTCGTCCTAAAAGACGAGGCAGCATTCCCCCTGAAAGACGAGGCTGCATTCGTCCTGAAAGACGAGGCTGCATTCGTCCTGAAAGACGAGGCTGCATTCTTCCTGAAAGACGAGGCTGCATTCGTCCTGAAAGACGAGGCTGCATTCGTCCTGAAAGACGAGGCTGCATTCGTCCTGAAAGACGAGGCAGCATTCGCCCTGAAAGACGAGGCTACATTAGTCCTGAAAGACGAGGCAGCATTCGTCCTGAAAGACGAGGCAGCATTCGCCCTGAAAGACGAGGCTGCATTGCTCTGAAAGACGAGGCTGCATTCGTCCTGAAAGACGAGGAAGCATTCGCCCTGAAAAACGAGGCTGCATTCGTCCTGACAGACGAGGCAGCATTCGCTCTGCAAGACGAGGCTGCATTAGTCCTGAAAGACGAGGCAGCATTCGTCCTGAAAGACGAGGCTGCATTCGTCCTGATAGACGAGGCAGCATTCGTCCTGAAAGACGAGGCAGCATTCGTCCTGAAAGACGAGGCAGCATTCGTCCTGAAAGACGAGGCTGCATTCGTCCTGAAAGACGAGGCTGCATTCGTCCTGAAAGACGAGGCTGCATTCGTCCTGAAAGACGAGGCTGCATTCGTCCTGAAAGACGAGGCTGCATTCGTCCTGAAAAACGAGCCAGCATTCGTCCTGAAAGACGAGGCAGCATTCGTCCTGAAAGACGAGGCAGCATTCGTCCTGAAAGACGAGGCTGCATTCGTCCTGAAAGACGAGGCTGCATTCGCCCCGTCTTGAAAGACTTAGCGCCGAGCGTTAAGGCAAAATGACATTTACTATGCCGCTCGGCGCGTTCGGTTCCGACCAGAGGGTTCATAAGGCCGACTGGCGCTCTGGGACAAAAACCGAGTCAATGATGGTTTGTAAGCATTGATATTAGCAGAGAATATCTATGACTTAAGAATTGCCATTAAAATCAAAAGTGATGCAATGCAAAATTCTAAAAGCAGTGTAAGAATCTTAACGTTCAACGCTCTTGCTTTACCATGGCAAGGGCGAGCATTCTGGGAACGTTAACAGGAACGCTCGCGAGGGCGTTTGCTCGTGAGCTAACGCCTCTCGTTTCCTTTCGCCGATCGACGTTCCTTCTCCCATGGGCCGGGGAGCTTGGAAGAGGTCTAAGGCTAGGAAAACAACGTCCCTGTGCTGAAAGAATCCAATGCCTAATTTAGCACTGAAAACTTGCACTATTAAACTCTTACACAAAAAACCATAATTAGTCCTGCCCATTGTGAGAGAACTTATTCTTCTGCCACGGGCTTGAATGAGAAAGCAAAATCGTCTCTAGTACTTGCTATAAAAACTGTAACAAAATATTTTTTATAGAATATAAAACTGACATTTCCATAATAAAATAAACTTTCAAACATACTTACCAAAAGAAAAAACCACCGGGCAAGAGTTGAGAATAAAAATAGATGTTGAAGACACTCACCCGGTAGTTACATATAACCGCCGGTAAAATTAAATGTCATAAATACCTACCCGGCAGTTACATACAAACGCCGGGAAAGTTATACGTTAAAGATTAAAATGAACAGAAAAAAGGGAAAACAAATGTAATCCACAATTAATTCAAAGGGAATTCAAAAACAAGCGAGTTGTAATGATAAAAAGAACAGATATAGCAATAACGTATCTATATATATAAATGTAAACAATAGGAACATATAAATGAAAAAGCTACTAAAACTAGAATTTCCATATAAATTAGTTGTTGTTGGAGAACAATAGCCAACACTTTAATTCCCATAACGAAAAGAACGCTACCAAGGCATGTTGGGACTGCACCGATAGTAACGAGTAACAGCGCAAATTAACCATACGCTAGTCCTATTTAATTTATGAAATTAGATCGATGATTTAAGAACGAACACCAAATGGACAAACATTTCTTTAAAATTTTACATTAAAAGTTAACAAACTTATATAAGTGGAATTCCTCCCATTCTTTGCATAAAACAAATAAAGAGAATTGCAAGACATACATGAAGATTACATCACACGACTGTGACGTCATAGAGTTGCCTGAACGTATTTCCGTCATCAGGATTAAAAACTTCGCAACTAAAATATAGTGCAAAAACAAAACCTCTGCATACAAACTGTGAGGATCAACCGACACTTTCGGTAACCTCATGTTGCATACATCACTCGCACAAACACGAAAATTAAGTTATCACTCATGATAAACAAAGTAAATAATAATAATAAAACACTATTGCCAAAACCCTAAATCAGTGTACTTCACCAAACGAAGTCCAAAAAAGCAAAGAAGGGAAAATGATTCGAAAAACTCTCAATGGTGGACCGACGATGTTTTCGATCCAGCCGGCAGAGATGAACTGAAGTCTTAGACATGGGAATGATTCCTTGGACCACCCTGTGACGGGTGTTACCACCTACCTCCCAACCACCACAAGGCGGTTGCCTCGTTTTGAAAAATTCTGCCGATTTAGAGATATCAGCTATATATATATAACTGCCAGGTAAGTACTATTCGTAAAAATGAGGCATTCATATGAGTTCCTCATAACTGGTTTTAAGAAGCGAATGATTTTGAAACGGGATGTCATTTCTAGGGGCAGGGGAATGGAGGTGTATATTAGGACTGAGTACCCTGCTTCTCATAAGTCCTGCTATGAATGTGGATGTCATGAGATTCAGGTAATAAAGTTTGTGGTAGGCATAACAACTTCAATTTGTGTTCAATCTACCGAAATCCAGACATGGATGATTCCATCTTCGATTATATTCTTACCATTATGGCTAAGATATAAGATGATAGAAAGGCATCTTTTGTCTTTGTTGCTGATTTCAATATTCACCATAGGGAGGCAGTAAAATTCTGTTTCTCTTACTGATTGCCATGGCTTAAGAGCTTTGAACTTTGCCTCTGAGTCAGGCTGTGAGCAAATCATAAGTGAAGCTACTAACGTGTCTGGTAACTGCTTGGACCATGTATACACCGACTCCCCTGGCGTTATAACAAGTACGGTTGGTTCTCCAGTTGGGACATCTAACCAAGCCTTGATTTCATAAGTATTGAAGACTGAGCAGCCTGTCCTTGATGTATCATACTCATGTAAGATTGATATGAAAGCTCAAGCAGACTGAAATGGCATTTTAGTAATCTTCTGAGCTTGAATTGGTCCCAATTGTATTGTAGTATTGATCCTGTTGTTCCTTTGAATGAGAATCTAGTCAACATAATTGATAGGCATATCCCTTCTAGTGTACTAAGGTACCAAGTGAAAGACAAACCATGGTTCAATGATGATTGCAGACGTGCTTATTTGGAGAAGCAGGAGGCCTATTATCTTTGGAAGGGTAACAGATCAGATTTGACTTGGAATATCTACTCGGCTAAGAGATTTTGCTCAGATAGTTTATGCTTGAACTCAAAAGGAATATAATTTAATCATAAAAGAAACCCTATCTGGTACAACCCAGAAACATAAATGGTGGGCTACCCTTAAATCTGCACTCTTTGGGGGTAGATGCAACAGTTCCTCCTTTACTTATACCAGATGGCTCTGTCACTCTGGCCAAAGGAAAAGGCAACCCTTTTGGCTGATGTGTTGGAAAATAAGCAGAGTAATGAGAAACTTGATCTTCCTCATTCTTGTTTTCCTGAGGCTAAACTAACTAGTTTAGCTTTTCGATCTTGTGAAATTAAAGCTCTTTTGATGGACCTGGATGCTTATGGAGGATTAGACCCAAATGGTATTTTTCCTTTTTTATAAAGACTGCAGATTTCTTATCCCTAAACTTATGTTATTTTGCACAAGTTAGCAAGAGAAGTTTTTAGCACTTGTTGGAGAATTGGTAATGTTACTCCACTATGTAAACGTGTTTGAGGTAGCTCAAGTCCAACTGATTATCTCCCAGTTTCCATAATTCCTATATTATCTACAGTTTTTGAACCTCTTTTGGCAAAACGTCTAAATAGGTTTGCCGAAGGTAATCATCTGCTCCCTACTTTGCAATTTGGTTTTTTAAAGGTCTTGGAGCATGTGATGCCCTTCTTACAATCTCCAATGCTGTACAGAAATCCCTTGATTATGGTCAGGAAGTTCGTATGATTGGCCTTGATTTTAGTGCTGCCTTTGTGTTAATCATGAGGCCCTTGTTTTAAAATTCAAACAGTTGGGAGTGGGTGAGTCGTTTCTTATCAAGATTATTGAATTTTAAAATAATAGATCGCAATGAGTTGTTAATGGGCATCATAGTGAGTATAGTAATGTGAACTCTGGTATTCCTCAGTGCAGTGTTCTTGGCCCATTACCTTTTACCCTATGTACAAATGACCCGTGGTTTGGCCTAGAAAACAGGCTCATTGCATATGCAGATGATACTACTCTCTTTGCATCAATTCCATTCCATACAGATCTGGGGCTGTTGAATCCCTTAATAATGATCTAGCTAAAATTAGTTCATGATGCAAATTATGGGGCATGAAGTTGAATTATAACAAAACTCAAAGTACGATTGTAAGTAAGTCAGGGACAGAGGCTCCTCAACATCCGGATCTCAGCATTGATAATGTTTCTTTAACTCTGTATGACTTTTAAAATTTTAGGTGTGGTTCTCTGCAGCAAATTTACTTTTGAGAAACATATTAGGTCTGTGTCTTCTTCAATTGTACATAAAATGGCTTATCAAGAAAGTCTTTTAAGATTTTTGGTGATCAATCTATTTTGACGAAGTGTTTTAATTCTTTCATTTTATTTTGTTTCGAGTGTTGTTCTGTCTGGTCTTCAGCTTCTGATTCTCATCATAATTTGTTGGACAGGAACTTACAATCTATTAAATTTCTTGTTCCGGATCTAGATATTAATCTGACAATCCTTTACATTCAGATATTCCCGGACAGTACCATCCTATTTGTACTGTAATATTAGGCATGCAGTTAATTCTAATAGTCAGGCATTCTCCATCATGTCACTCAATACTACACAGTATTCTAGAAGTTTTATTCCAGTTGTGACCAAGTTGTGGAATGATGATCAAAAATTCAAACTTGCAACAAATGTTCTTATGTTGAACGATCAAGCATTACTGACTTCTTTTTCTGCTGCTCTCGAGAATAACAAAGAGTATTGTTTATACTATTTTTTAACTTATTCAAAACAACTATATAGTTGATACAGTATTACATGAGCACCAATGTGTTAAAAGCTATCATAATTTTAATAATTTATATATATAAACCACATGAGAAATCAACAATAATCACTGGACAATATGCAATTCGATGATCGATCGATCGCAGAGAGTCTCTCTCTCTTTCTCTCTCTCTCTCTCTCTCCTTCTCTCTCTCTCTCTCTCTCTCTCTCTCTCTCTCTCTCTCTCTCTCTCTCTCTCTCTCTCTCTCTCTCATTTTTTCCTTAAAGGAAATATGAAATATTCTTAGATAGCATGCCTTAATAATAAGGGAAGTTATTTGACCCGAAAAATGAGGTTACCGACAGCGGACCACACAAGATTAATCAGGTGTTGGGATAGTATAAACGTAAACAATGGAAAAGATTACTATAATTCGTTATTTTTATTTACCAATACGATACTATAATGTTGATATTACATGCATTATTATTGGATAAAGTTAAGCAAAACACCAATTTAATCAAAATCCGGTTTATTTCAAATATAGCTGTAATTTTTTTACCACAGTAAATGTATACAGTGTACAGCGAGAGCTGGGATGAGCTGAGTGGAGAGAAAGGTAAGTGGCATGAAGCACGCCCAATCTAAAGGAGTGCAGGCTATTTGAAATCTTCCTGCCGCAAGTTTTTTATCACAAATTTGTGATTATTTGTTTAATAGGTATTGTGGTTCACAGTGACGAGTGTAAGTGAAATCACGGAAAGAGACCTGACTGAAACAATATAGATATTACTGCACTAAGAGAGACAAGTATCCTGGGTGAGGATTCTCTCACATAAGTGGGTGAGGGATACATTATCTTCAGTAGAAGGTTACAATATGACTGTCATAAGATTCACGGTGTAAGTTTTGCTTTTAAGACCAAATTATGAATTGGCATATATTACTTGCAAGAGGGTGATTTCAATGTTCGTACTGAGAAAAACTGAGCTGCATGGAGAGGTGCCAAAGGTCACCATGGCACTGGCAATATGAACTCTAATGGCCTCCAACTACTCCCCCTATGCACTGAGCATGATCTTGTTATTACAAACACAATATTTTAGTTACAGGACAATTTTAAAAAACACATGGATGCATTCAAGGTCCAAGCACTAGTAAATGCTAGACTACGTCATAACTAGGCACAGCCAAACTAATGATGTAAACATAACTCATGTCATATGTAGGGCAGATTGCTGGACAGATCATCGACTAGCAAGATCCATCTTCAGTATAAAAAATACAACATTAAATAAGAATAAAAGACAAAATAGATGTGATAGTTTGGCTAATAACCGTAAGTTGTAGGTCATTTGACCATACTTTCAGAAATTACAGACTCTCATAGGAAGACCACCATAATTTTAAAAAGTCTACGTACAGGACAGAGGCATGTCACTCATAGATCCCTATTAAAAAGTGGAAATGGGATATATGTCTTGCCAAACATAGTACACTACATCTATAACAAAACATGTTTTAGGAGAGAACAAGACAGTTCTATGATGTCATACAGTACTCGATGATGATTGTAATATCAATAAATTAATGCTTTTTTAAAATAAATTACTTTTACACTAAGCTTTAGTAAGCTTATTTTTAGCAGACATTAAATTTTTTTCTTGTAATAAAAATACATAGGTATTCCTACTCACTTAAAAACACTCAAAGTGCCCTAGTATGAAGCTATGTAGCCTACATCCTATACATCTTATTTCAATAAAAAGCAAGTCTAATCATAAATTTAAAATAAAACAAATATTTATTAATTTTAACCATGGTAAAAAGAAGCAATAAAACACAACAAAACCAAAAGGTAAAAGCAGGAGCAAAAATAAAAAAAAATAAAACATAAGAACTAGATTTGAAAATTTACTCTATGATGAGTCTGTCCAGAGCAAGTCATTGTGCCAGTATGAATTGACCACCTGGATGGCATATTTGAAAATAATTTGTATTTCCCATAACTATATAAATTTTGAGATCTTTACATTGGAGATTATTTTGGTGACAGCTGAAACAAGCCAAAAGACTTTTTAGCAAGGTGGAACTACCCCCCGCTAGTTAGTGAGGGGTGTAGACTGCCACCTCGCTCATGCCTGCACTGGTAACATGACGTCACTTTTGAATTGCAGGCAAGATTTCTTGGGGGATAGGTGTTGGCGAGTGTTGGCGAGACACGTATGTGTGAAGACCTCAAGGTTTGTATAGTTAGGGGAAATGCAAATTATTTCCATATTTGTCATTGGTTCTGGCACTACAGCGTATAGAAACCCTTTCGCTCTTAACGGTGGAGACTCACCAATAGGTGGGTGGAAGAATCCTCAACCAACTCGCTGATTCCTGTCCCGGAGTGTGACTCTGTGCTTTGCACGAGCTACCTAGAGACACCCTGTCTCCTTTCTAACTCTCAGAATGTGTGAGAGATAATGGTCTGAGCAATCCGTATGATAGTGCATGAACTAAGCATTGTGACTTGGCCAGGTATGGGCACTCTTGGAGCTAAGCTCTGCACATAACCTAGACATTTCCCAACTCCATCTTGCCTCTCTTCACGAAAGAATCTGCTTACGAAATTTTCACGCTGTGAAACGAAATGTGATTTTTCTAACTCGCAGTGCGAAAAATGTTTCATGATAAAAAAAGATATTTGCCAGTCAGGCAGAGAAAAAAATAGTCACCCATTAAAAAAAAGAAAGAAAACGGGTTCATAAAATAGAAAATGTATCTCTCTTTATATTAAGGGTAACAATAATAGTACCGTATACTGTATATAGTACTGCATATTTTGTATATGTACAGTATTGTACTGTATGTATTGTATTACTGTATTTTCCTTTTATTATTGCATTACGTTCTAATAACTACTTAAATTACAGGTATTAACCGTTAGTTTAGGTATATTGAATGATTCAAATGTATTTGATTGTAAAGTATTTCATTGTGGTTGTACTGTAGCTTTACTATAAAATTTAATGTGGTATTTTTGTAGGGTTTGGAATGAATTAGGCAATTTCCATGTAAAATATGACCCATAACATGAAATTTTCACGAGACGAAAGCCACTCCAGAACGAATTTCGTGCTGAGGCATTACTGTACCAGGTTACACAAGGGGCAATAATACCCACCTGGAGTCAGAAGAGATCCACTTGCAGAGTTCTTTGGATGCTGAAACCTCAAGGAAGGGGAGAAAAAAGAACAAAGAGGCCAGTAACCCTCACATTCATTCTAGACTTACTAATGGATAACATCAGCCCTAGACCGACTGCTACTTTTCCTACAAGGGAGTTGAGGTGTTTCAAACAGTGCTTTGTGCAGTCCTCACAGGACCTACTGAAAAGGTATCCAGGTTCCTGTGGGTTACATCTTGTTGGTAGTGGGCTGTGAAGGGTGTTTGGTGTTTCCACAGACCCGCCTATGCTGCTACATCAGAGCTATTGGAGTCATCAAGAGATCTTGCAATGCCCTTCCCCTTTTTAGAAGCTTCCTTACTAGGCAGAAGGGGGGAATGCATAGATGTCCACGTTGTCCCACTGGTGTTGGAAGGTATCCTGCCAGATTGCTTGGGGATAGAGTACGGGCAAGCAGTACACTGGAAGCTTTTGTTTAGGGGGCGTCGCGAGCAGGTCTATCAACGGCAAACCCCACAAAGTAAAAAAATTGTTGGGTATCTGATGTTTCAAAGACCACTCGGAGCCAACTAACCGAGTTTTCCTGCTTTGATTGTCCACCAGAATATTCCTTTTGCCCGGGATGAAGTGGGCTGAAAGGCCTACCAAGTTGTCTTCCATCCATCTTATTATCTCCACAGCTTGATGGCAGAAGGGCTGTGAAAAAGTAACTCCTTGTTTATTTATGTAAGCCACTACTGTGGTGTTGTCCTGAAAGGAGCTGATGGGATTGCTTGAGGGCTAGAAAGGCTGCCCTTATTTTTAGGAAGTTTATGTGGTGCTGTCGCTCTGATTTGAACAAGAGCCCGGAGGCTGTGTGGTGCAACAGGTGAGTCCTCCACACTTCTTTTGACACATCTGTGAAGAGCATTAATTTTAGGGAGGAGAGTGAAGGTCCACTACCCAGAAGAGGTTGGTGTCTGACACCCTCCAACTCAGGTCTCTATTTTACTCTGACCCTATCGGAACCAATAGGTTCGAAGAGCTTTTTGGGGTGAGACTAGAATGTCTTCAGCTACAACTGGAGAGAACGAATGAGCAGGCGGCCGCTGGGTACCAGTCGCTCCAAGAAGGATAAATGTCCCAGCAGCGTCAGCCACCAATGTGCTGGCAGCATGTCTTGTGAAAGAAATGGGCGAGCAGCCTCTTTCAGTCTTTCTATTCTTTCTATGGACAAAAAACTATGTGTAGTGTGGTGTTGATTTTCATCCCTAGATATACTAGATCTTGAGAAGGGTGCAGAGACGACTTCTCGTGATTTACCACAATCCCTATATTGTGGCAAAACTCAAGGAGTCTGTCTCGATAACAAAAGAGATGAATACCGTTCTTGTGCACCCAGGTGGTCACAATGGAGAACACCAGTTTTAACACATATGGTGCTGTGGACAGGCTGAAACACAGCACCTTGAATTGGTATATTTTGCCGTTTAGAATGAACCTTAGGTACTTCCTTGACAATGGATGAATCGGGATCTGGAAGTACGTATCCTTGAGATCCAGCGTTATCATGGTCTTTTGGTCTGAAGGGCCTGCCTGACTGTCTGGGACGTCTCCTGCTTGAACAGGGTTTGTTGGACAAACTACTTAAAGGCAGAGAAGTCTTTGTCTGGTCTCCAGCCTCCACACACCTTTTCTACAAAAAAGGAGCCTACCATAGAAGCCTGGGAACTCGTCTATGACCTCTTGGTGAGCGTCCTTCCTCAACATGGTCTGGACTTCGCCCTAAAGGGCATGTTCCTTTGCGGATTCCCTTGCATGGGAGGACGGAGAGAGTGAGTGAATGGGACATGGTATCCCACTCTACGGACGGCGACAGACCAAGTTCGGCCCCGTGGAACATCCACCTGTGCCACCTGCTCAGTAGGCATCCTCCTACCAGTGGACTGGTGGAAGGAATACCCCTTCAGCAGAATCGGCTACGTCTTCCTCCCTTCACTCTTCTACCCTTGAAACCTCCAACTCGAAAGGGCTATGTGGATTCTTGCTTCTTAGAAGCTACCGGATTTGGTGCTTGAGACCTTTCTAATGTCCCTAGCATTTCATCAGTGATGATCGCTACGGTGGTGTTGCCGAGGAGTAAGAGCGAGGAGTTATCGCCCGATGGTGGAGGGAGTCTTGGCTTGTCTTCCTCCACCTTTTGGCAACTGCCTCCATGTCCTCCTTATTGAAGAGGGAGGGACCATCCATCAAAGTTACGAAGCTTCAGCGTTTTCCTCCTATGCACCTGCTTCTGGAATTTAGAGATTTTGGCATCCTTTCATCTCAAAACCCAGTTCATCCACTGGTTCAGGATATTATGAGTGAGGAATTCCACTGTCCTGGGTCCTGAAAGGAGGAAGGCAGACACTGCCTCCTTTTTCTGGTTGGTGGAGAAGTCTTTATACCTAAAGAGGTACCCAACCGACACCCAAACCAGTAGTCCAAAAATGAAGTGGCTTGCAAAGAACACCTCGCAACCCGCTCAATGTTTGCAGCATCCGCCATAGTGAAAGCCACAGACCTGAAGAATTATAAGACTCCTTCCACTTGGGCATAAGCCCTTTTCTTGGCACCCTTGACTCCTCTAGATCAAGGCAAGGCTTCCTTAGTCTTGGTGGGCCAGGGACTGTCATAAAATAGGTCCAGGATAATGTCCTTCCCTTCAGTTGGAATCATATCCGGTTCTCCCAAGGAGTTGATCTTCCATATGCATGAAAGTACCTGCAGAAAGATGTAATCGGAGTCTCTCTGCTTCAAGGGAGAAATCTTTAGAGTGGCAGATGCACACAGAATTCCAAGTGTTCCGGGCTGTCATTAATTGGATCTTCCACCCCTGACCTCACATCCATAGGAGCCCAGGGTGGGTCATGGTCGTCAACTGGTCTGTGAGCAGAGACCTGAGACCTCGGAGGGAGCCACTATGCTCCAATCTTACTGAGACGGACCTGGAATTCGGAAGACCCTTCCTTGGATCTGGGTACTCGGATGTTGAGTGCCAGTTCTCAGGAATGGTCTTCACATCCTTCTGCTCCCGTGGACAGATGTTAAGTCCGTGAGGAGAGGAGTCTCCTTCCACACTGGTTCCTTGGATCTTACATCCTCGGAGGGTATGGGAGGTGGAGCTGGAACTTCCACTGCTGGGGTGGGCAAAATCCTGTTGATCCCACTCTATCAGCGAAATCAGATAATTGTCGCTGAAAGAGACCTCCCTAGATGTTGAGCCTCTGCATTCCTGGGATGGATATCATTCTAATAGTCAGGCCTTCTCCATCATGAGGCTTAATACTACACAGTACTCTAGAAGTTTTATTCCAGCTGTGACCAAATTGTGGAAGGATCTTCTGAATCGGGTAGTTGAATCAGTAAAACTTCAAAAGTTCAAACTCACAGTAAATGTTTTTATGTTGAACAGGCTTATATAAGTCCTTTTATAGTTTATATATCAAATATCTGTTTTAATGTTATGTTTTTAAAATGCTTTATTTTAATTTTTCATTAATTCTTATATTGTTTATTTATTTCCTTATTTCCCTTCTTTACTGGACTAATTTTCCCTGCTCTTCTAGGAGAAGGACACTCCGAAATCAAACCATTGTTCTCTAGTCTTGGGTAGAGCCATAACCTCTGTACCATGGTCTTCCACTGCCTTGGGTTAGAGTTCTCTTGCTTGAGGGTACACTCGGGCAGACTGCTCTCTCTTGTTTCTCCTCCTCTTGTTTTGTTAAAGTTTTTAAAGTTTATATAGGAAATATTTATTTTAATATTGTTGCTGTTCTTAAAACAATTAATTTTTTTCCTTGTTTCCTTTCCTCACTGGGCTGTTTTCCCTGTTGGAGCCCCCAGGCTTATAGCATCCTGCTTTTCCAACTAGGGTTGCAGCTTAGCAAATAATAATAATAATAATAATAATGGAGCCCTTGGTCTTAATAGCATCTTGCGTTTCCAACTAGGGTTGTAGCTAGGCTAGTAATAATAATAATAATAATAATCTCCTGGGGGGAATAACCGCTTGGTGACCTTGTTTTGTCTTCTGTGGCTTGATCGGTGTTATAGACCTTCTTACTAATGTACTGTTGGTACCTGGACAACCGCTGAGGAGAAGGAAGGCGAGCGGCCGCCAGAGGTAGATTCTGCTTAACACCAGTGTTTCTGTGTCTAGTGACGGCCGAAGGACTACTCCTCCCAGAGAACTTTGAAACCTTCAAAGGAATGGTCGATGTACCTGGAGGGTTGTGGGTCGTCCTAAGACTGCCTGGTGAACTACCTGCACCAGGTCAGCAAACAATGGTAAATCCTTTGAAAAGGTGATGGCGTCTGAAGGGGTGCCACATGAGTGGTTCCTAGATCTAGGTGGAGTGCCCTGGAAAGGACGGGCAGGAAAGGAGGAACATCATGTTTGTATCCATGCTCTGCTTACCTAAGGAAGTGAGAGTGGTCAGCCTGTTTATCGCGAGAGAATATGCTCTCATTAACTACCGTAGTAGAGTGGGAATATGAAGTGGGCAATGCTACTGAAGCAGCAGTACCCAGAGAGTGCAAACGCTGTACCACCTGATGGTGAGGCAAACGCTGGCAAAACAAATTTTGCCTGAGAGAACGTTGGTGAGACGAGTGCTGGCGCAGCGAGCCATAGCGAACACCTGTACAGTTGGGCGCAGGTAGGGTGGAGCTAAGCTCTACCTGGTGTCTCACCACCTACGTGTAGCGTGCTTTCAAAGGGGTGTGTGCCGGCGAGTAGGGCCAAGCAAACTCGCTATTTTGAGCATGGTGCATAGCTGAAACAACGCCCAGATCTTTGTCAAGCAGAGGAGCTCGCCCACCACCTTGCTAGCTCTTAGTGGGTGGATGCGCCACATTGTGAAAGACTTGCCCGCTACACTAAGGTCTGTGCTTCTCTGAGCTGGTTTGCTATGGAGAAAAGCACTCTTCCGCAGCCTTCCCTTCTCCTACTCGAGGAAATGTTCGCTCGCAAGGAGATGAAGATGGCTGAGGTGTTGCTGTACGCTGGCGCACAAGCAAAAGAGTAGGTTCTCACTCATGAGAGGTCGAAACTTGAGGCACAGATCCCCATAGGAACTAGTCAAACAGTCGCCTAACCCCAACATCGTCTAGCTCAGAGAGAAGCGATGCTCCGAAGAGATAGAGTGAGGCATAGAAGAATCGAGCACATGGTTGTGGAAGCTCGAGGGGGTGGGGGGCACTCGGGCAAAGGGCACCTTTTTTGAGAACAAGATAGCGGCCCATCACCTGGAAGTGAACATCCGTGCAGTTCACTCTGCTTACCCTCAAAAAGTTGAGCAAGCTCAGGTTCAAGATCAGCATTGCATGTGCAAGCTGCGAAACATAGCCAAAGCTACTTTCTGAGTTCTTCTGGGTTCATTTCGGAGGAGTCCTCACACGGGAACTTGTCTGCAACTGCTCACGTTAGTCCACCAAAGTGGGATGAACATAGGGTGGTTGAGCAGAAGCTGAGGTCACTACAGGAAGAGACACGAGAGACTCCTTTGGTACATGACCTTCGGAGTCTCTAGGGGAAAGACAGAAGTCAACCCCTAGGAAGGCAGCTAGGTGATATAGCTGTGTCCCCAACTGAAGGACCTTAAGCAGCCATTCCTAGCACGAAGACCTAGCAAGCCCCAAGGAAAGCCCAGAGCCTAAGCATGACGTCAGTGGAAAGAGACACTAGTATGGCCGAGGGCGGTTCTGCTTCTCTAGGGGAAGCAACAGATTCCTCAGAACCGCAAGGTTGTCCAAGGGTTAAAGGGGCACCATTCTTACTAGACCAAACCCTGGAGGAGACCGATCGAGCAGAGTCATAGTGGCAGGAACAAGCCGACGGAGTAAAACAGCAAAGTTCCCCCTTCAAATTCATCCTCAAGAGGAACTCTAAGGCTTTCTTCTGCCACTTACTATATCATTGTTACTGGGAGGGAAGCCACTCCCTACACTCATTACAAGGAGACGCCTGCATACAGGAGGAGTGAGCCCTGCATGCACAACAAAGGCCGTGAGGATCCGTCTATATGACTGACATAAAGGTGCTGCACTGGCGCCCTTCTATACCAGGACAAACCCGCATGGTGGAGCCTCACGTACAATCCCCTTAAAAGAAAAAGGAACGGGAAAGTTTTTAAAGTTTAGGCTAGTTTGTATTTATTAATTGGAACGTGTAAATGGGTTGACAAGCACATCCGTTCTCCAACGAGCCAAAATAAAAAAGTGACGTCAGGTTACCAGTGCAGGTGTGAGCGGGATAGCCGGTCTACCACCTGCTACCCCTCACCCCTGCTAACTAGCGGTGGGTAGTTACATCTCGCTAAAGTCTTTTAGCTTGTTTCAGGTGTTGCCGGAATAATCTCCACCATAAAGAGTGAAAGGGTTTGTATATAGTGCCGGAAAAAATATACATTATAACTCACCGCCTTGAGTTACTTGCTTGCTTTATGTGTAATATATTAGTTACTAGTACAATAATATACTATTTGAAAAATTAATCAGATGAATAGACATTTTCAAACTGTAATTATTGGGATTATTTAATCTAATAAAAAGTCAAACAAGGGATAAGGGCTTCACAATTGCTCTGCGGGTAAAAATCAGTTGTAAGGGCTCTAAAACGAAATTTTTGAGCAAATAACATGTAAAGTGTCAAACACTGCATTTGTCATGATATCTAGCAAAATTTTCATCATAATTTCCAGAGTACAGTAATTAAAGAATGTCCACCTGTAATGGATGAATTGGGCTGTTCCTATCCGATATTGGTCATTCTGGAAACTCTTTTTACAAAATGAACGTTTTCTTATAAGACACGAAAGGAAGTTGATGAAATAACGCTAGCAAAGGTATAAGTCGATATAATTAAAGGAAGAATTTCTTCATAATATCTATTGAAAGTATGATGCTAAACAAGAATTAACAGTCATCATCAGAACTATCTATTTCAAATTTAGTTATATAATTTCCTAATAGTTTTCTTAATTGCTCTTTCATATGAGTCCAAGCTTCTTTGTCTACACCTTCATCCAGGAGACACGGAATCTTTCCAATATCTGTTTTCTCAGCTGCATTTAAGAGTTCCTGAACAAAGTATCCAATTCCTCCTCCTTGATGAAAACTGGCCGTACATGGTAAGCTCTTCACAACTGTAAATGACATAAATGTTACAATCAATTTCAAATAAATTGTACGAATTTCTGTGTAATCTTATAGTTACCACAATATAATAATGATATAACTATGTAGACTAATGATTCAGAGATTAAAACTATTTATAATTATTAATGATTTGAATAAATTTCCATATATGTTACAGCATAATTGACAATAGTTTAAGAGTAAATTGTTTTAATAAGCTTAATATTACAGAATAATAAGTAAAACTAACTGAAGGAGAGAAATATAGCTGATTTTAGGTAAATGGTATTAGCTAACTTTGCTATGTTGATATTTTAAGATATATTAATCAGGTCTATATCATATTACATAATCTTATATAACCTTCCCATTAATACAACTGAGTTGAAAAGCGTATTTCACACAGTAACTTCTGTATTCTCTCAACTCTGCCTGTTTTTTTTTATTATTCAATTACCCACTATACTTTGTTAAGATATATTGATAGAAGAATAGAACAGATAATCCCACTAGAATTTCAGAAATAAAACTATTATTGATCGTATAAACTGGCCAAATCTTAAGACAGATAATCCATCTACAAAAAGCAATAAGATGTGCGGTAAGATAAATTGAATGACACAATATTGTATCAATATGTTAATATTCGGTAATTTTACGTTTCCTCTGTTCTAAATGAAGAGAAAAGGCCCTCATAGCTAAATGTTGTTAAATGGGTCTGGGAAGGACATGTTAAATAATTAATATATACAAGACATTATTTTACAATTGCTCTTTTACAATTCAATTGGGAACATACATTACATTTTGATTATTTCTCCATAAATGCACCACAAAACTCCGTGTTCAAAAATGCTTATGTATTATAGATGAGAGTTGATTGGGACGTCTGATTAGAACTGTCACCTCACAGGGAAGAAACAGCTAATTTGCTTCCCGATTGAGATGGACGTACTACATACAATCTGTTAAAGCCCAATTTGCCACTACTGACGTATGCAGGATAATAGATACAAGGTAGTTGCACCATTGGTGTACAAAGACACTGGGCTCCCAGCCTCAGCCCACTAATATAGCTTACGGTAGAGAGAGAGAGAGAGAGAGAGAGAGAGAGAGAGAGAGAGAGAGAGAGAGAGAGAGAGAGTGTATACTGCATATACCTATATATATATATATATATATATATATATATATATATATATATATATATATATATATATATATATATATATATATTATCATCATCATCTCCTCCTATGCCTATTGATGCAAAGGGCCTCGGTTAGATTTCGCCAGTCGTCTCTGTCTTGAGCTTTTAATTCAATATTTCTCCATTCATCATCTGCTACTTCGCACTTTATAGGCCTTAGCCATGTAGGCCTGGGTCTTCCAATTTTTCTAGTGCCTTGTGGAGCCCAGCTGAACGTTTGGTGAACTAATCTCTCTTGGGGAGTGCGAAGAGCATGCCCAAACTATCTCCATCTACCCCTCATTATGATCTCATCCACATATGGTACTTGAGTAATCTCTCTTATAGTTTTATTTCTAAACCTGTCCTGCGATTTAACTCCCAATATCCTTCTGAGGGCTTTATTCTCAAATCTACTAAATCTATTGGAGATTGTTTCATTGTCATACCATGACTCATGTCTATAGAGTAATACCGATCTCACTAAATTGATTTATAGTCTGATTTTTTTGGGCTTGGCCATGTCGTTCTGATGGAAGGTTCCTTTAGGTAGCTTTTTAAGGGATATTTGCTACAGTGATACTCCCAGAGAATTAACCATAGGTCTACAGAATTCTAACTTCTGGCGCGAGTATCCTTAATATATCTTTAAGGATATCACATAATATCAGGAAACATACTTTTTGATACGACACAGCAATCTTCACCCCGAATAGATTTAACTCTTTGAGAGGGAAGAGTGGCGAATGAAAGGGGAGCCGTTATTAAGGTACCCGGTGGACCTCCTCTCCGTACTAATACGGCCCATCATTCCTAACCTGCATTTAAGCTGGAATAGTCGCAGATAGAGTAGTTTCGGGTGGGGTCATTTAAGAAAGAAGGGTGGGTCCATCAGGACGACATGGCTATCTCATCCAAAAATAGATTTTTCTCTTTGTTCAATATCCGTTTTTTGGGCTCGGCAATGTCGTCCTGATGGAAGCTTACCAGAGAATTAACTTGAAAGTACTATATCTGTGGGTTTGTATAAGAGCCTTTACTTTGAATGAGTTCTTATATGGTCTACTAGACCCGTATATATAACATTACCGTTATTTGTCATATCCACCTAGCTTGGAACTAGCTTAGGGCTTCCTGCCCCTTGCAGGGAAAGTGTCCTTCCAGGGAGGCGTCTGTGTGTATCACCACTGATGGTTGTGGTGGTTGTAAGGGAATTGTTCATGCTAGGCTCTTGGTTGTTGACCACAGCCTTAATAGCTGAGCAATCGGGTCGGTGTCAACATTCGTTGATCTATTCAAGCGTTTGATGCATATCTTCTCCAGACTCCTGACGCATCCTTTAACTGTGCTTTTAGCACCAGGTCTGTCACTGCTGCGAACTGGAGAGAGCTCAATACTCTTTCCTGTTGGTGTCTTGAAATCCTCTTGTGTTCGATTAGTCTCTTGACAGATCCCGCTATCTCTCTCCTCTTCTTTAGTGGAATGGAGAGATGGTGTGACTGTAAGTTCCAATGGATTCCTAACAATTGAAACTTCTGAGCTGGAGAAAGGCGAGACTTCTTGCGGTTGATCTTGAAGCCTAGGTGCTCCAGGAACTGGATCACCTTTCCGGCCACTTGCAGACAAGTAGTCTTGGATGCTGCCCACACCAGCCAATCGTCCAGGTATGCTACTACCTGAATTCCTTCGGAGCGTAGTTGTTGGACGATTGTATCCGCTTGCTTTGTGAATATCCTTGGGGCTATGTTAGGCCGAAGGGCATGGCTGTGAAGACATATTTTGTCTTCTGTATCCTGAATCCTAGGTAGGAGGAGAGGGGGCGACTGACTGGTAGGTGCCTGTAAGCATCTGCCAGGTCTATTAAGACTCTGTACACCCCTTTTGGTAGAAGGGTCCTTATGTGTTGTAAAGTAAGCATCCGGAACTTGTTGTTCTCGATGAACTTGTTGAGTGGAGACAAGTCTAGAATGACTCTGAGTTTGTCCGAGTCTTTCTTGGGAACACAGAACAGCCTTCCCTGGAATCTGATGTACTGCACTTTCCTTATTACCTTCTTGTTCAAGAATTCTGAGGTATATTCTTCCAACAAAGGGGGAGTGTTGGAAGAATTCTGGAAAAGGGGGTAAAATTTTCTTCCATTTCCAACCGAGTCCATTCGTGATTAGGCTGTGGGCCCATGGATCGAAGATCCAACGATCCCGAAAGTGAAAAAGTCTGCCTCCTACCTGGAACCTCTCATTGCTTAGAGGTTCCTGAGGACTTGCTTCCGTGACCGCGTCCTCCTCTACCCTTTAAGAGGTTTCTTGAGGAGCCTCCTTTTGGGTCTTTACCTTTGCAGGGCCGAAAGGTGGTCGTGTGCCTCTCAAAACCTGGGTTAAAGACAGGTGACTGGGTCACCAGCTGCTGAGGGACCATCTGGAAGGTGGTTTGCGGCTGGGTTACCACTGTGGTCATGGTCACAGCCAGAAATTTTGCAGGTCTACGTGGTTTCTTTATCTTTCTGTTCTTAGGCTGGCGACCACTGTCTGAGGATGATTTCCTTTTAGAAGACATGCCCCACTTTTGGAGAAGGTTCCTATTCTCCATGGCAGCTTTGGCAATGACTTCTTGAACCACATCTTGTGGGAAAAGGTCTTTGCCCCAGATGCATGATGAGATCAGCTTCCTGGGTTCATGTTTTACCGTTGCTGCGGCAAACACATGCTCTCTACAGGTCCTCCTTGACCTGACGAAGGCATATAAGTCCTTCACAAGGGTACCCATGTGAGACTTGGCTAAGACCATGTACATGTCTGGGGCATTGGTTAGACCTGCACACATTTCCAAGCAGTTCTGATGAGACAAGGAAGCGGCAAGTCTTTCTTTCGGGTCTTGTTCCCTTCTCAAAAGATGGTCTGGCAACTTTGGAAGGTTCTCATTGAATTGCTGGCCTGCTATCTCCGGATCCAACTTGGAGACTGAGAAGGTTAGATATACTTCTTTCCACTTCTTGCAGGTAGGCATGGCTAGAGATAATGGTTTGCATTCCTCTAGGACTGGGCAAGGTTTGCCCTCTTCGACTGCTTTCATGACACAGTCAAGGGCTTTCACCAAAAAGGGGAAAGCTCTAGAGGAAGGAACAATGAAAGTTGGGTGCCTCTTGCTCAATGCCGAGACTTTGGAGTTGGTATATCCAGCTCCTTTCAGGGTCTTAGTTAGGATAGCTTGTGCCTTGTCATGTTCGAAGACAATGACTTCCTTGGGTACCGTCTCCTTGCGAGATGCAGGGTCATCTCGCAGTCTTGCGTAGCAATCTAGGTATGCTGAAAAGCTGGGCCAGAATTGAAGATCTTCAAGGGGTTTGGCCCCAACTTCTCGGAGATGTAAAGTTTCCCATTCGTCATGGGCATGTGTTCCGTGTACCTCCAGGGGTTGGTTTTGGAGCAGTGAGGGAGGTTAGATACTCTAAGGGGCTTAGCAGAGCGCCTGAAATCGCCATGGCGTTTCCCTTCCTGTACTTCTCTGTTCATCTCTTTAAGATCTTGCTTAATCTCCTCGTTCCTTCCGGAACACTGCCAACATCTGCTGGATCGACTCTAGGAGCGCCTCGCTCCTGTCGAGCTGTGTAGTCGGTTGGGGAGTTGGGGCTGAAGAGGTTGACGGCATAGGTTGATATGCCGTCACAGTGAACTGGGGGTTCTCAGTCACCGTCAAAACGGATCCTTCTTCCTCTGTGGGTGGTTGAACCACTTCTTCTTCAGGGCCTTCTTGCAGTAGGTCCTGTTTGGTGTCGGTGGACACCTCCGATATCTGTTCTTGATGGCTACCCATGCCTTCCAGTGCCTTGTTGATGTCCACGTCCATTTTCAGTTAGATGAAGGAAGGCTGGATCTGTTCCTGGGGCACTACCGCACTGGATTGAGCCTTAGGAAACAGAAGGCACCTAAGAGAATTGTTAGGAAGGTAAGGTCCCGGAGAGTTCTTCTGGAACCCTTTACCCACCTTTAAAGGGTTTCCCTTGCTGTATCCCTTGACTCCGTGGTGTCAGGAATACCGTCTCCAAAGTCGTTGGTCAGTAAGGTCGAGCAGTTGGACCAACCCTTCGGGTCCCAGTACCTCAGGGATCCAGATACAATGCAGCGGGGGGCATGAGACCTGTAAAGGAAAAAGGGTGAAATGAGTATACAGTTGTTTATATCGTTGATATAAATGCATACTTTTAATAGTAATACTTACTATTATATTTATTAGCTTAGGATAGTAAGCTAGAAAGGAAATAGGAACGACACATATCTGTGTTTCCTCTCCCAGGCAATTGCTGAGACCTCGGTCAATATTAATATTTAAATTCCTTATAAGGGAAAATACAGTGTGGAACGACTCCCGTACGTAGAGCCGGAGATAGTGAATATTTATTCTAACTTCTCCACCTGTAGAATATTAATACTGAACAGTGTTTCATAAGTGTCCCAATAATCAAAGGATTCATCAGGGTGTTGAGGGTATACTTCAACCTCAACATGTTATGCGGTCCCAACAATATACTGTGATAGGATACAATGAGTATGTTGAAATATTTGTACTACTCTATTGTTGTATACTGTAGTTTTACCAACAACTGTATTGTTGTATACTGTAGTTTTACCGACAACTGTATTGTTGTATACTGTAGTTTTACCAACAACTGTATTGTTGTATACTGTAGTTTTACCAACTACTGTATTATGTAATACTGTAGTTTTACCAAATGCTGTATTGTTGTATACTGTAGTTTTACCAACTACTGTATTGTTGTATACTGTATTGTTGTATACTGTAGTTTTACCGGTATACTACCAGGGTTAGGCTAGTGCCTGGCGGCACTAACTGATAGAGAGAGAAAAATAATGGAAAGGAGGATTTCCTATCATTATGGTTTAACACAATAATTGGAAGTGTAGGAGGGCTACTGCCGCCTACTGTCTCCTTGCCAGAATGAGAGTTCTAATGGAAGGGGAGGAATGCATCTGATTCTAGCTTCCATCCAGCCACAGATTTTGCCACCGGCTGTACTGCCGGTGGCAAGGTTTGAGGAGGGCAGGCCAAGAGAGGACTGAGGAATTCTCAACAGTATAATGGGTTTCCCACTGGCAGCCGTCAGGTCCGGCTCAGTCTTTCCCCTCCCGGGGCATTCACCTCCGGTGAAGAAAGGACATAAGGAGGAAGTGGCCGAGACAGCAACCTAACCACCGCTGGTAGGGTCCCGGGCGGCAACGTACTCAACCCGGCAAGCCAGGATGACTGTCAGAATACCGGCGAAAGAATGTTGTGACGGCTAGGATGACACTAAAGGACAGAGGGGGGGGGGGGGGGAAAGAGTCTTATAGTTTACAGGGGAGAAAGGCAGCTGCAGGTATGCTGCCTACTTTCGGCTGTAAAGTAAGGAAGCATGGCTTCCTGTGCCGACAACGTAGAATGAAGATATCCGAATCACGGCAAATAGTGTACGTCATGGATTCGACAGACAGAGTGTTCTTGTCACGCAGCGCCTGCGTCGATCTTGGCATAATCTCCAAGGACTTCCCCACACTGGGTGAGATGTCGTGCAGTGCGGCAACCACAGACAATTGTACACCGCAAAATGATACATGTGACAATGGCGTGACATCTCAGTGCAATTGTCCTCGGCGCACGGCGCCCCCACCTAAACCTACGTCTATCCCCATGGCGGCCACAGAAGGTAATAGGGAGGCCGTTCAACAATACCTGAAAGAACTCTATGCCTCCAGCACATTCAACACGTGCGGCCACCAGCCCTTCCCCATGATGGTGGGCCCACCAATGCGCTTGATGGTTGACTCAGATGCTAAGCCCGTCGCCCATCACATCCCCATTCCAGTAGCGTTACACTGGCAAGAAACCGTGAAAGCAGGTCTGGACCAAGACGTCAAAATGGGAGTTATCGAGCCAGTGCCCATAGGAGAGCCGGTGACATGATGCCACAGAATGGTACTCTGCGCCAAGAAGACGGGCAAGCCTAGAAGGACGGTAGACCTTCAGGCTCTCATTGCTCATGCCACTCGCAAAACACACCACACCCAATCGCCCTTTCATCAGGCCCGCTGTGTCCCACTGGGGAAACTAAAAACAGTGTTCGATGCCTGGAATGGATACCACAGTGTACCACTGCACAAGGATGACCGCAACATGACCACCTTTATCATACCCTGGGGCAGATATCGATACTGTGTCGCCCCACAAGGCTATGCCGCGTCAGGCGATGGCTACTCAAGGCGATATGATGAGATAGTATCCGATGTCCATGACATGACGAAATGCGTTGATGACACATTACTGTGGGCCAACACTATTGAGGAAAGCTTCTACCAGGCAGCCACCTGGCTCGACGTCTGCGGTAGAAACGGCATCACCCTCAATCCCGACAATTTTTGTTTGGCTGTCGCGAGGTAGAATTCGCCGGCTTCACCATCTCAATGGACAGTGTGCGCCCTTGTGCGAAATACCTGCAGGCAATATCAGACTTCCCACGCCCGAAGAACATTACCGACGCTCGATCGTGGTTTGGCCTAGTAAACCAAGTGTCTTATGCTTTCAGTATGGCTGAGCACATGCTCCCATTCCGCGAGCTACTGAAACCCGACAAGGCATTTACGTGGACCGACGATCTTGAAAGCGCATTCCAAGCATCTAAAGAGGCCATTGTAGATGAAATTACCAACGGGGTGCGCATCTTCGACAAAACCAATCTGACATGCCTTGCGACCGATTGGTCTAAAGAAGGCATCGGGTTCTGGATGTTCCAAAAACGTTGCCAATGCCCAACAGACAAGCCATTCTGCTGCCACGACGGTTGGAAGGTGACCCTAGTCGGGAGTCATTTCACGCACCCAGCCGAATCCAGGTATGCCGCGATAGAGGGGGAAGCCCTGGCGGTAGCCGATGCCCTCGACATATCACGCTACTTTGTCCTCGGCTGCTCAAACCTGGTCATTACTGTAGATCACAAGCCACTATTAAAGATGTTGGGGAACCGATCCCTGGATGACATCCCGAATCCCCGCCTGCGCAACCTAAACGAGAAGACACTGCGCTACCGCTTCCGTATCGTATACGTGCCAGGAATGCGCAACAATGGAGCTGACGCCATTTCACGTCATCCAAGAGGCCACACCAACCCAGAAAAACTGTATCTCTCTGACGACAATGCATCAGTCTGCGACCACTCCATACCGTCGGTCCACCACGATATCCTTGCCGGCATACGCATGAGGGACTGTGACACATGCACGATTGAAGAGCCCGCATACCTCACAGCCCTAGATTCCCTTCCAGCGGTCACCTGGGACCGTGTACAGGAATCTACAGCAAGCGATCCCGCCCTTCACGCGCTCACAGAGCTCATCGAACATGGATTTCCGATGTCAAAAGATGACATGCCAAAACACCTCCGTGCGTACTACCACCTACGGAACGAGCTCACCACCTTCGACGGTGTCGCATTGTTCAAAGATCGTGTTAACGTCCCCACGTGCTTGCACCAGGGTGTCCTATCCGCGTTACATTCGGCACATCAGGGCGTTTCCATGATGACTGCTCGTGCAGAGGCATCAGTGTACTGGCCAGGCATTACCGCAGACATACAGGCGACTAGAGATAACTGTGAGGATTGCCACCGCATGGCCCCCTCCCAACCATCCGGCCCCCCTACCCCACCCGTATTGCCTGTTTACCCATTCCAGTCGATGTGTGCCGACTACTTCACTCACAAGGGCACCCACTACCTGGTAATTGTGGACCGATACTCGAACTGGCCACTTATATCAAAGTCTACCAGTGGTGCCAAAGGACTAATTAACAACCTGCGCCGTGCATTCGTCACATACGGAATTCCTGAGGAACTTGCCAGCGATGGTGGGCCAGAATTCACGGCAACCGAAACACGTGGGTTCTTGAGAGACTGGGGTGTCCACCACCGACTGTCGTCAGTAGCATTTCCACACAGCAATTGCAGAACGCAAATTGGAGTGAAAACAATGAAGCGCCTGATTACTAACAACACGGGGACAAATGGAGACCTGGACACAGATGCCATTCAGAAAGCAGTCCTCCAATACAGGAACACTCCAAACCCAGTCACCAGAATCTCCCCAGCCATGTGCGTCTTCGGTCACCCGATCCGCGATCTCATCCCTATCCTTCTTGGGAAGTACAACCCCCACACCACATGGCGCGAAACCCTGACATCCAGGGAAGAAGCCCTACGCAAGCGCCACGTTCGTATGATGGACGCTTGGTCACAACACACTCGCCGTCTGCCACCCCTACGGGTTGGTGACCATGTTCGCATCCAAAATCGGCCCACATCCCACCAAATGGGACAGGACCGGGACAGTCGTCGAGGTAAGGCAATATGACCAGTAAGTGGTAAAGGTTGATGGCTCGGGCCGAGTATCGCTGCGCAACCGGAAATTCCTGAGAAAGTTCACAATGGTTACGACCCCGACAGAGCCGCAAAATATAACCTATGGTGGCATACCCCTTCAACCACCCGCAAGCGCGGCCCCGACCAAGCTGAAGGAGACTAACCGACACGTACCAACACCGCCGGACGACCCGCCTGCTGACCAACCACAACTGCTGGCTGACCGACATTACCCAACATCAGTCGATCAACCTCCCCCACTCACGCCTGTAAAGCCGGCCAACCCCACTCGCCAGCTTATACACACAACGCCGAACGACCAAACTCCGCTGCCCCCACCAGCAACACCAAGTCGTGTCAGACCTTCAACGCCAGCTGCTCCACCCCGACTAGCAAATCCCATCCCACCAATTGGTCTCGCCGTGGGCCGGCCATCCAAGACTGTCAAAACTCCCAAATGGCATGAAGACTATCATTTTTCATCTTATGCTTAACATGTCTATATCCAATGTCGTAGAATGCTCGATCGACCTGATATTATATCAGACATTGCATTACTTTCATCAGTGTAATTATTGCTTTGTATAACTTGACTAGTTTGAAGAATGTTTGATCAACCTGTTATTATATTAGACGTCGTATTACCATCCTCATTACATTCATTTATCAGTATGATTTACAGAACTATCAGACTGTTCAGGGAAGATTTTCCATTTTAAATTCAATGACCCAGTTAATTACTGTTCAACCTTAATCAGTCTCTTCCTAGCCGATCAAGACTTGGGAGGAGATAGAGAACCATGACTTACGAACGTCACCTGTGTGTGACACTGTGAGCGTTGTAGAGCACACCCCTCGCTTGTAGCTCGTTTGTACATTGTTTATATGCCAAACACAAATGGAAATCGTTCCTATTTAGTATACAGAAACTTTTGTATCAAGAGGCAACACTGTCTATGTATGTATGTATGTATGTATGTATGTATGTATATACAGTACAGTATATATATATATATATATATATATATATATATATATATATATATATATATATATATATATATATATATATATATATATATATATATATATATATATATATATATATATATATATATATATATATATATATATATATATATATATATATATATATATATACAGTATATATATATATAAAGGATTTTGACAGGAAAAAATCTGTTTTTGGGTAAGATAGCTATATCGTCCTGATGGAAGTTCCTCATTGGCAGCTTCTACTTGATGTATTTCTGCGAGAAATATACTAGAGAAATTTTACCTTAGAGGTATCAATGGAGTTCTAACCTCCGGAGCAAATATCCTGAGAGATATCGTGTATTGAACAGAGACATGTTAATCACAAGACATGGTTATCCTTCCTTGAATAGAGTTACCCCTTGTCTCGAAGTAAAGGTGAGGGTTGGATACGTGGGAGAAAGAGCTGTTACAACTCCTGATCTCAATGAAATTCACGACGAAAGTCTTACATAAGTTACATCAAGGTCTATACAGTAATACCTTGAGATACGAGCTTAATGTGTTCTGGGACCAGAGCTCATATGTCAATTCGCTCGTATCTCGGATCATTTTTTCCCATATAAAATAACTAAAAAAAAAAATTAATCCGTTCCCACCCTCTGAAAAAACACCTAAAAACAGTATATTACAGTGGAAAAACATGTTTTTAATTTATCTAATTCACAACCTACGCTCATAAAATAACAAATACCCAAGTACTGATTATGATCTGCATTAAAATGTGACATTAATATGGTGTTCTTACCTTCGAGACAGACGGTAGCGGCTAACGTCGGTGTGTGCGGAGGAGGAGGGAGAGAGAAAGGAGAGGAGAGAGACTTCATGGCAACACGTTCGGTACGCTACACTTTTGTAACTTTAAATTAAAACTCAAATAAAATTAGCTTACTTTACACACACTTAAAAATAAATGTTAATTTAACGTTACACTAAACTTAATTCTAATTTTGTTTTAATTTTCATTTTTTTACTTTTCTTCTTGCAGCTTGGTTCTTTTTGCCTCACTTTTTGACTCGCTATCACCTTCACTTTTTGCTGGCCTTTTTAAAAGGAACCTATATAAGGATGTTTGCTTTTGTCTCCCCTTCAAAATGTTACGAAAATGACGTACACAAGTCTCGTCACAAAAGGCTAAAGCAAAACCACACGCCAACTGGTCCGGGTGTCTCTTTTCCATAAAATCAGAAAACTCCTGCCACTTCGCTAACATGTCTCTGATTTCCTTCTTTATAGCATCCTTCTGCTTGAGGATGGTATATTGTTGATGTACTGCTCTTATATTGGTGAGCCAGCTCAGTCACTCATACACCACTCTCATGTTTTTCGATTATTTCATGCTGTATCTCGATTGTCATCATACACTTTTTCTTCTCACTCCCCTTGTTTGCACTCGATTGCTTTGGACCCATTGCTTATTCACTTAATTCTGTACTGATTAATGCAAAAAAACACGTAAAAAATGCAAACACTACAGCTGATGCTCGGAGATAACTTTACGTGACGGAGATCCGACGGGAAAGAGCGAGCGATGCTGTCCTCGTGAGCAGCCTCTCGCACACTCGGCCACCTAGCGGCCGTATAGGGAACCATCTCATATCCTCGTATCCCAAATTTGCTTGTAACTTTCTTCGAATCTCAAATTTCTTGTATGTTGGGACACTCGTAAGTCGAGGTATTACTGTATATGTGAGGTCTGGTCAAGCACCAACCCATGGTCAAGAGCTATCTATGAAATACTTAACTCTATTTTCCTCTCCAGTGTTATTAAATTATATTATTTTGTACAGATCTGTTTTTTTTTTTTTGGCTTTCATAGATGTTTCCTTTACCTGGTCTAGTAAAAAACGGATTAGCATATCTCTGAAAGACCAAAAGGTAATTAGATCCTACGAACTTCTAAATTCCATCCCCCCAGTTTTTCCCATGCTCCATGGGATATCCTTTTTCATCTGTATTAGCATTTAATGGTTTCACAAGTAGGTGTGAAGAGATTAAGTTCTTTGACAGATTATCAGAAAACCTTGGTCATTACCAGTAAAGACAAATCATATCTCAATCCTTTTCCTCTACTTCAGTTTCATTTTACTTGAGAGAGAGAGAGAGAGAGAGAGAGAGAGAGAGAGAGAGAGAGAGAGAGAGAGAGAGAGAGAGTAATTTCTTTATTCATTGTTTTTTTTTTTTTTGAATGACAGCTTAGAATGGTGTTTTTAGTTCTATTGAAAAAATAAAGAAATGTCCGACTGAGAATTTTTAATCAAAATTGCTTATAATAATCATCAATAGCTAAACATTACAGCTGGTGAATTATTAAGACCAGATACTTATTTAAAAGGAAATTAGACAATGATATTGAAAACTTTGTATATAAGGTATATAGGTGATAATATACTGCATATACAATATAAGGAGACTGACCTCTAATAATATAAAGTTCACTCATATCTTATTCACAATACCTTAAAACTTTTGACATATTTTAACCATTCTGTTTAGAACCCGTATTCTAATAAATCAATCCACAGCAGACATAACCTATTACCTCTTCTGGTAAATGATTTACCAGAAGAACTTTTAACATCACTCGACAATTTTTTAATGGCCCCATTACTCGTCTTTAACACCATGGTGGCACTGAAACAACCTCTTAATTGTTTATTAAGGTACTGTATTCATCACAGGGATGAACAAGTGCTCCTTGAGATTTAGAAATCTCTTCTATCCAGGTTCTTTCATCCGAATCAAGTATTGTTCTTAACAATTGTTAGTGAATAAATTTTCTTACAATACAACCTCTTTTTCCATAGTCTTCTGAAAGAGCATGTCTAAAGAATGCTTTTCCTGGATATCATCGAATGCTGCAAGTTTCATCGCTGAAAGGCAGAGTTCCCTTTCTAGTGTTACATAATTTCCCCCGAGTTCAGAGGGTTTTTCATATTTCTTGTTGTGCAATGAACATTGTTATAAAGTTCTCTCATTGCATACTTTATCTGAATCACGTTGGTTTTTAAGTAAAGAAACATCCCTCTGTAAAAGGTAAGTTCTAATTCACTGTGACAAAGGTGTACCCATTTCTTTTGAAGATTTTCATCTTTTGGGAAGCAATAGAAAGAGATATCTTCATCTTATTTCCCCCTACTATAACAACCAAATACAGTACATACTTCAGGCATTTCAAAATATTTCTTTTCGTGAAGATAAGACAGGAAACTGAATGATCCAAATGATTAACAGGTAGGGACTGACTCCGCTTTACCCAGGTGAGTGGCGAACTAAGCCGCCAGCATATGTCACCCCGCAGGCTCTAGCAGCTTAATCCCTGTCCGTGACCAGACCTAACATATATAGACCTTGATTTATATAATATACTTACGTCTACACAAAGAGAACTCATCTTAAGAGTTGGCTAACCTCTCTTCAATGCAAAAATAAAATATAAATAAAATCATTAATAAACTACTGTATTTACTCTACACTAGACTAGGTTATATATTTCCGGGCAATGAATCCATCGTATCAGACCGAAATAAATAATCTGCAACCACGTTATCTTTACCTGATATATGCTTTACATTAATACAATAAGGTTGTAAACATAATGACCACCTAGTTAACCTTTGATTATTAGCTTTCATCTTATTCACAAAAGTTGAAGGATTATGATCCGAATACACTGTAATCTCTTCATTTTGGGGTCGATTCACATAGGCCTCGAACTTGTTTATCGCTGTGAATAACGCTAGTAGTTCCTTTTCAACTATCCAGTCGGCTCGCTGATGCTTCTTCAACTTCGGTGACATAAAACACATAGGATGATGAATTCCTTCCTTATCTTCTTGCAATGAGACAGCTCCAATCCCGCTATCCGACACATCCACTTGGATAAGGAATTTCTTGGTGAAATCCGGTCCTTGAAGTATAGGTTTCAAAGTTAATATGGTTTTCCTTAGATTTTTCCCTTTTTCCTGGTATCTCGATAACATAGGTCCGGTCACTGCTCTCCTCCAAAATCCGGAATGGTTCTTGGAACTCACTGGGGAGAGGGAATCTCCATTTTGATGCGTAGACCAACACCTGCCGTCCTACCGTAAACTGTCTGTTCGTACTCTTCATACCAAACCTTTTCTTCATCCATCCTTGACTTGTTTTCACGTCTTCTAAGGAAAATTTCCTTAACTCGCCGATTCCTTTCCTCAAATCCTTGACATTTCCTTCATCCGTTTCTTCTCACTCCTTCCCTTTTCCTGCCAATATTTTCTTTGGTCATATGCTGAAGGGTCCTGCAACCTGTATGCTCGTACTCTTCCTACCAAACATTTTCTTCGTTCGTCCTTGACTCATCATCTTCATACCTTCAGGGGAAAATTTCCTTATCGCGCTGATAATTTTCCTCAAATTCTTGACATATTCTCCTTACGTATCAATCCTATCAGCCTTTCCCTACTCACTTGTCCTACTTCTAACATGGAATTTTCTATTTCTTTTTAGTCCATTTCTTCTTTGTCCTCTTGTCCGATTGTCTGGCTACTCGGGAGTTTTCTTCTTGCTGTATCTCCCCCCCCCCTGAGTGTAGATCCTTCCCTATGGGATTGTTCACTCTCTTTCTGTTGACTTTACAATGCCTCTGCTGCTTTGTGTCGACATGCCTGGGGTATTGACAGGTCAGTCTTTATTTTGGCTGCTAGAAATAGTTGCCGCCTTGAGCCAGCTGCTGCCGCTTATGGGGCAGTTGATGCTGGTCTAGGTAGTATGATGAGTGAACTTGCCTTCTTAGGTTGTTCCAATAGACCTACTCTGGAGGTTCTAGTTTCTATTTGGTGTGAACCTTTCCTCCATATTCCTACTGCACTGTTACTAATAGTCTGCTTCATAAATCTCCATTGATTTCTGAGCTGTTTGGCATATGTCTTGATTATATGATTATCTTCAGCCATATTTAGGTGGTTAGGATTTATCTTAACACTATTTTGATCATATAATTCATAAGTTTATTTAATTTTAAGAAGATATAGTTTTTAATGATTTGTATTCATCAAAATTTTTCTTCAACGGTCACCTGTACCAGGTGGTTCAAGTTACCCTGTGGCCACAAGACCTGCCAGAAACATGTGGATTACCATGTTTCTAAGGGAGCCGTTGCAATCTGGGAACCTACTAACTGTCAGGTTTGCATGGATCTCCTTCGCACCGGCTTCTATGCTACTGACATTTCCTTGGACGTACAAGAATGGAGTTGCAAGACTCTCCGTCATTGGGTAAGAGGCTTCCGGAAGAGCTCTCAATATGGTGCCCCTTATCTTCCTTCTCTGGAACTGAAGGACCTCCTCTTTCCCAAAGCTGAGGTGACTTCTGTGTTTGGTCACCAGTTACCGATGGTTCAACTCCTGCCAGTGCCAGCAGATCATGCAGATGATGAAGTTCAGGACGCTCTGCAAATCATAAGCCTGGACACCGACAACATGTTGACAACTTCTTCTGTGTCATCACAGAGAGAGAGGATCCTACTGACTATGGAAGCCTCTGATGAGTCATTGGATGTATATCGGGTGAGTACAGTTCCCAGTGCCTCTTTAGTTTGTTCCCCCATCCCTGTTGCTGAAACCCCAGCTCCCACCTCCACTCCTGTTCCTACGTTAGACAAACATTCGTTTCCTAGTAACTCGGAACTTATGGTATCCATGAAAGCTCTCATGGAAAACCTAACCGTCACACATGCACATTCCCAAAATGGACCTCACAGCGAAGATAGAAGCTTTACAAAAGGCAACTGTTTCTAAGGTTCCCCCCACTTCAAGCCTACCAGAATGCACAGTTAAGAACCCTTGGCGTTATGTTGAGCATATGGCCTTAACTGAAGGATACCTCCATATTGGAGAAGGTTTGGGTTCCAAGCCAGTCTTGGAATTGGAATTCTTCCCATGAATTGGTAGTTATCCTTACCGCTATGTAAGGCTTAACTAAGAAGCGTCCATTAGGGATGATATGATCCCTAAGGAAACAATCATTCTGGACCATGGCAAGGCTCAATCCCTTTTGGTTAGGGAGTTGAAGACGACTAAATCCACCAATGCACATCTTTCTCCCTTTAGCAAGAAGCAGGCCACCTTTGTAGTCCCCAAGGATACGGTCTTCCCTTTCGCCTCTAAAAGCTTAGAGGCTGTAAGGAAAGCAGCAGTGGAGGGTAGACCATTCCCAGTGCTAGAAGAGTGCAAACCTGTCTCTCTAGCCCTTCCTTTTTGGATAGTTGGGAGGACGTCCAACAAACCTTCTCTGTTGGAAAACTAGGTAAAGACATCGGAGGCAAGCAGTTTAATGAGAAATGGCCTAGAATTCCCAAATTCCCTGTTTAGGGAAAATTGGAAGCTAAAGAGAGACTATCTGCCTCTTTATCCTTCCAATCTTATCTGAGATGCTTAAATGAAACTATTCCAAATCCGATCTCTTCCCTGTCTTAGCGAAGACTCACCTAACCATGTTTCATAGAGATCTCCAAGCTTTCTTCCTAGCTAGGAGAGCATGTAGAGATCAGGCATGAACCTAGAAACCTGATCGACTCCAATATCTGAGGGAAAGACTTCTTCCCTGAGAAATTGGTTAAGGAAGTAATGGATAAAGCGGCTCAGGAGAAGAGGCTTGTAAACAAGTGGGAAAGGTCCTCTAAATGGAAATTTACCCCCAGTGAAGGACTTCAACCCAAGGGTAAGAAGCCCAGAAGTCACTTTAAGGGAAGGAAATCCTTTCATGTCATGACAGCCTCAGTAACCGCCAGCCCTCAGACTGTATACACGGTTCCTCAGCAGTATGTATCTCAGTCTCCAGCCTTCAAACCGGTGTATGAGAGAGCTACCACCACGATACACCTTACTAGAGCTCAAAAGAAGGGCTCCAGTAACAGGGGGAGGTCTGGAAGATGAGGTCAATCTAGAGGCTGAGGAAGTAGAGGCAGGTCCTTCACAACAACAATGAGGAGCTCCCGGTAGGGGAACGACTGCACCGGTTCAGGGATCGGTAGGAGTTCGATTCCTGGACTCACTGCATAGTCTCAGTAGGGCTAGGCTGGAAATGGTGACAGAAACCACCCCAGTTCAAGAGGTTCTTTAAACCCAACCAACAACCCAATTTTTGGAGGATTATGTGGAGGATATTCTTCAGAAGGGGGTCATCCGTTGCACAAAATCCATGAACTTTCAAGGGTGGCTATTCTGTGTGCCCAAGAAGGATTCAAACACTCTTTGAACTATGTTGGACTTGTCCCAACTATACAAATTCATTTTGAACGACAAGTTCCAGATGCTGTTTATCTCCCAAATACCGACCTTACTACCCCTGGGGTCTATACCATCTCCATAGATCTTACAGTTGCCTATTGGCATCTTCCGATAGGTCGGCACTTTCCTCTCTACCTTGGTTTCAGACTGGCAAGAAAGGTCTACGTATTCAAAGCTATGCCCTTCGGGCTCAGTATAGCTCCGAGGATTTTCAGGAAGTCAGTTGAGGCTATCGTCCAACAATTTCGGAACAGAGACCTTCAGAAGATGGTGTACCTGGTTGATCAGCTAGTCTGGGCTACAACAAAGTCGAAATGTCTTCTGACAGCTCAAGAAGTCATGAAACTCCTACAGTCTCTGGGCTTCCAAATCAACCTCGAGAAGTCCAAGCTGTCTTCGGCTCAGAAATTCCAGTGGCTAGGACTTCACAGGAATCTAAAGTCACACACCCTCTCTCTACCGCAAGGCAAGAGAAAGGGAATTACAAACTCGGTCAGGTGCCTTCTTCGTTCAAAAGTATTCACCAGGTGATAACAGGAAAGAGTCTTTGGTTCACTATAGTTTGCTGCCGCGACAGACCCAATCCTGACAACATGACTCATAGATGCCAACAGAGTCTGAAGAAGAAAGGCATCTAATGCTTGGAGAGATCTTTGCCACAAAACCCCGGTCTTACTGTGAAAGTAGCTCAAGCTGTGGTCCACTGCCAAGATTCTATCGAAACACGTCCCTCTGCAGTACCCTCCTCCTTCCGTGACTATTCACCCAGACGCCTCAGAACAAGGTTGGGGGGGGGGACACTCCTCTTCCAAGAAAGTGCAGGATCAGTGGTCGATCGCATTTCAGAACTTTCACATCAATGTTCTGGAAGTTATGGTAGTGTTTCTGACTCTGGAGATACTAAGCCCAAAGACGAAATCACACATCAAATTAGTCATCGACAACAGTATGATAGTACACTGTGTCAACAGAAAGGGTTCCAGATCTCTTTAGACCGACCATATGATCCTAGTCATCCTCTCTTTAGCAAAATGGAGGAATTGGCATCTCTCAGAAGTTCACCTCGAAGGGGTTTGCAATTTGACGGCGGACTCCCTGTCAAGATTCAAGCCTCTGGAAACAGAATGGTCACCGGTCAGAAAATCATTCTGTTTTGTTATAGAGCAAGTGCCAGAACTGCAAATGGATCTCTTTGCGATGAGCTTCAACAAGAAGCTTCCCCAGTATGTAGCACCAACCTTAGATCCCTTAGCGACAGGAATGGATGCGATGTCTCTGGATTGGAACTAGTGGTCTCACATCTATCTATATCCATCATTCAACCTCCTAATGAAAGTCCTGTACAAACTGCGGACTTTCAAGGGAACAGCAGCTCTAGTGGCTGCCAAATGGCCCAAATTCAATTGGTATCTTCTTGTTCTGGAACTCAAACCCCTCCGGGTCCCTCTACCATCTCCAGGGCTGTCCCAGGATGTTCAACAGAAGACTGTCTTCACTTCCTCTTGGGTAATGAAAACCCTTCAGCTCATGATGTTCTCGCCCTCGTGGCTCAAAGAAAGTTCGGAGTTGCAAGGGAGAGAACTGACTTCATAGAAGAGTACAAGTCCAGCACCACAAAACGACAACATTTGTCTTCCTGGGAAAAATGGGTTGCGTTCATGAAAAGACATCAGTCCTCTTCTATTTCTATGGACTTCTGTATTTCTTTTTTTATCTCATTGCATGTTCAATAAGATCCCGAAGGCTTGTGCTAAACTGAAACCTAATACTCCTCTCAAGGCTATTTCATGGTCGTTGGATAAAGTCTTGCATTTTGCCTCTATAAAAGATAACACCTCTACCTATCTAAGGAATCTTACTCAAAAGTCTATCTTTTTGCTTGTTATGGCTTCTGGTGCTTAGTCACCGAGATTTCGGCCCTTTCAAGGGATGATAACCACATTAAATTCTTGGAATCGGGGGAGGTAAATCTTTACCCAGATCCTGCATTCTTGGCAAAAAAACAAACTTCCCACAAAACGCTGGGGGCCCTGGAAGGTTGTTCCACTACAGGAGGACCCTTCTTTAATCCCCGTGGAGTGCCTTAAGGCCTACCTGTCCAAGAGCCGGGCCTTTAAAGACGGTCAACTTTTTAAATGGGAGACGACAGGATCTAATTTTTTCTGAAACAGCTAAGGTCCAAACTCACCTACTTCATCAGAAGGGCTGACCTTGATAGTATATCATCAGGTCATGACCCTAGAAAAGTAACCTCTTCCCTAAATTTTCTCCAATCTATGTCCTTTGCAGGCTTACAGGATTACACGGGCTGGAAATCTTCAAGTGTGTTCTTCAAACATTACTTATGTCAGTTGGAAGAGATTAAAAACTTTGTAGTGGCCGCTGGTAGTGTGATTAATCCAGCTTCTTAAGTGTTGTATATGGACTTTTATAGACTGTATAGGTTTGACTTCTCAGTCTACATTGTGCAAGGGGACTAATGTTCCTCTTTTCAATGTACTATTTAATATCGTAAAGAGTCAAAGGTGATATTTTTCCTTTTATGCCATGAGTAGTACTATTTACTACTCTGTTACATAACTTTGGGGTTGGAAAACACAGGTTTTCTGTATATATCTGCTGTATATAATGTTACAATTGATTACTGTTACATTTATGCACCTTTGGAAACAATAAGACTGCTGTTCCTTTTTGCGTTTCCTTTCATTGGACCTACTGTACAAAATAAAAGTAGTGTACCTCAAATTTTAACCCTCTTTTTATAGACTTCGGTCTTTTCATCTCCTGGAGACAAAGATATTCTCCATAGTGAGTGGGACTGTGATGTTGATTTCCGTTGCTCCTACTTTATACAAACATATAACTTGCACAATAGCTTGGTACCATAGTCACCAATGCTAAAGGAAATATGATTATGCTTCTGGGGTGTAAAGGGTTAAAACTCTACTGGCCACAAGTGAGAATAATAATTCTCTGGTACACTTCCATCAGGACGACTTGGCTCCAGCCCGAAAAACAGATTTTGAGATAGAAAAAATCTACTTTTGGGTGAGATAGCCATGTCTTCCTGATGTTCTGCCCATTGCTTTTCCTCCCCTCCCAATTCTCAGTGTGGGACCTCACGTCATACATTGGCTGCTCCTGGAATGGTTCAACAGGAAACGTGTTAGTTGTAGCACACTGAGATCGGGAGTTGTAACAGCTCTCTCGCCCACATATCCTACCCTATCCCTTATCCTCTGAGACAAAGTTAACTCTATTCGGAGAAGGATAACCATGGCTTGTTATTAACACATCCCCGTTATATACACAATATCTCTCGAGATATTCGCTAAGGAAGTTAGAACTCCATTGATACCTCCAAGGTAAAATTTCTCTGTTATACCACTCGCAGAAATATCCCAAGTAGATGCTGCCAATAAGGAATTTCCATCAGGACGACATGGCTATCTCAGCCAAAAATAGATTTTTCCTTTGTCAAGTCCGTTATATATATATATATATATATATATATATATATATATATATATATATATATATATATATATATATATATATATATATATATATATATATATATATATCCAGTATATGTAAATATATGCAAAACCAAAAATTACTCATTTCAAAGAGAATTTTCCAATTAGGAATAATAGGAATAGATATAATGGGTGCTGAGTTCCAAAACATAACTCTTTTTTTTTAAGTGAATTTGGATTGATAGAGTTGTTGTTTTGTATCTATATAGTCCTTAATATTATTAAACCATTATAAACAATAATTAAAATGAATAAAACACAATCTGTACTTCACGTTACTGATATGAATTAAAGGCTCTTGAGGATCTTGGTGAGGTGAGAAGATATTATTGTTTGGGAAGACAGGCTCCTTCCTGTAAGCGCTATTTCTGAAGTTGCCTCTCTTTTCATTTTTGGATTTTTATTCTTGACTTAGCCCTGTTTGAGGCTCATCTGGTTGAATTTTCCCTATTCACCAGTCCAATGATGTTTGCTTTTAATTTTCTTTAAGCTCCTTTGAAAAATGATGAGGGGACCATTTTGTCAGTAAGCAATTTTAACAGAAAGTGGAAGAATAGGGTACTAGGCACGTCTTGGCTTCCCCTTATCATTTTTAAAGCAAGGCATCCTAAAATATTTTCAATTTCCTTTGAAGACTGCTTAAACAAAATGCTATTATGAAAATCCCAGTAGTGGGGATGTAATTATCCCTTTGTATGTTTTTCCCTTACATCATCCCAGAGTGAAAGATTTAGCTTTAACCCATTTGAAATGGTTTATGAACGTACCTCCAAATATCCCTACCTTTGGAGGTAATCTGCGAGCACTGGGATGGTGAGAATATTAGATCTGGTTCACTGAAATATTTACTTCTAAAAAAAACATTCTTAATATCAAAGAATGGACAAAGATTAAATTAGGAGAAACACAGAAAAAGAATTTAAGTAAGACTGATAAAGCCTGTAAATCTCTTAATCTTAAAGTTGGTGATACACTTTTAGTGTTGCTGCCTCTTCCAGATTTATTTAGATCAAATTATACTGAACTTGGAAAGATTAAATCGTAAGTAAAGGACCTAAATTATATAATAAGCTTGCCCAAGAGAATTAAGAAGGAAGAACATTCCCAAATAAATCTTTTAAAGCACTATCTTCCTACACCAGATTCACCTAGTGTGGTTGTTCCAGCTATCGTTACTTCCATAGTCAAAACAACAAATTTAGAGATAAATGTAATTGTGAATGGATGAAAGTAACAAAAGAGGTGTTGCAGTTACCGATAGGGCTAATTAATTTGTAAAAAAAAAAAAATAACTATAATGAATCAGTCGAACTACATCCAAAATTTTCACATATTACTTTTGTGTTTAAGTTGTATCAAACGAGTCCAGTACGTTTTGGCGCCGCTCTTTTGGCGACGATGATTTGGCGCCGCCGTTTTAGCGCTAAATGGTTTTGGCGCTCGTTATTTTGGCGCTAGCCCATTTGGCGCCAGCTTGAAAATTCTCTGACCTGATATATATATATATATATATATATATATATATATATATATATATATATATATATATATATATATATATATATATATATTTATATATATGTATATATATGTATATATATATATATATATATATATATATATATATATATATATATATATATTACATGGGTCAAAAATAACATAAAAATAAAAAAGTTCTATATATTTTCAGCAACACAGTATTAAAATGCTACAAAAATGAAATAAAATTAAATATTTTCACCAACATGTTAATTCATTTCATGGTTATATGCCAAACCACGTAAGTATTCCAGTGGTTCCCGTGAATCAAACTGCTGTACTATATAGTTAAAATGCGTTCATCAGTCTTAATGTATTTAAAGCGTTTTCGAGCAGGAGGATTCCCAGTCATTAGTTATTCATAAAAAGAATCGCGTCCTTTCTGAATTCTCTTTATGCCGTCAATGAATTTCCATATAACTGGGTGGTTCATTCCAAGTTCTACATAGATTTTCCTGTGCTTAGTTTCAGCATGATTGTTTGTCCTGTCCTCACCTAATATCGATCGACTATACACATTCCACATTTGCGAAGGGAAAAGTGGTGAACGTAGGCCATTTCCCCTCCTCAGAGGTCTTCCTACATAATTATCTTCGACCCAGTTCATTAACGGCTGGAGTTCATCAGGTAAATATTGCGCCAAAGCATCGATGTAAACATCCATGTGAGAAATAGGTACAAACGATAAAGCAACGATCATTTTGGCTTTTACTGAGAAGTCGGGGTCATTATTATACAAATGTTGGAGCCCAAGTTGTTTCAGGTGCTTATGAATATCATGTGCAAAATGGAAAAAGCAGCCTTTCAATTCCACATCCGGAAAACATTCTGTCATTGCAGAAAAAGCTGCTTGTTCATAATCACAATAAATGCCCTTTGGTATCAGCTCTGGAGACATCTCAGTTATCATTCGAAACATTTTCACGTATGTTGTTCGACGCTTATCAGGTAATAGGGCGTATAGTATAGGGAGAACTAAACAAGACTTGAATATCGTAATAACTGGTTTAATATTACAATTCTCAAATCATACGAGCCTTTGGTGTAATGAGGTGATCGCTAAACAAGACACAAATTTGCGGATGGTCCTTCAGTTTGTTTCTTGGCGCCAAAACAGCTCATCGCCAAAACAATGAGGGCCAAACTGTCTATCGCCAAAATGGCGGCGCCAAATCGTCAGCGCCAAATCGTCTTGTTCCAGTATCAAATATAGAGTATTGTTGATTCATGAAGTTAAACCTGTGAGACAGGCTCCATACAGACTGAACCCTAAATAGGCCGAAATAGTCAGATGAGAGGTAAAGTATACATTGCATTATGCTCTAGTCAAAGCAAAGGTTAACGATCTACCTGTGCTTGGTAATTACCACATAATCATAACTGCATTGCTATGGTAAGAAAAGCCATAATGGTCGGTAAGTTTGACCCACTTTAGGGTTATTAGCACATACTTATTGGTTGTAAATCCAGCAAAATCTCTGTATTAATAAATTCAGATGGTTTGTTTGAATAGTTTGTCATGCCTCTTGGTAGGTGAAATGCGGCAAGTAAATTCAATTGGCTCACGTGGATGAAAATAATAACTTACATGGTTGTGTAATTATCTTGATACGATCATGACATAAAAGAATTAATAAAAAACTGAGAGCTTTGTAGTTAATTCAAGTAAAAGTGTATTTTCTAAGGGTAGTATACACTATTATATCTCAGAAACAGAGTTGGACAAGCGAAGAGTTGTACAAGAGTCTGCTAAAAACCCCAAATACCAGTAAGCATAAAGAGTGTGAAGTAGTTTCCAGGATTCACAGAATACTACCATTGGCTTCACTTTTTAGGAATTCGTACTCCACTATCAGGTAAGAGTGATTTCCTTTGGATCCCTCAGTACCAGTGTGAACTTGATAAATTGAAAAGTATTCTAAGTGGTTACCATGAAGTTTTATCCCCTGCCTTCAATATATCTTTTATTTCAGTGGTTGATGCTAGTGATACTAGTGTGGGGACAGTACTCTTACAGAGATGGGAGGGAGGTTATGAACATCCCTGACCATATTTCTAGAGGATATTAAAGGATTGCCATAAAACGTAGGCCTACAGTAGTATTGCGAAAAAAAACATAGGCTCTATTTTCTTACCCATCAACACTTCAAGGTTTATGCCACATGAAATTATGATAATCTAAAAGTTTATAGTGATCATAATCCAAAAGCTTCACAACAAAAACAGGCTTCTGTTAAATTGAAGTTTGATTCTTCAGGAGTAAAACAGAGACTGAACAAGTCAAAGGAAAGAAAATACTATGGCTAAAGTCCTGTCTAGAAATTATTGATGTAGCTTATGTATTTCTGTGAAATGTATACTGTACACAAACTGGCAAAATTCATTTTTGGTAATATTTGTATTTTAAGTGGGTACATAATTAGATAAAACATTAGGTTTATCTAAAGTGGTTTATTCATCTATTCATTGTATATAATTTTTTATTCTTTTTCATTCGCACAAGAATCATGTTTCATAGAATCATTGACCCATATGAATCCCTCACCATATGAATTAAAATCGTGAGACCATCCCATTATTAAATCTATGTCTCTTAATATATGCTTCATATCATGAATATTATGATGGTATTATGAATTATTTAATGTGAAATATTTTCACGAAGGGATCAGTATCAGCAAGTGTTATATTAGATAGGAACAACAGTGTTTTGTTGTTATAAGTGTCCTGGTGACTACTGTAGTGTTACATACTGTACTGTAGCCTTACTGTGTCCAGTATGTAGCGTATACATGTGCAGATTGTACTGTGCACTTGCTACAATATTTTCATTCGATTACAAAATACTTAATACTGTAATAGAAACCAAGTAAAAACAATATTAGGCAGTACTTATTGTGGTAATCGATTACATCTAGGTAATGGGCAGTGAGTTGGTAGGGTTAGGAGTTATCCCACCCATGGGCAGCAAGTATTCGTGGATTTTTGCTCTTTGTACATGTCTGTGTTACCTAACCGCTGCGAACAGCGAGGGCTGACTGTACGCATGTCAGTTTTTACAACATATGGTCTGCCAGACAGGATTGAGACAGATAATGGTTCACAGTTCACTTCATAGCAAGATTTTAAAGTTTTGTAATGTTAATGGTATGCAGCATACATTTTCTGTAATGTATCATCTATCACCAAATGGAGAAGCAGAAAGATTTGTTCAAACTTTTAAGCATAACATGAAGTGTAGGGATGCAAATCCAGGTAATATATTTTCTTTCTCATGTATCAAAGTTCCTAGTGTCCTATAGAACAACTGTAGTCTACATAGTACAACAGGTGTAACACCATCAGATTTGTTGATGATGAGGAAGATTAGCAGTAAGTTAGATATGACATATCCCAATTTGCAAAGTTAATTATAACATAACTGAAAGGTAATAAACCAGTGTATTGAAATGTTCAACCTGAAGGTTTTAAGATATGCTTTTTTAATTCTCTTATGGTGCTGGTGTGTAGAATGGTGCTTATATAAATACAAAGAGATTTATTGCACCTACAGGGGAAAAGTAATTATCTTACAGAGGAATCTTACAGTCTGGCATATACAATGTATATAAAGTAATGAAGTGGTGTTTACTAGCGTATGTATCAGTCAACAATCCTAGCTAAAGAAACCTACAAATATCGCCTGCAAAGAGATCGCTTCCTTGTTCGAAATTTTTCGCTCAAATGGCTATCAACTATTTTCTTCATTATATAGTACACATTTTACTTTTTCTCTTGGGAATATTTTCAAAATAATATATATGATGATTTAATTTCTTTTCATAATAAAAATCATTGCCATATTTACATAATTCAAGAAAAACAAGAAACGACATGAAACATTATGAAACATTTGAGTGTGTGTAGATTGCCTTGCCTTATGCAAGACACGGGCTCTTGATTCATTTAGGGAAGTGAACAAATTAGAATCTATCCTAAATTATGGTTATTATTATTATCATTATTATTATTATCATTATTATTATTATTATCATAAGACACAAAATTACTTTTTTATCTAATTATTATATGCTCATATACATTTATTATTATTATCTATTTTGTTGCAGTTCTTCAAATAATTTAGTTAAAGTCTACTTTTTTTGCATTAAAATATCCATCATTATTATAGTTTTTAATTTGATAAATTCTACAAATTAACGTAAAACAGGTGAAATCTAGTAAACGAGTCAGCTGAAACAAAGTCAAGTTTTTATACATTGTTATGATTCATAATAGAAGAGAACACAGTTCTGCAAAATTGCGCAGTTCCATCATAGATATGCACAAGGACAACTTATTGAAAACAAATATAGCGCGACAATTAAACAAACACAAAAGAACAGCATATCGATGGATAAATAGGGAAGCTGAATTGGGAACTGTGGACCAAAAGCAGGGGAAAGTTAGACCGAAACTCACTCCCAGCGATAAGATGAATTGATTGTAGATTTTACTCGTCGTCATTCATTAAGTAACAAAGCAGTTATTAAAAGGGAACTAGATTTTCATGTTTCGACAGATACTATCATAAAAAGATTACATAGAGCTGCCATTCACCACTTCAAACCAGCCAGAAAACCATTTTTGACATATAGAAACCATCAAGAAAGGCTCTCTATTGTCTTAGATTAGAATACTACCCCAAAGATGGTGAATTCTGGAAAAAAAGTGATATGTGACGAAAGAAACATTTTGCTTGGATGAACACAGCAGTCTTTACTTTTGGCGCAAAAGGAATACTAGGTGTGAAGAATTTCTCTTCTCTCTTCTTCTCCCTTTCGTATTTTTGGCTCTCTCCTAATATTACTGTAGCTACCCCTTAAACGTTCTCTCCTACATTAAATTTTCTTTACCAAAACATTGGGAGAACTATTTCAAACTAAATAAAACTGTTGAAAATAGCGTACGCCATGCTCATGACGTCACAGCGTAGATACGCACAGCAAAAGCCTTAGCGGGCATAAGGTGGTTCTTTCCTTGAGCTACTTGGGTCGAGATAAAATACTAAAACTGGAATTTTAATATAATTTTAATACTGCTGACTTGGAAGCAGCTTTTATTTCTCAATACGAATTAAGGTTTGTTAATTTTAAGATGTATGCATATCGCACCAGCCCATTGCTAATTGATCATTAACTCCTTAACTTTTAGTGAGCCAGAATAGGTAGTATTTGTTGGGTTTGCAATGAGACAACGTCCTGAAGACCACACTTTATTACAAGATGCTCAAGAGCCAACTGACTCGCAACAGCGTATGCAGATGCATGCTCGGCAGCGCATGGCCGAAAAACATATCGTACATCCCCCCCTCAAGATTATACTTATACATGGTAAAAAAAATGAAAGGGGGAAATACCAGAACATATTGTACATGCCCCCCTCAAGAACATAGTTATACATGGCAAAAATGAAAGGGGGAAATGTCACTAAATCAACGAGAAATGAGAGAGAAAAAAAAAAATTAAAGCTAATTTTTCGATACATACACGAAAACAAAATAAATACATAAATTCTCTGGAAAGAAATATCAATTCCTGATGCAATTACATACTGTACAACAGATAATAACATCATTCTGCAAAGTCTATGAGCCACTTGGGTTTACCGGCGGCCCTTCTCGGCCTACTAACGACGTTGGGCTCCTGTATGGGGTGTGTCACCTGTTCTGTCGAGGTATGGCTTGCGGAGGTCCCGTGCTGAGACACGGGCGTGCCGAGGTTGGAGCGATGACTCTCAGGTGTCGTCTATTCCTTTTTGATAGCCTGCCGCTCCCGTTGAGCTTGACGGTGTACTGACGATGGGGCTTTGTTTCCATTACTATGCCCGTTCTATCCCACTGCTTGGTAGCTTGGTTTTGTATGCATACATGGATACCTAGTTCGATGGGCGGCAGTCTTCTGGTAGTGCCAGGGAGGTGCATCAACTCCTGCGACCTGGCCACTTGTAACTCCCTTCGACGTATCGTCTGCTTCCAATGTCTGTCTACTAACAGGTGTCTCCTGGCCGTCGGTACCCCATCGCGCAGCTGGCGACCCGTTGCAAGCTGAGATGGCGACTTGTCAATCTCACTGAGAGGCGTGTTGAGATACTGAAGTATCACCAGGGCCGTTTTGTCCGACTCAAGGGCTTCACCCTTTAACGTGTTTTCTCGGAGTAGCCTCTTTGCCGATTTGACAGCTGCTTCTGCCCTGCCGTTAGACTGGGGATACTGGGCCAACGACAGCCGGACCTTGACTCCCCATCTCCTGAAGAAGGCCTCCATCTCCTCGCTGGCCCAGTTCGTACCTCCGTCAGTTGATATTTGTTCCGGGGCTCCCCAACGCGAGAAATATGATCGAAGGTGATTGCTGATTTTGTTACACGTGGCACCATTGGGGAAATGAGCTACTTCTAACCAACCTGTTAGTCTATCTGCATATACCATGTATACACTGCCTTCTATCTGGAACATATCTGCGACGACTTGCTGGAAAGGGTATTCCGCAGGGGGCGTGTGCATCATTTCTTCAGGAGGCAGTGAGGGGGCGTGTTCATCGCATGAAGTGCATTGGGCACGGCGATGCTGAAGGTCCCCTTCTATTCCCGGCCAATAGACCGACTGCCTGGCTCTTCTAAGCATAGAGTCGAGGCCTTGGTGTCCTGTGTGTAGGTTAGCGCCTACCTGGTGGCGTAAATCCTCGGGGATGACCAAACGAACACATCCTTGGTCCACTGAGTATGTCACCAGATCCTGGTTGATGGCTAGCCGATCCCGAACGCTGAAGAAGGGACGAAGGCAGGCAAGTTCTTGCGATTTCTGTTGGGGCCAGTTGCCCGCTGCAACCCTGGCAAGCAAGACCTGATATACGGGGTCGTTAGATGCGGCGCTCCTGACGCAGTCTTCATCCAACACGATGATGTCCGGTTCTAAGGCGGCCACGGTTGCACATGCCACTGCCACTTGAATGTCGTCCTCCAAATCCACGTCGACAGCTTCCTGGGATGCTCACATGGTTGGGTACCTTGAAAGAAAATCCGCGGCGGTGTTCCTTTTTCCGGGCAGGTATTTCATGTGGAACTTGAACTGGAGTGTCTTCTCTTTCAGGTTGAATAATCTTGGATTGATGATGTCCTTGAGGGCTCTGTCACCCAGCAGTTTAACGAGTGGACAGTGGTCCGTGATGATGGTGAGATTAGGACACCCAAGTAGGAACAACCTGGCCTTCCGCAAGCACCAGGTAATTGCCAGGGCTTCTCCTTCTACGGGAGCATACCCAGCTTCAGAGGGGGTGAGGTGTCGACTACCACACAGGGCAAGGAGCCAGCTGCCCATGCAACAGAAGGGGCTGTCAGCTGACTGACAAACGCAATACTGCTGAAGGACTACGAAACCGATGCCTTCCTTGCTCCTATCCGTCATTATCGTCGTAGGGCGTGTCTTGTCGTAATATGCCAAGCCGTCCTTGGCTAATGGACAGATGACCTCCTGTGCCTGCCGGAGTTTGTTACGTAGCTGGCTATCCCAGTAGACGTTTTTTCCGGTGGGTCTTCTCAGGAGGTCCCTAAAGGGCTCCATGATGGGCACCGTTGCAAGAAAGGGAGCTAATTGATTCATGAATCCAAACCATGACCTAATATCCGTGATGGAGGGCTTCTCTGGCATATGGAAGTTACGAATGGCGTCTAGTCGTTCATCTGCGTGCTTGTATGACTCCCATCCCAGGTGATAACCGACGAAAGTAACCTCTCTCTTGCAGAATTTAAACTTCTCGGGCTTGAGTATGATACCTGCAGAGGCACACGTTGACAGGAATTCATATACATGCCAGAACGCCTCTTCGATGCTGTGACCGTATAGCAAAGTGTCGTCAATGCATTTATGCTTTCTGGTGATGTCTTGCAAGGCATCATCGAACCTTTTTGTGTAGGCGTCGGACGCTGAACAGTCACCCATGGGTGTTCTACGATAACGGTATCGTCCCCATGGGGTGATGAAGGTCGTGAGTGGGCGGCTGTCCTCGTTCAATTCCACTTGATGGAAACCCCAGTGGGCGTCCGCCGTAGTCTTGTACGTGTGAATGGGGATGCTTGAAATCATGTCGAAGGGTGCCGGTGTATGATGAGTCTCACGAAGACAGTGGGCGTTAAGGCGCTGGAAGTCTACTGTGAGGCGAGGTTGGCCCGTCTCCTTGGCTACGACGACCATCCTCGCACACCATTCCGTTGCCTCCCCCACTGGGACTGGTTCTATCACACCCTTCCGAACGTCCTCGTCAAGTTGAGCCTTGACCTCCTCTTCCCAATGCTTAGGGATTGTTGCGGGCGTGTGACAGGCATAAGGCACGGCATCAGGCAACAAATGGATGTGGTGCTGCTTGCCCGTCATTACAGGTAAAGGTTCCCTGGTTGTGTTAAAGGTTGTTAATGAGAAATGCCGTAATAACCATTCCTCAAGTCTTGGTATATTCTCCTCCACAGGCGGGATGGGTAAAGTGGCTGGTTTCATTGTCTTAGGGGAGTTACGCCGTGCGACTTCTTCGTTAAACACATCAGCTGATGCAACTAGATGGTAGGGGTGAGGGAACCCAGACGGTACCATTCCCAGCTCCTTACAAGCATTCAGCAATACACAGAAGTTCTTGGCCGTCGGCACAAAGTACACCTCCTGCATCGTGCGTCGCCCACCTATATCAATGAAGCATGCCGTTGATCCGAGACATCTCACTCCAGGGGATTTATTTGCATGTTTGAAAGAATCGTGGGTCCGGCAACGCAGATCTGTGCTCCTGTATCTGCTACGACGAGTGTCGATACTGAATTCCCGTTCCTATGGGAAACACAAGCCTTGATTGTAGGGGGGGGGAGAGGTGTGTGTCTGCAACAATCACTAAACTCGAGGCAAGCGGTGCTTTCTTCGTGCTTCTGCAGCATTTCTGAAAGTGCCCTACCTTTTGGCACCCGTAGCACGTCATACCTTTAGCTGGACACGACGCTCGACCAAATGATGGCGCCCCCCACAACTTCCGCAACGCTTTGCATTGAAGTTACTGCGCAGCACCGCAACGTCTGTCTCTACGTCATCACTGCCTGTGACGTCATCACCCGAGGCGCCAGCAGACTCACTCTCACCGATAGCGACACGCGGGACACTTTCAACGTCTTGGCGTGCAGCTTCGAAAGTGCAACACAGTGCCTGAAGAGCATCTACACTTTTAAATGTATCACATGCCTGAAAAACGTGCTTTTTAAAACAGGGTCACTGAGGCCTACCATTATTTTCCGCAACAGCATGTATTCTATCCAGCACTCCCGCATTTAGGACACTGAAAATCACAGTCGGTGGCCTTCTGAGCACACCTCGAAAAATAGTCGCTCACTGACTCTTCGCTCCCTTGTGCGAGGGCAAAGAATTCAGACCACTGCACTGCCTGATTCGACGACTGCAACACAATATTCCCAATGGCATCCAGAGGGCGAGGGGGTTCCATTTGGCATCTGAATACCGAGCGTCCAGCACACGTTGCAACGCCGGCACACAGTTAAGCCTAATGTGCAGGACAACATCCTGCGGTGGGAACTTGTTAAGGTGGATCCAACACGTCATCGAACGTCTCCAAGATCAGAACGCTGCCGAGGACATTACCGCATCGCATTTCTCAGGGGCAGCAGACACAGGAACTTTACTGGCACGTGCTCCGGAACCGGGAAGGGCATCCTGAAGGGAACGGATGGCGCGTTGCTGGTCTGCAATTAACGTCTGTGCTTGCATCACGGCCTGTGACAAGGCCCTTGGCATCGCAGGTGAGGCACGCCTCGGCGTGGCCTGGGGTGGTCGACGTATCTGGGGCATGGCTTGGTTCCGATCCTACTCACTGCGCCATGTTGGGTTTGCAATGAGACAACGTCCTGGAGACCACACTTTATTAAATGATACTTAAGAGACAACTGACTCGCAACAGCGTATGCAGATGCATGCTCGGCAGTGCATGGCCGAAAAACATATCGTACAGTATTATTGTATATGTAAACTCCCTTAGAGCAGCAAGATTTCTCTAAGTATTTTGTGCAAAATCCTGCCTCCTATGCACTCTTTACAACAATATATTACCCTGTCCTAAAGTCCCGAGATGGCACCTCTACTGGGTTCCCTGTGCTCAACGTCAGTCACTTGTTTTGGAAGGTGAAGCCAGGTGAACACTCACGACCCTAACCTTGCCCCATTCGTACTCAAGTAGTGTTGACCGACTGACCGACCTGGTCAGTGAATCTGCACCTCTGGCTCAACCCCCCCCCCTCCCAAAACTCGACTCATACAAGGACCTGCGGCTGGAGATAAGGAAGGTACAAGCCTGGGAGACTTTATCTACCACAATCGATGATTCTAGGGGTGGGCCAGTCAAGGGTGCAAAGTGTGCAACCATGGTCAACAGCCACTTGATGACAAGGGCTAGCTTCTGTAAGGAGAGCAGGTAAAAATACGTGGCCACTTAGTTTTCCCCCATTTTTAGCTTAGACTAATTTTAACTTGATTGAGTTTAACTGGCTATTACATATTTCGGGCTGTGTGCTGTGGGATTGTGTATACCGATTTGCATATCAATTGGGCTTTTGAGACTAGCAGTCTCAGGGTCACCGAGCCACATGTCCAATCTAATTTTGATTATTAATCATTGCAGAAGACCACGTGTCTAAGCAACCATTTTTTATTATTTTGAAGTTCTTTTTATTACATCACATTTCATTTTGATGCTTTTACTTTTTTGTTCAGATGTCCATTTCCTTCAACGTACACTTGTATAATAAATCAAGATTAGGTTAACTAAACCTCGTTGTATTTCTACTCCTTCATTTATTTGATTATGCCTATTGTGAATATTTAATCTCTGGACAGTATACCCGATATTTTGAAAGGAGTAAGTAACTTTAATTAAGTGTGTTAGCGAGTGACAGTATTGAATCTATCTGCTTCTAAGGTAAAGATCAATATCTTTAAACTTTACTTTACATCACTGCTCCCATTTTTTGCCATTGTCTCAATTATTGCTTAACGTAAGATTCCTGTCCAGCATCTCACTGGGGTCCCTGGGACGGAGCCAAAACAGAGCCTAGGAGGGTAGATGACCTTAGACCTGACAAATCTAGAGTAGGCCATTGAATTACTTTTATTTTACGTGTGGAGTTCTCCGGCCTCTGGACAGAGTACAATTTCCTTTTTTGCATTTAAGAGTGATGGTTAGTGAACTACGTCAGTAAAGTTATTAGCAGGGTTTTTGTGCCCCGAGTGTTAGTCCTCCGTATCCTCTCCTTTTGATCTTTTAGGAACTGACGTAGGGAGACATTCCTGGAGCAACAAGTTCCCACTGGACACTTTAAATAAAAAATCTCCACATGAGTGGTCCTTCGGACCAGATCCTTTACCTTTGACTTATGAAGCATTAACGTAATTAATCAGCTTGATTAAGCATACAGTAACTTGCTATATCACTTACCCACACGCACCAGCCAGTCTGTTGAATGTGTAAAGCCCAGACTTTAATTGGGAAGAGAGATTTGTAGTCATTATGATATTTTTGTATCGACCACATGTTTGAGGAAAGAGCTACGTAGCCAGGTTAATTTGTTGCTTGAATGTTCTCTATAATTTGTCGTAGGTACTTCGTTTTGTCTCGGATCCGTTCACCCACGTGTTGTGGCGGGTTCCGCATATAACTTGAAAGTTCTAAACTGCTTGAACTAAGGTTTTTGTGTTGTTCAAACGCCCGTGTTTACTGCTCGACGAGAGCACCGGTGTACTCGTTCTGTCAATTAATTTTACGAATTTAACATCTAATTTGTAACATTTTGTACCTTGGGCTACCTTCCTTTGAGTCGTTTACCTTCCCTAACATTTCTAACTAACGTTCCCGTATACCTAGCACGTGTCCTTGTCCTACAGAGCGAATTGGCTCACAATAAGTTTAAGTTTTCTTAAAAGTAGTGTAGAAACTTAATTTTACCAAGTCCCTTTCATTCCACGTGCTTGTTCCGAGATGGCGGATCTTGTTTACAACCCAAACTAGAGGGTGCGTAATTGTTGTCTACCGCACATACCTTACTGCGTGTAGTTCCATTTAATTTCCTTTAGCAAGGAGATTTTTGTTTTTGTCCTTTCGCGAGGATAATTTTGCTTTTGTCCTTTAGCAAGAAGATTTTTGTTTTTGTCCTTTATTGAGGAGATTTTCGTGTTTGTCCTTTAGCGAGGAGATTTTTGTTTCGTCCTTTATCGAGGAGATTTTTGTTTATGTCCTTTAGCAAGGATATTTTTGTTTTTGTACTTTAGCGAGGAGATTTTGTTTTCGTCCTTTAGCAAGGAGATTTTGTTTTACCTTCGCGTGGGGGAAAATTTTATTTATGTTTAGCCTCTACGAGAGTCCACATTAACAGTTAAGTTGTAACCTAGTGCGCCTATTTACCTTTTGAATAGTTCAGTGGTCGCCTCAGTGTGGCCGCAACTGTGAAACAGTCACGCCAACAGTGTCAGCCTTGACCTGTTATTTTAACTTTTAACTTAATTTTTTTTGCATTCATAAGCTCATGCCCTTTCTAACATGTTTTACTTTCAAGCAATTTAATTCAGCCAATTAACGCCATGTGATTACGTAATTCCTTTTAGTAAAGTTTTTGTCACGTGACTGAGCATCGTCTGCTTTGCTGGGTGGGGTCAGTTTGAATTTTAAAGTAATTTCGCGATTTACATTGTGTGTTGTCATTTAACCATTTTTCCCCCATCATGAGTAACTTTAAATATTCAATTATCACGGTAGTAAATTTGTTAAGTTTAATTTTCACATTCTTTTGAAAAGCCAGATTTGCCCTTTGTTTTGCTTTACTGAATCCGTTCATCAAACGTGGTCAACCCAAGATGGCAGACTTCACTTGTAACGTAAACATCCCACCACTGCCTGAGGAGGAAATCCTCAGCCCAGAGGAGATTAACGCTCCGCTTAAGTAACAGGAATTAACATTCAACTTTGTTTGTGAGGATGCAGACTTAGCACTTCATGCTCTTGCTTCTGTAGATTTTCCTAACAGGGGTCCTGAAGCCGTGGGACAATTTAAAACCCTAACTGGTAAAGTAAGAGATGAACTCTGCGATTACAAGAATTTTTGGAGACGTCAATACGACCATCCCATTGTTAAATTAAATTATCGCGTGCTTGCTGCCTACTCAAGTAAAATTAAAATTGCTTTTGATAGCCTAATGGCTCATCCCAATTTAATCATTAAACCTAATCAGTTTTGTTTTCCTTCAAGGGCGACACCTTCAGTGACACGTCCCTTTGTAAATACCATTAACGGTCCCCTAGCTGATAGCTGATACGTCTAATGTCTTGGCAGTCAAGCACAATGTTCATATTTTTGCATCTGTTGCCCCACCTGTTAAATCTTCAACTTTCAATACTATGTTGCCAGCACAGCACAAGATTAGTAATTTTATGTCAGCCACTCCTGCTCCGTCCTCATTTCCAAATCTTAAGCCAGCGTTTAATCAGATTCAACCCCGTTTGGCTGTACCGCCGGTGACAGTGCGTCCCGGAGAAAATACTATTCATTGTCTCAACATGGACTCCCCTAGTGGTAGCGCAAATACTACACAGCCTGACCGTGTGCTTGAAAGCCAGCAGAGGCCTGTACTGGTGGATTCATTCATTAAACCCGTACCATCCCACGGACCAATGCTCACGTTGCCTGATTGTCCTATCTTCAAGCCCGTAACTTCCGCTCCAACCCGCGTCGATGCTAAAACTTCCACGTCAGAATTTGAAACTCGCTCTCAGAACGAGCCGCGTGATCGTAACCTTAAGACTTTAACAGTCAGAAAGGAACCTTTTGCACTGACGGCGGATTTAGCGAAGGTCACACATGTAGATCTAGCACAGAAGCTTAGAACCTGTTTACGATTCACCTTTCTTGAGGATCATGGTACCATGAACGTCATTCATTATTTTCATTCAGTTATATATGGCACCACCTTAAACTTTTATTATTTTTGCCAAGTCATACAGCAGCATTTTCCAGGTCAATCCCTTGCTTTAACTTCAAAGCATAAATTTAATTTTTGCCTTGACAATTTATCACGTTGTTGTTACAATCCCCCTGACATCCTTCAGCTTGTCCTGAATATAAGTTTTATTTTTAATGCTCCCCTTTTAAACGTTTCTGTTAAAGACAACATCAAAGACTCTCGTGGTCAGAATTGCGATGTCCCCATGGACCTAGTTTGTCTCGGTTTCTCATTCAAACTAGTGTCAGCTAATTTTTCGCGCTTTAACGCTGAGAAGGAAGTAGCTTTTTTCCCTTTCTCACTTTGTCGAATGCAAAATATTCATCACGCCAGTCACTTTATATGTAAAACCCTTTTATGTAAAACATTGGATGTCAGACCAGGACTGGGATTCACTCCCATAATTTTGAATTTGTCATTGGCTGGACTTGTTGCTGAACACGACTGTTATTGGCTCACGTTTTGTTTGCTCTATCCTAACCCATTGGGTGGGATGAATAGAGTACTTTTAATCATTTGATTACCATTGCATCGTACGTTAGTTAACACTGATCATCTAATTATCTTAACGCTTCCGACAAACATTGCCTGGGGGTTCAATTTTCTCCACATTCACATTCATGCATAACTTTAACTCGATTGATTTTAATTAAGGCTAGCAGCGTTTTGTTAACTTTAAACGGACGTTGATGTGAAGAACGATTTCACTCACTTATTCATCCAGTAGGTTTATCTCGCGTGTACTAACGAGTAGTTGAATCACATTTGCCGGAACTAACACTTCTCCCTTTTTTCCTCCCTTTATCCCCAAGGTGTGAAGAATTTCTCTTCACTCTTTTTCTTCCTTTCGTATTTTTGGCTCTCTCCTAATATTACTGTAGCTACCCCTTGAACGTTCTCTCCTACAATAAGTTTTCTTTACCAAAACATTGGGAGAACTATTTCAAACTAAATAAAACTGTCGACAATAGTGTATGCCATGCTCGTTATGTCACAACAAAAGCCTTAGCGGTCATAAGGTGATTCTTTCCTTAAGCTACTTTGGTCGAGATAAAATGTTAAACTGGTTTTGAATATAACTTTGATACTGCTGACTTGGAAGGAGCTTTTATTTCTGAATACCCATTAAGGTTTGTTAATTCTAAGATGTATGCCCATTGCACCATCACCTTACTAATTGATCATTAACTCCTTAATTTTTAGCGAGCCAGAATAGGTAAGATTATTGTATATGTAAACTCCCTTAGAGCAGCAAGATTTCTCTAAGTATTTTGTGCAAAATCCTGCCTCCTATGCACTCCTTACAACAATATATTGCCCTGTCCTAAAGTCCTGAGATGGCACCTCCACTGGGTTCCCTGCGGTCAACGTCCGTCGCTTGTTTTGGAAGGTGAAGCCAGGAGAACCCGCACGACCCTAACCTCGCCCCATTTGTACTCGAGCAGTGTTGACCGACTGACCGACCTGGTCAGTGAATCTGTCCCTCTGGCTCAACCCCCCCCCCCTTCCATAACTCGACTCACACAAGGACCTGCGGCTGGAGATAGGGAAGGTACGAGCCTAGGAGACTCTATCTACCACAAGCGAGGATTCTAGGGGTGGGCCAGTCAAGGGTGCAAAGTGCAAATTGTGCAACCACAGTCAACAGCCATTTGAGAATAAGGGCTACCTTCTGTAAGGAGCGCAGGTAAAAATACGTGGCCACTTAGTTTTTCCCCCATTTTTAGCTTAGACTAATTTTAACTTGATTAGGTTTAACTGGCTATTACATATTTCAGTCTGTGTGCGATGCGATTGTGTGTACCGTTTTGCATATCAATTTTGCTATCGAGACTAGCAGTCTCAGGGTCACTAGGCCAAATGTCCAACCCAAATTTGATTATTAACCATTACAGAAGACCACGTGTGTGAGCAAACAATTTTTTATCATTTTGTTCTTTTTTATTACATCCCATTTTGTTTTGATGCTTTTACTTTTTTGTTCAAATGTCCATCTCCTTTAATGTAAACCTATACAATAAATATAATAATTCAAGATTAAACTTCGTCATATTTCTACTCCTCCATTTATTTGATTATGCCTATTGTGAGTATTTAATCTCGGGACAGTATAACCAATATTTTGAAAGGAGTAAGTAACTTTAATTAAGTGTGTTAGCGAGTGACTTAGTATTGAATCTATCTGCTTCGAAGGTAAAGATCCATATCTTTGGTTAGTGAACTACGTCAGTAAAGTTATTAGCAGGATGTTTGTGGCCCGAGTATTAGTGCTCCTTATCCTCGTCTGTTGATCTTTTAGGAACTGATGTAGGGAGACTTTCCTGGAGCAACAAGTTCCCACTTGACACTTAAAATAAAAAATCTCCACACGAGTGATCCTTCGAACCGGATTCTTTACCTTTGACTTATGAAGCATTAACATAATTAATCAGCTTGATTAAGCATACAGTACCTCGCTATATCACCTACCTACACACACCAGCCAGTTTGTCGCATGCGTAAAAACCCAGACTTTAATTGAGAAGAGAGATTTGTAGTCATTATGATCTTTTTGTATAGACCATATGTTTAAGGAAAGAACTACATAACCGGGTTAATTTGTTGCTTGAATGTTCTCTACAATTTGTTGTAGGAACTTCGTTTTGTCTCGGATCCGTTCACCCACGTGTTGTGGCGGGTTCCGCTTATAACTCGAAAGTTCTAAACTGCTTGAACTAAGGTTTTTGTGTTGTTCAAACGCCCGTGTTTACTGCTCGATGAAAGCACCGGTGTACTCATTCTGTCAACTAATTTTACTAATTTAACATCTAATTTGTAACATTTTGTACCTTGGGCTACCTTCCTTTGAGTCGTTTACCTTCCCTAACATTTCTAACTAACGTTCCCGTATACCTAGCACGTGTCCTTGTCCTACAGAGCGAATTGGCTCTCAATAAGTTTAAGTTTTCTTACAAGTAGCATAGAAATTTAATTTTACCAAGTCCATTTCATTCCACGTGTTTGTTCCGAGATGGCGGATCTTGTTTACATCCCAAACTAAAGGGTGCATAATTGTTGTCTACCGTGCGTACCTTACTACGTGTATTTCCATTTAATTTCCTTTAGCAAGGAGATTTTTGTTTTTGTCCTTTAGCCAGGATAATTTTGCTTTTGTCCTTTAGCGAGAAGATATTTGTTTTTGTCCTTTATCGAGGAGATTTTAGTTTTTGTCCTTTAGCGAGGAGATTCTTGTTTTGTCCTTTAGCGATGAGATTTTTGTTTTTGTCCTTTAGCGAGGATACTTTTGTTTTTGTCCTTTAGCGAGGAGATTTTGTTTTCATACTTTAGCGAGGAGATTTTGTTTTACCTCTGCGCGAGGGAAATTTTATTTATGTTTAGCCTCTACGAGAGTCCACTTTACCATTTAAGTCGTTGCCTCGTGCACCTATTTACCTTTTGAATAGTTCAGTGGTCGCCATAGTGCGGCCGCAACTGTGAAACCGTCACGCCAACAGTGTCAGCCTTGACCTGTGATTTTAACTTTTAACTTACTTTTTTTGTGTTCATAAGCCCATGCGCTTTCTAACGTGTTTTATTTTCAAGCAACACCAAGTGCGTATGTAATCAATTTTGGTAAAGCTTTTGTCACGTCACCGAGCATTGTCTGCTTTGCTAGGCCCGGTCAGTGTGAATTTTAAAGTAATTTTGCGATTTACATTGTGTGTTGCCATTTAACCATTTTTCCCCCATCATGAGTAACTTTAAATATTCAATTATCACGGTAGTAAATTTGTAAAGTTTAATTTTCACGTTCTTTTGAAAAGTCAGATTTTCCCTTTGTTTTGCTTTACCGAATCTATTCATCAAACGTGGTCAACCGAAGATGGCGGACTTCACTTGTAACGTAAACATCCCACCACCGCCTGAGGAGGAAATGCTCAGCCCAGAGGAGATTAACACTCGGGTAAGGAGCAGAATTTAACATTCAACTTTGTTTGCGAGGACGCAGACTTAGCACTTCATGTTCTTGCTTCTGTAGATTTTCCTAACAGGGGTCCTGAAGCCGGGGACATTTTAAAACCCTAATTGGTAAAGTAAAAGATGAACTCTGCGATTACAAGAATTTTTGGAGACGTCAATATGACCATCCCATTGTTAAACTAAATTATCCCGCGCTTGCTGCATACTCAAGTAAAATTTAAATTGCTTTTAATAGCCTAATGGCTCATCCTAACTTAATAATTAAGCCTATTCAGTCTTGTTTTTCTTCGAGGGTGACACCTTCAGTGACATGTCCCTTTGTAAATGCCATTAACGGTCCCCTAGTTGATACGTCTAATGTCTCGGCAGTCAAGCACAATGTTCATATTTTTGCATCAGTTGCCCCACCTGTTAAATCTTCAACTTTCAATACTATGTTGCCAGCACAGCACAAGATTAGTAATTTTATGTCAGTCCCTTCTGCTCTGTCCTCATTTCCAAATCTTAAACCAGCGTTTAATCAGACTGAACCCCCTTTGCCTGTACTGCCTGTTACAGTGCGTCCCGGAGAAAATACTATTCATTGTCTCAACATGGAGTCCCCTTGTGGTAGCGCAAATACTACACAACCTGACCGTGTGCTTGAAAGCCAGCAGAGGCCTGTACCGGTAGATTTATTAATTAAACCCGTACCATCCCACGGACCAGTGCTCACGTTGCCTGATTGTCCTATCTTCAAGCCCATAACTTCCGCTCCAACCCGTGTCGATGCTAAAACCTCCACGTCAGAATTTGAAACTCGCTCTCAGAACGAGCCGCGTGATCGAAACCTTAAGACTTTAGCAGTCAGAAAGGAACCTTTTGCACTGACGGCAGATTTAGCGAAGGTCACATGTAGATCTAGCACCGGAGCTTAGAGCCTGCTTATGATTCACCTTGCTCAAGGATCACGGTACCATGAACGTCATTCATTATTTTCATTCAGTTATATATGGCACCACTTTAAACTTTTGTCATTTTTGCCAAGTCATACAGCAGCATTTTCCAGGTCAATCCCTTGCTTTAACTTCAAAGTATAAATTTAATTTTTGCCTTGACAATTTGTCATGTTCTTGCTAAAATCCCCCTGTCATCCTTCAGCTCGTGCTGAATATAAGTTTTATTTTTAATGCTCTCCTTTTAAACGTTTCTGTTAAAGACGACATCAAAGACTCTTGCGGTCAGAATTGCAATGTCTCCATGGACCTAGTTTGTCTCGGTTTCTCATTCAAACTAGTGCCAGCTAATTTTTTGCGCTTTAGCGCCGAGAAGGAAGTACTGTAGCTTTTTTCCCTTTCTCGCTTGTCGAATGCGAAATATTCATCACGCCAGTCCCTTTATATGTAAAATCCTTTTATGAAAAATGTTGGATGTCAGACCAGGACTGGGATTCACCCCCATAATTTTGAATTTGTCATTGGCAGGACTTGTTGCTGAAAACGACTGTTATTGGCTCACGTTTTTTTTGCTCTATCCTAACCCCTTGGGTGGGATGGATAGTGTATTTTTAATCATTTGATTACCATTGCATTGTACGTTTAAAGTTAACACTGATCATTTACTTATCTTAACGCTTCCGTGAAGCATTGCCGAGGGGTTCAATTTTCTCCACATTCACATTCATGCATAGCTTTAACTCGATTGATTTTAATTAAGGCTAGCAGCGTTTTGTTAACTTTAAACGGACGTTGATGTGAAGAACGATTTCACTCACTTATTCATCCCGTAGGTTTATCTCGCGCGTACTAACGAGTAGTTGAATCACATTCGCCGGAACTAACCCTTCTCCCTTTTTTCCTCCCTTTATCCCCGGGGTGTGAAGAATTTCTCTTCGATCTTCTTCTTCCTTTCGTATTTTTGGATCTCTCCTAATATTAATGCAGCTACTCCTTAAACGTTCTCTCCTACATTAAGTTTTCTTTACCAAAACATTGGGAGAACTATTCTAAACTAAATAAAACTCTTGACAATAGCGTACACCATGCTCATAATGTCACAGAGTAGATACGCACAGCAAAAGCCTGAGCGGTCATAAGGTGGTTCTTTCCTTAAGCTACTTGGGTCGAGATAAAATAATAAACTGGTTTTGAATATAATTTTAATACTTCAGACTTGGAAGCAACTTTTATTTCTCAATTCCAATTAAGGTTTGTTAATTCTAAGATGTATGCCCATTGCACCAGCCCATTGCTAATTGATCATTAACTCCTTGATTTTTAGCGAGCCAGAATAGGTAGGATTAATGTATATGTAAACTCCCTTAGAGCAGCAAGATTTCTCTAATTGTTTTGTGCAAAATCCTGCCTCCTATGCACTCCTTACAACAATATATTGCCCTGTCCTAAAGTCCCGAGATGGCACCTCCACTGGGTTCCCTGCGCTCAACGTCCGTCACTCTGTTTTGGAAGGTGAAGCCAGGTGAACCCGCTCGACCCCAACCTCGCCCCATTCGTACTCAAGCAGTGTTGACTGACTGACCGTTCTGATCAATGAATCTGCACCTCTGGCTCACCTCCCCCCCTTCCATAACTCGACTCACACAAGGACCTGCAGCTGGAGATAGGGAAGGTACGAGCCTGGGAGAATCTATCTACCACAAGCGAGAAATCTAGGGGTGGGCCAGTCAAGGGTGCAAAGTGCAAAGTGTGAAACCATGGTCAACAGCCATTTGAGGACAAAGGCTAGCTTCTGTAAGGAGCACAGGTAAAAATACGTGGCCACTCAGTTTTCCCCCATTTTTAGCTTAGACTAATTTTAACTTGATTAGGTTTAACTGGCTATTACATATTTCAGGCTGTGTGTGATGCGATTGTGTGTACCGTTTTGCATAACAATTTTGCTTTCGAGACTAGCAATCTCAAGGTCACCGGGCCACGTGTCCAACCCAATTTTGATTATTAACCATTGCAGAAGACCACGTGTCTAAGCAACCATTTTTATTAGTTTGAAATTCTTTTTATTACATCACAATTTATTTTGATGCTTTTACTTTTTGAACAGATGTCCATTTCCTTCAATGTAAACTTGTATAATAAATCACGATTAGGTTAATTAAACTTCGTCGTATTTCTACTCCTCCATTTATTTGATTATGCCTATTGTGAATATTTAATCTCGGGACAGTATACCCGATATTTTGAAAGGAGTAAGTAACTTCAATTAAGTGTGTTAGCGAGTGACTTAGTATCGAATCTATCTGCTTCAAAGGTAAAGATCCATATCTTTCATCTTTACTTTACATCACTGTTCCCATTTTTTGCAATTGTCTCAATTATTACTCAATGTAAGATTCCTGTCCAGCATTTCACTGGGGTCCCTGGGACGGAGCCGAAACAGAGCCTAAGCATAATAGTATGAGCAATGTACACGCACATATATAAAAGTTAGGCCTAATGCTATAAACAATGCATACTGCATTTCCCACTACGGTTGTATCTTAGCAATTATTAATATATACATACACACACACACACACACATATATATATATATATATATATATATATATATATATATATATATATACATATATATACATATATATATATATATATATATATATATATATATATATATATATATGTATATATATATATATATATATATATATATATATATATATATATATATATATATATATATATATATATACACATACTATATATAGGTCTAATACACACAAAATAGTTAGGTGGGTGAATATCGACCATAGGGGAATACCAACCAATTCCTCCTGTACGGAAACTATTTCAAATTTCGCGTTGACAAGCACAACAACCGGATAAGAAAATATTTTTTTCAGGGACCTGATAATATTTTTCACCATTTATATTGTGTATCATCTCTGTGATTGATTGATTGATTGATTTGAAGTTCTCTGGCATCCTGACATCGAAGGTCATTGACGCCAATATCGTTTATTATAAATAAAGATTAAAAGAATATTCAATTAAAATCAGAAAAGTAAATATATTATAAAAGTTAAATAGCATTAAGAAGACCTGCTTCTGATATAAATTTAAAAATTCCACTAGCATTGTACGACATCATGTCCAAGGATCTTGGCAAGGATGAACCTGCCATCTTCACCTTGAGCCTCAAACAGATATCTATTTCTTTCTGTGCCATAAGTGGGACATTCAGTCAACAAAACGGATTTTGAGTGAAGTGAAAAATCTAGTTTTGGGTGAGATAGCCATGTCGTCCTGATGGAAGGTTCCTTCAGTAGCTTCCTAAGGGTATATATGACTACAGTAGATATTCCCAGAGAATAAAACTAAAGGTTTCACAGAATTCTAACTTCTGGCGCGAGTAGCCATAAGGGTTGCCTTTATGATAACGTATAATAACAGGGGACGTATGCTTGACACGCCACATAGCTATCTGCACCCCACATAGCGTTTACGCTTCGAGGGGGAAGTTGGTGGCAAGTTATGAGAGGAGCCGATACAAAGTTCTCCTCCTCCGTTACTGTTACGGTACTCAGATGACGTCATGAACGACGCCATGTTGGCCGCCATCTTGGCTGACGTCATGACCGCGCGCCTTCTCCATTCCTTCTGGCGTCTAGGCCAGCCTCCATGATAAAATAAGATTGGGAGGGGCCCTGTTAAGGCCTGAAATAGAGAAAAAAGGGCGGGTCCATCAGGACGACATGGCTATCTCACCCAAAAATAGATTTTTCGCTTCGCTCAAAATCTGTTTTCTGGGCTCCGACCTGTGCCGCCCAGTGAAATACTCCTAGAGCACTATTTCTAAGGAATATAACTGCTATATATTACCAGAGAAAAAAAGCATAGGAATGCCAGGTTGAACCCAGCTCGCTCACCTATATAAGGTGTCGGTATAAAATACTGGGGCGTGATAATTCACAACCAGAGGTCTCGCACTATTTAGATATCTCCTCTTCAAAATCCCCGCCACAGCGAGGTGCCGATCAACACTACTACCACTAACCCAACCCACGCCAGTGACGTCACTCCTTTATAGCACTTGTTGTTATTAAGTCCAACATGTTTTTTCTCGTGTTTACCTTGGATTTATCATTATTTTATAATCGATGGCCGATTCCCATGATACCCCAACGAAGTTAAGTACTTTATCCATGAGTTTTAGCGAGATTGGGCAGTGTAACCTCTGTTTTTATTAATTGAGAAGTGTTTATATATGAACGGCGTCCCCGTTCTTACCGTTCATGGTTCGGCTCTGCCCTTTTTCTCGTTAGTTCGTCCGTCATTAATATTTGTTCGAACTTTTAGGAGTTTTTTCCTTACATTTATATAGTACACCGTCTTTATGCTTTCATCTAGCATTAATTTTATGTTATCCTATGATATCAGTGTTAGCGTTTCATCAAGGAGTAGGTTATGTTGGTATGCCTGCATTCGTGCATGTTGGTGGATTGCGTCACCTTTGAGATTGTTTCGCTAGTTCTAGGAAGACGACCATCTCACTTATTATTATTAAACCTTTTAGTTTTATTACGCTCCACCTAGTTTTACATTTGGTTCGAGTGGGACTCTCGCGTTGTTTTTACTGTTCGATCTACCGCTTCAGTAACTAGGTTGGTACCCCTGCTTTCCATCTGCTGATGGTGTCATGCTTCCTCCCCTACCACTCGCCCGAGTCCCTCTCTCGCCATATTATTTCTGAATGCCTAACCTTACTTACGTGATTTCGCTTTTAATTCATTAATTATGTTTATGTATTTGTGCATTGATATTATATTATTGCTTTACTCCGTTATGATCATATTTTTGGGATTTTCATGTCATGTTGAGGGGATCTCCAGTTGGTAGCCCTGTCTACCACTACGCACTGGTGATTCCCCGGTACCATTCCCCCCCCACAGGTTGGGGAGGCTATTCCATCCCCCCCCTCCTCCAGTGTACACCCTTCCTCTCACTCGATGGTTGTTGGTTATGACATACGGGTCAAGTATGCTTGTTCCTCAGTCTTCCCTCAACGTTCCGACATATTGAGGACTGAGTGTACCCACGGGGTGTGACTTGGTCTCATTCATTCATACCGGGCGGTTTCGTCTCCCCCCCTCCCGTCGCCCCGATTGGCCATCGGTCGGGGGAGGGGGAGGGCCGGGACCACCGGGGACTATCACACGTGATTAGTCGGTATGACTGCACCTTGGTGTAACTTTTGCTTTTAGTTATGGTTGTAAGAATGAGCACTTATATTAGGAGTGTCCCCACCTACGGTACCTCCTGCTATTATCGTCCGCATAGGACTTATTAATATCCCATATCATTATATTATATTCTACATGAATCATTACCTTCGTCCCGGTACCTCCGGTTGGGTAGTGGGGGTTCCATTGGCTCCCCCCGCGCTCTCCCGTGGTACCCTCCCGTCATCAGACATCGGAGCCTCCGGGCTCTTAAATACAAGATCTGTTGACACTGACACAGTTTTGATTAATATCCTCCCTCCGGGAGCCCTATTCAATTACAGACATTAGTTTTAGATCATAACTGGAGTTTTCTATTTATGTATTTTAAGGATGTATCTTAGGTTACTTTAAGTTTACTTTAAGTTACTTTAAGTTTACTTTAAGTTACTTTAAGTTTACTTTAAGTTTACTTTACCAACCCTGTTCCCCGGCCCCGGGGGCCCCGGAACTAGTTATGATTATATTTATTCATCACTGTTTTTTGCATCCTTTTTCATCCCTTTTTATTTTTATACCTCCCTGGTAATGACGGGATGGTATATTCCTCGCTATGACAAAATTATTTCATTGATAATCTTAACTTATTACGGAATTGTTTCAACAATGTCTGTTAATTTTTATAATTTTTTCCCCGGTTACTATACCGGTTCGAAATTTTGTTCATAGCCTTTTGTCCCGATTTCATATCAGTCTATTTTAAGAATCCGGAACACCCGGATCTTTTTAGGTTATTAACCTATTATGGGATACTCACGTATCTGTATTTTATTCTATACTTCCCAAGTAGCGACGGGATAGTGTATTTCAAGCTATGACAATATTATTTCATTGATAACCTTAACTTATTACGGGATTGTTTTAACAATGTCAGTTTATTTATAAGTTTTTCCCCGGTTACTAAACCGGTCCTAGAGTTGTTCATAGCCTTTTGTCCCGGTTTCATATCGGTCTACTTTAAGAACCCAGAACACCCGGATCCTTTTAGGTTACTAACCTATTATGGGACACTCACGTATCTTTATTTTATTCTATACTTCCCAAGTAGCAACGGGATAGTATATTTCTCGCTATGACAATATTTTTTCATTGATAATCTTAACTTATTATGGAATTGTTTTAACAAAGTCAGTTAATTTATGATAAGTTTTTCCCCGGTTACTGTACCGATCTGAAATTTTGTTCATAGTCTTTTGTCCCGATTTCATATTGGTCTAATCCAAGAATTTGGAGCATCCGGATCTCTTTAGGTTACTGACCTGCTATGGGATACTTATGTATCTTTATGTTATTCTATACTTCCCCAGTACCGACGGGATAGTATATTTCGCGCTATGACAATATTATTTCATTGATAATCTTCACCTTTTATGGAATTATTTTGACAATGTCAGTTAATTTATGAAAAGTTTTCTCCCCGGTTATTATACCGGTCCGAAATTTTGTTCATAGCCTTTTGTCCCGGTTTCATACCGGTCTATTTTAAGAATTCGGAACACCCGGATCTTTTTGGGTTACTACCCTACTATGGGACACTGTAGGTGCCCCTGTCGTTACTATCTATAATTATAACTTCGGATATAATATTTTGGGATTTTCATTTTATTTCCTTTGTGATTGATCGATTTAAACATTTATTCTCAATCTATTTATTTTACATTCCCAACGGAGTTACCTTGTTCATTAGTAACGATATACCCTCTTTCGGAGCTCGCAGTCTTCCATGACTTCTACCTTGGCGACTCTTTAGATCTGGGTTGGCGGGTTTGCCTGGAGTGTCAGGGCAAAGAGACCCTGTGTCTCTTCCTTTTAGGGTTTTCAAGGAAGCACGTGGCTGATGTCGGGCCACGTCCCGTTGTCCCTAAACTTAAAGCTACCTGCCAGCCCCTACCAAAGACTCAGAGGTCTTCCAAATCACCAAACCAGTTAAGACTTCTCTTGGGTCGAGAGCGAAGCCCGGCCTGAAACCTACGACCCCGGAGGCTCCCTTCTATCCGGCAGCCCTTTCAAGATTGATGCATGGCCTCTCGTGGCATGGTTAGTTTCAACCTGACCTTTCATTAGAAGAGGCCAGCGACCGATCCCAGGGATGAGGTAGAAATTTGTTTCTATTTGAACACGATGTTGTGCTGATATTTATCCATATATATACATATATATATAATTTACGGACCTCTGTAGCTCACTGGCTCAAACCTCGTGTCACATACCGAGTCACCACGAATTATAGGATGGAAGATTCCTGGTGCCTCTATGAACTTGACAATTGAATGGAATTATTGCCCATTAGGGGGAAGAGAGAGTGCTAAACCAGATAGCCTCATACAGGGTCTCATTTGTTATGGGCTACCTCAACAGCACAATATATCATCCCGGATGCCTCTAAGCTCCCGGAATTCGTCGAAAGCAATCCGTGGAAGGCGGCCTTGCGCTCTCCCTTCAAAGATGGTATGTTAACCATCGAAGGGTTTGGCACCCGGACTGTAGAAGATTTTGAATTCTACCCGCCGGGTCTACAGTTCCCTCTCTCTGGTTTCGCATGCCTTACCGAGGAGACACTCGTAAGGTTTGACAAGGTCCCCAAAGAAACCAAAATGTACCCAAAGGGGCAGGCTCAGTCCACCTGGGTCCGGCCCTTAAACGAGTGAGAGTGTGTTAACACTACGTTAACACCTCACAAGAGCCCGTACACGATGTTTCTAGTGGAGGAGTAAACCCCTACTCCGTGTGTCACTAAGATATCGGACCTTGCTCAGCAGGCAATAAACGAGGACAAGCCGTTACCGCAGCTGAAGGAAACGCATCCGACCTCCCTCCTGTCCCTGGGGGATCACGATTGCTGGACTAACGCCCCGGCGACCTTCACATCGGGTAAATTAAGCGCTGACTGTGCTTCCATTCAGTTCAGTGAGTGGCTACCCAGCTTCCGGAATCCCTGATATGCCTCGAGCTCGAAGCCTGTATGCGCCTGAGTAGACCTATCAACTCGGCTACAATGGCAGAAAAGACCTCTTTAATGTATGAAGAAGAACCACCTTTTAAGGTCTTGACGAAATCATTACTTCAAACCTTACTGTCTGATTCCTACGACTTCTTTGCGGCCAGACGTCGTTGCTGTAGGCATGTCTTGTCTGAGGCCACTATCAGACATGAGCCTAACAAGCTCATTAAAGCCCCAGTCTGGAGCTGCTAGGGTCAATCAGAGCCTCAAGGTTCGATGGGCTTAGTTCCCAAGCACAAGTTCGAACCGGCCAGCAACCAATCTCGAGGTAGAAGGAGTCTGAGATCTTTCCATTCCTTCCAAACCGGCGGTCCCAACAGGTGGTTCAAACCATCCCGGTGGCACAAGGGAGTCAACCTTTCACTTCGAAGGGTCAACCCCAACAGCAATACGTGCTGGTTCCTCAGTCCCAAGTAGCAACTACCTCCTATACTACTTCCCCAGCCCTTAGGCCCACCTTTGAAACTCAGGGTGCTTTCCAGGGTTACCAGCGCCCCAGAGGCGCTAGCTCGAGAGGAACTTTTCGCAACAGCTACTCTCGAGGCCGAGGAGGTAAATCCGCAGCAAATCATTGGGAGTTCTCAGGTAGGGGTAGGACTTTACATCTTCCGGAACCGTTGAACGTTCAACATTTGGGCTTTCAGTATAATTTCCAAAGGTCTGGGGTGGAGTTGGATAGAAAGGCCCCCTCCACCAACCAGTTTTCATCAACATCCAACGGAAGAGCTAGTCTTATATGAAAACGATCTATTGCAAAAGGAAGCAATAAAGAAAGTAAATCGTTTGTAATTTCAGGATCACTTGTTCAGCGGGCCAAAGAAAGACTCAGAATAGCGAAGATTAATCCTAGACCTGTCGCTTCTGAATTCTTACATTTAATGCGACAAGTTTCACATGCTGACCATCTCTCAGGTGCGGACCTTGCTTCTCTGTGGGGCCGTCACCTCCTCTATGGATCTTGCAGACGTTTGCTATCATGTTCCGAAAGCAAGGCATTTTCGTCCGTTTCTAGGCTTCAACTAGGCAAACTGCCTCACAGCAACTACAGAGTGATAATCTCTTACAACAGTTTTGGTTCCAAATCAACTTCGAGAAATCTCGTTTGGTCCCGAGGACAAGTTTCAATGGTTAGGATTCAATGGGTTCTATGCTCCCACACTCTGTCTCCCAACAGCCAAGAGGAACGATATAGCAAAACACAATACGTTTTCTCAAAGACAAATTGTCTTCCAGAAGAAATCAAGAGAGAATCCTGGGTGCCCTCCAGTTTGCCTCAGTAACAGATATACTACTGAAGGCCAGACTGAAAGATATAAGCCGAGTATGGTGCTCCAGGAAAACGAGTAATATCGAGACAAAGGGCTCGACTCCAACCAATTCTGAAGAAAAGACTTCAACCATGGACAAAGGTCAAAATCTGGCAAATCCGTTTCCTTACAATATCCACCCCCAAGCTCGTCATTTACACAGACGCCTCCCTAACAGGCGGGGGGGGGGGGGGGGGGGGGGGGGGTGATACTCTCAGTACAAGAAAGTCCTGGGACTATGGTCGACAATATTCCGCCAACTTCATATCAATGTTTTAGAGGCCATGGCGGTATTTTTTACCTTAAGCAACCGGCTCCAGCCAAAAACCAACATATCAGGTTTCTTCTAGATAGATAGTGGCGGACGCACTTTCGAGGACAACTCCGCTGGAGTCGGAGTGGTCACTAGACCCAATGTCCTTCAGTTGGATTCTTTCTCAGGTTCCGGATCTCCAGATAGATCTGTTTGCAACAAAGTCCAACTTCAAACTAGAGTGCTACGTAGCTCCCAGCCCAGATCCTCGGGCTTACGCCACAGACGCAATATCATTAGTCTGGAACACTTGGGAGAGAATTTACCTATTCCCACCAATAAATCTGTTGATGAAAGTGTTAGACAAGCTCAGGACTTTCAAAGGCCAAGTTGCTCTAGTAGCCCCCATCTGGCCCAAGCACAACGGGTTTCCCCTTCTGGTGGAACTGGGTCTCCACCTCGACAGATCCCCAATCCAATACTAACACAAGCAGTACAACTCGCTGTGTGTTAGCTTCCTCAAATTCAGAATGCCCTACCTTTCTGGACTTTATGAAATTTGCAGCTCAAGAGGTGCAGATATTGATCCTCAAATACGTTATTTTTAAAATCAGATAAGAGGGGATCCACCCTTCGACAGTATGATTCGGCTGTTATGAAACTTGCCAGTTTTTAAGGGACTCAAAGGTTGAGACGATGACTATGAATCTGACAGTAACCTTCTTCAGAATTTTATTTGAATCAGACTTAGCGACTTGTACTATTACCACAAATTAAGTCAGCCTTGAAGGTTTTACAATTGGCTTTAATATTGCCCTTACAGATTCATACTTCTCATCCATCCCGAGAACCTGCGCCAGATTGAAACCATCAACTCACCCTAGCTCAGTTTCCTGGTTTCTGAATGACGTACTTAAGTTGGCTTCAGACACTCTTAACGAGACTTGCCATTATATTCCATTGGTTAGGAAATCCTTGTTCTTAATGAACCTGACTTCTGGCGCCAGAATATCAGAACTTTCAGCCTTGTCTAGAGATCCAGGTCATATTGAATTTCTCTCGTCAGGGGAAGTACTCCTTTCCCCTGACAAAAGATTTTTAGCGAAAATGAGGACCCCCAGGACAGACGGTTCCCCTGGAAGATTGTCCCACTTCCGCAGGACCCATCTTTATGTCCAGTAAACACTCTGGAAGCCTACTTAAACATATCTCCCGTTCAGTCCTCGGGGCCCTTACCCATTAGAGAAGGTGAAGAACCATCATCCTGAAAGGACTCAGACAGAAGATTCTGCATTTCATTAACGGGCTACCTAGAATCATTCCCACTTCACTCCCTCACGTCCATGATATATGAGCTGTAGCTACCTCAGTTAATTACTATGAACTTCACTGGACTTACTAAATATACAGGCTGGAAGTCTCCAACAGTATTTAAACGCCACTGCTTAAAACCTCTGGAAGCCTTATATTTGCTACAGTGGCAGCAGGGAATGTGATTCCTCCTGAACATAGTGAACCTTAATCAACTATGTCTTGCTATCCTCTTACCTGTTATTTTGGATTTTATTTTACTTCCTCAGGTATTGTTCCAAGATTTGGGACCATTTCTCTGGTACTATTTCACTGGGCGGCACAGGTCGGAGCCCAGAAAAGGGATTTTGACGAAGGAAAAATCTATTTCTGGGCGAGAGACCTGTGCCGCCCAGTGAACCCTCCCTTGACTTCCCTCCCAACATGGGCCCCAAACCTTGGGTGCTATGAGGAGTGACGTCACTGGCGTGGGTTGGGTTAGTGGTAGTAGTGTTGATCGGCACCTCGCTGTGGCGGGGATTTTGAAGAGATATCTAAATAGTGCGAGACCTCTGGTTGTGAATTATCACGCCCCAGTATTTTATACCGACACCTTATATAGGTGAGCGAGCTGGGTTCAACCTGGCATTCCTATGCTTTTTTTCTCTGGTAATATATAGCAGTTATATTCCTTAGAAATAGTGCTCTAGGAGTATTTCACTGGGCGGCACAGGTCTCTCGCCCAGAAATAGATTTTTCCTTCGTCAAAATCCCTTTTTTGGGCTCAGGCCATGTCGTCCTGATGGAAGTGTACAAGAGAATTAATGTAACGTGGATTTTTCCCTTGTGTAGTGCCTTCGACTTTTAGACAATATTCCTTTGGTCTAATGACCACAGAGACCTTGTGACATTACCGGTATATGTCACTTCAGATAAACATGTGATATGTTACTGCTTCCTGCACCCCCGGCAGGGAAGAGTCCTATTGGATCTTGAAGTTACTTGATAAAGGAACTCATCCAGCATCAGAAGTACCTGCCGGTCCCGGTGCCAGATAGAAGATAAGGTAAGTACAACGTGTTGGAACAAATTACCTTAGTCTAGATGAGTTTGTATCAATAAGGAACAATAGTATATTCATTGTTCATACAATTTACACGTTATAGAGGGAATTAAAACTCTCAAACAATATTTTATTACAATATTAGGGCGAAATAAGATGCACGAGTAAAGTAAATTCTTGTATTTGGGCAAAAAAAAGAATCAATATACATAAATGTAATAATTGTAAATTGTAAGGGAATGCAAATCAGTTACATAGACTTGGGACATTAATAGAAAGAAATGTGGTATCTGAAAAGGAAAACTTGCCATCACACACGTTAATTCCATAGGAATTATAAAGTCTTTCTAGAATGTCTTATATACACTTCATGTTAGGAACATGTGACACACGTGTTTTAGTCTATATGACTTCACCTTAGTATAAGAGCAGTCCGTAGTGTCACATGGTGGCACTATTCTCACTATGTTGTACACTAGGGTCAACACAGACACCCTTAGAGTTAGAGTCCCAAATAACTCACTGTTCATCGCAGCACTAAGCAGCAGGTTTTAACACACTACCTGCAGCTACCACGTATCTTTTCAATTCGTGCACCTCCTTTGCATAGTGTTTGAAAAACACTCTTGAAGATTTCCAGCCTGTGAATGCGCGAAGACTTTCGAAGTCCATTGACTGGAAGAAATTCAGAGAAGAGGCGACTTTCCTGGGATCGTGACCTGCGGGTGTACTGTCAGGATCCGCTCTGCGAATAAAGTAGGTGATCTTTGCCCTTAGTTGTTTGAGTGACAAATAAGAACTCGATGTTTCCCCTTTAAAGAGCTGTCCTCCACCGAAGTCTGAAGTTCTTCGAAGATAGACCTTTAGGCTCTCCACTGGGCACAGAGAGATATCTTCCTTCAGACGGCAGATTCTCCAGGGACCCCACCTTTTAGTGGGTAGCTCGTTCTTGGCGAGAAACGTTGGGTCAGGAAAGAGGGTGAACTCGCCTGTTTCTGCGAACTGGATCTGGCCCTCTTCTCTTGATAATGCCACAATTTCACTGACTCGAGCTCCTGAGGCGAGAGCAAATAAGAAAATAACTTTTTGAGTCAAATCTTTCAGAGGGCAGGTTTCATTGTCCAAGCCTGAGGCAAAATGGAGCACCTTGTCAAGAGTCCAGGAGATGGGTCTCGGCGGAGGTGCGGGTCTGAGTCTAGCACATGCCTTCGGCAGCTTGTTAAAGATGTCACTAGACAGGTCTATTTGGAAGGCATATAGTAAGGGTCTTGTCAGGGCAGATTTGCAGGTGGAAATCGTGTTGGCTGCCAAGCCTTGTCCATGAAGGTGAATGAAGAAGGACAAACAAAAATCCATTAATATTTATGTAGTATTTGTAGCCTTGATAAAGGACACCCATTTCTTCCAAGATGACTCGTATTGCATTCTGGTATATTTTGTTTTATATTCCTCTAAAAAGTCTAACCCTTTCTTCGAGATCCCAAACCTCTTCTTGACGGCTAGGGAGAGAAAATCATGAGATGAAGGTCTCGGGTTTTCTTTGATGAAGCGAAGACAGTCGACTTCTGAACCTGTTGGGTTAGGACTGGGCCTGGCAGGGGAATGAGCTTGGGTTGTAACTCCAGGATCAATGGGAACCAGTTGCTCCGGGGCCAATTGGGGGCCACTAGGGCCGCTATTCCTTGAAAGGATCTCAGCTTGGTGAGGACTTTCAGCAGAAGGTTGGGTGGAGGGAACAGGTAAATCTTGGTCCATCTGTTCCAATCCAGGGACATGGCGTCCATCGCTTCCGCTCCAGGGTCCTTGTATGGGGCCACGTAGCGAGGAAGTTGTTTGTCGTCGCTCGTTGCGAAGAGGTACAGTAGATCTGCAGTTCCGGGACTTCTCGGGAGATGAAGGAGAATGAGTCTGCGTCTAGGGACCATTCTTACTCTATCAGGGCTGTCCTGGATAGAGCATCCGCCCACACCTGGACGCCTTATAAGCGTAACTGTTGAACGATCGTCTCTGCGAGCTTCGTGAATATCCTTGGGGCTTTGTTTAGCCCGAAGGGCATGGCTCTGAAGGCGTACTGTCTTCTTTGAAGCCTGAATCCTAGGTAGGAGGAGGTCTGGCGATTCATTGGAATGTGCCAGTAGGCGTCCGCCATGTCTATCGAAACTGTGTACGCCTTTTGAGGCAGTAGGGCTCTTATATGTTGAAGAGTCAGCATTTTGAACTTGTTCACTATGAACTTGTTGAGAGGGGAAAAGTCCAAAGTCCAGAATGACTGAGTTTGTCGGAGTCCTTCTTGGGAACACAGAATAGTCTTCCTTAGCCCTGGTGGACTTTACCCTCTTGATCACCTTCTTGTTCAAGAGTTCTTAGACGTATTCTTCCAGAACGGGGGTGGAGTGTTGGAAGAATTGGTGGAAAGCTGGTGGTGGTGTTACCCAGCTCCACCCTAGTCCGTTCTTGATGATGCTGTGAGCCCAGGGATCGAAGGTCCAACGATCCTGGAAAAGGCAGAGTCTTCCTCCCACCGGAAGCATCTCATTGCTTCTGGTTGCCCGAGGGTTTACCACCTCGGCCGCTTGCTCCCTTTCCTCCTCTCCCTCTGGAGGGACGTCGAGAGGAGTCTCTGCCGGTGCCTCTACCTCTGGGACGAAAGGTAGTTGACTGCCTTTCGTAGGCGGGCGTGAAGGCTGGTGACTGAGCCACCGCTGGCTGGGGTACCAGTTGAAAGGTTTGTTGGGGTTGAGCCACCAACTGGGGAGCGGCGGATACCGGAAACTGGCGTTTAGCCTGACGTTGCTGAGGTCTAGGCTTATTTGGTTTCTTCTTTGGTTGGGGGCCCTCATCCTGAGAAGATTTCCTTTTCTTTGACATGCCCCACTTGTGGAGAAGGTTCCGGTTCTCCATGGCAGCCCTGTCAACGATCTCTTTCACGAGGTCATTGGGAGAGAGAACTTTCCCCCAAATGTTGGAGGAAATCAGTGTCTGTGGTTCGTGTTTGACGGTAGCATCCGCAAACACAAACTCTCTGCAGGCTCTCCGTGCCCTGATGAAGCTATAAAAGTATTTAGTCAGGGTAGCAAGGTGGGTCATAGCCAAGACCATGTATAATCCTGGGGTTCATTGTTCCCCAGCCATCGTCTCCATTTGCACCTGGAGGGAAAGGGAGGCAGCCAGCCTCTCTTTCGTATCCTGCTTCCGATGCAGAAGGTAATCGGAGAGCTTAGGGCGGTTCTCGTTGAACTGCCGTCCAGCGATGTCAGCCTCCAACTTTCCCACGGAGAAAGTTAACTGGATGTCTTTCCAGTTCTTGTCGTCGGGAGGGAGGGCGAGGGAGAGGGGCCTACATTCCTCCAATGTAGGGCAGGGTTTCCCTTCCTCCACCGCCTTCAACACTGCTACGAGGGACTTCTCCGCGAAGTGGAAGACCATGGTGGCAGGAGCAAGAAAAGACGGGTGTTTCTTGCTGACGGCCGGCACCTTGGAATTGGTGTAGCCCTTGCTCTTCAGGCAGCCGGCTAGCAGAGCTTGAGCCTTGGCATGGTCAAACACGATGACCCCTTTAGGCTCGGTTTCCTCCTTAGAAATGGGCTCGGACTTGAAACGTATGTAACAGTCCGGGTAAGCTTCGAAACTAGGCGAGAATTCCACCTCTTCAAAGGGAACAGAGCTTATCTTGTCATTTACAAAAATCCTGCCACTGGGAAAGGCATGTGCTCGGCATGCCTCCATGGGTTCGTCACAGCAGGGCGGAAGGTCCTTCACGGTGATCTTCCTCGGGGTTTACTTTGACAAGCGAAGGATTTCTTACTTGAAATCTTCGTCCCTCTGGCGGATCCTCTCGTCAAGGATCGCAACCAAGGCCTGGAGGTTATCCACAGGTTTGTCCACTCTTGTGGGCGGAGTGGACGAGGTAGAGGGGACGGGTTCCAAGACGACTACGGAGGTGATAGAGGGTGCAGGGGCGCCTTCTTCTTCAGAGTCAGGAGCCTCCTTAGGTTCCTCTTCTTGACTCTCGGCCATCAGGATTCTCTCGGTGGTGTCCGACACTTCTGACATCCGTTCCACCTCGTCGAGATGGAAGTCCTGGAGTGCGTCCGATACGTCCGGGTCAACCGTCAGTTGGACACAGGGGATTTCTGGCTTGGGAATGACAGCATCCGCAGATGCTTTGGGAAAGAGCAAAGCTCTCATCTTCTCACTAGGGAGATGGGGCCCCGTGGCGTTCTTCTGGAAACCACGCATCCACTTGCGTGGTTTCTCACGAGCATTGTCCCTGGCCTCCGCTGTCGGGGGGAGGGCTCGAACGCCTCATTGAGCAGGTCCTTGCAAACAGTGGAGACCTGCGGGTCCAAATATCAAAGAGATCCTTGGGTGACGGAGCAGCTGGCGTGGGTTCGGCACGCCAGGTGGCCATAGAAGTCCGAGCGCCGAAAGATACAGAAGTCGCTCTCACACCGGATGTACTCCTCCTGTAAAGAAGAAAGGGGTACAGTGATACCTCTACATACGATCTTAATTCGTTCCAGAAACTGCTTTGTATGTTAAAACGATCATATGTTGGAGCAAATATTCCCATAAGAATACATGGTAATTTATTTAATTCGTTCCTCAGCCTAAAAACCCATAATAAATCCTTAATAAATGGCTACACATAATTAAATATTACATTAATACAATACCTGTATAATAAATACATATTACAAACCCAAAAAAAATGCATAATAATGAAATAATAAATAAAAAACGGGTTTTAATGTAACACTTTACTTTAGCGACAGGCCAGCGCAGGTGTAGGGACTGATACGCAGGAGGAGACAGAAGATCAACAAGGAGGTAGGGACGGTGACTTTGTACGATAACGTGTATGATAACTTACACTAACTTACACTACTACGTGATCTTTAACTTAACTTAGCTTATTTTTTTTTTTTCATTTTTATAATTTTAATTTTTTTTTTTTTACATTTTTTCTTTTCTTATTTTTAATTTTCATCACTTTCACTCGATTCGGTCTTCCTTTTCTTTGCTTTACTTTCTTTCTTTTCATCGTGATCACTAAACCGTTTTAAAGATTTTTTTAAAGAAACTATCAAATGAAAGTTGCTTGGTACGGGGTTTTGAGGATTTTTCTAAAATGCGTTTAGCAAACATCATCGAACTGCGCAACAACACAGCAAACCTGAAGTTTCTGTGGGTGATGCTTGTCGATGAAATCAACAACGTGTTGATGATATGCCAACATCTGTTTTATTTCCGCCGTACCTAAGATTTGGCCTACCTCCTCGATCTCCTCCGACTCACTCAACTGCGCTTGGAACTCATCATGCTGCATGGCTTACAGCTCCTTGAGTTCCTGGGTGGTGGGCTCTTCGTGATGCTCATCGACGAGTTTGGTGATGTCATCTTCATCCACCTCCAGACCCATGGACTTGCCAAGGGATACAATCTCTTCGCCGTCTTCCTCGGCGGCAACCACAGGTTCATTCTCTGGGCCAAAACCTTCGAAATCTCTGGGAGCAACAGCATCAGGCCAAAGCTTCTTCCAAGCGGAATTCAGGGTCTGACGAGTTACTCCCTCCCAAGCCTGATCAATGATCTTTAAGCAGTGCACGATATTAAAGTGGCTCCTCCAAAATTCACGCAAAGTTAAGTTGGTGCTTTGCGTGACATTAAAGCACTGCTTAAATAAGTGCTTGGTGTAGAGCTTTTTGAAATTAGAGATGACTTGCTGGTCCATGGGCTGGAGGATAGGGGTGGTATTCGGTGAAAGATACAACACCTTGATGAATTTGTATTCGTCGATGATATCATCTTCGAGTCCGGGGGGGGGGGGGGGGGGGGAGTGAGCGGGTGCATTGTCCAAACAAAGCAAGCACTTCAAAGGCAAATTCCTCTCCTGAAGATAATTCTTGACAGCAGGGCCGAAAACTACGTTTACCCATTCCACAGAGATATGCCCAGTAACCCAAGCCTTAGAATTAGAACGCCATAGAACATGTAGCAGGTCTTTATTAATTCTATGTGCTTTAAATGCCCTAGGGTTTTCGGAATGGTAAACCAATAACGGCTTTATTTTGCAGTCCCCGCTGGCGTTGGCACAAAGCGCAAGAGTCAACCGATCCTTCATTGGCTTATGTCCAGGCATTTTCTTCTCTTCAGCGGTAATGTACGTTTGACTAGGCATCTTTTTCCAAAACAGACCGTTTTCATCACAGTTGAACACCTGCTGCTCTACGTAACCTTCCTCCGCCACGATGCTTTCGAACTTTTTAACAAAGTCTTTAGCAGCCTTGGTGTCCGAACTCGAAGCTTCTCCATGACGAACAACTGAATGAATCCCGGTCCGTTTCCTAAATTTCTCGAACCAACCTCGAGACGCCTTGAATTCCTCCGTTGTAGGATCGGCTGAACTCTCCCCCGCGTCACCCCGAGAGCGTGCCGCCTTCAAGTCACTGTAGATAGCGCTGGCCTTCTCACAAATGATCGTTTCCGTGATCGTATCGCCAACAATCTCCTTATCTTTGATCCATATAAACAAAAGTCGTTCCATCTCTTCAAGGGTAGGGCTACGACGTTTGGAAATAATCATGATCCCCTTCGAAGGTTTCACTGCTTTAATGGCTGACTTCTGTTTTATGATCATCGAAATCGTAGACATATTCTGGCCATATTGTTTAGCCAGATCGCTAATACATACACCTCGCTCATGCTTTTCTATTGTTTCTTGCTTTAATTCTAATGAAAGCATAGACTTCCTCTATTTCTCACCACTACTACTACTTCCTGAACCGAAACTAAGCTATTTAGGACCCATGATTATGGAACACAGAAAACAACACCTGAAAAGGCAAGATAAAAAACTGTTAAAACTGAGCGAATAGAGGACAACCACACGATGCGCACAAGATGAGAGGACTGATCAAGGTGACGCTCGATTGGCGTCCCTCCGATGTGCTGCCGTCTAGCAGCGTCAACAACAAACGACGCTGGACGCTTTCGAGAAAATTCCACGGGTAAGCATATTGTTTACTTCGTAAGTTGGAGCAACACTTCGTATGTTGAGACAGAAATTTGGTCAAATTTTACTTCGTATGTTGGAAAATTCATATGTTAGGACAATCGTATGTAGAGGTTCCACTGTACATGAGTATTGGGAAATCAATAACATTGACTTTAAGTAATCTTAGATTAGTCTCAAAGTAATTTCAATTACAATATAAGATTCCTTTCCAAGTGTAACCTTAAGATAGGTAAGCTGGAAATGAAGCAGGAACGACACATACTTTTGAATCCCCACCAGCCAATTGCCGCGACCTTACACCACTACTAACTCTAGGGCTTTCTTTCAAGTAAGCCCTAAGGGAGAAGTTATCCAGTAGGGATAAGTAGCACAGCTAGTACTTCCTCCAGGGTATTAGCAATGGTGAAAGGGAGAGAGCTGAGTTCATTCAGCATAGTGAAAAGGGGAAATGATTATCCCCAATTCGAGTAGGTCCCGGCAAGGGACTGCCCATGGATGCACAGAATATGCTAGAAAGTATTTACTGCATAACTATACACCATACTTTTCTGACTAGGGTATGTACTATAGCATAGATGTACTGGCTATCGTATATAGCTATACAATAGACACTGCCGGCAGGGTAGAGAAAGGTGACAGTCCACTGTCGTGATATGAATTAGGTGGAGCCGGCAACCCACCGACGTGTCGGAAGCACACCGGGCGCCGGCGAGTCTCCAATTGAGGGTAACCCCTCCCAGCCATCAGTCCATGTGGTGGGGAAATGGTGACAACCTCGGGATTGATGGCAGATCGCCGGCATGACAGCGGTCCCCGGCAGTTGGCAGGCAACCGGCTGTAGGTACTCCAACCCTGACTTCAATCTATGGGCCAGAGAGGAGACCTAGGCTAAGCTGTCGGCCGTTGCCGGCAGAGTCGTGCGACAGTGGACCGGCACTTGATGAGAAAGAGAGAAAGCATAGAGGAAGGAAGAGGGAGGGGCGGCAGCTCACTAACCTAACCTCCCCTTCCTCGAGAAGGAGGGTTCAAATGGAAGGAAGAGTATGGATAGGCTTTCATCCACCCGCAACTAAGCCGGCAGTCAGCTAGAGTTGCGGATGGCGGTCCAAGGGAGGACCGAAGAACACTCTAAGATAGGGAGGTCTTCCGCCGGCAGACCGACCTGTCGTACGCTATCTCATAGTTCAACTATATGCGGGAAGCTTAGCAGTTTGGACTAACAGGCGAAAGGACCGGGCCGACCCCACAACCCACCAGCATTCGGTCGAGTTGTAGGACGGTGGACAGAGGTGTGATGGCTAAGCCATCACCAAAGGACAGAGGGGGAGGGGAAAAGGGTCCTGAGAAAGAGTGCAGGGGTTGGTGTGAGCCTTCCCCAACACTCCAGAGGGGGGGGGGGTTTGTTTCAGTATCGGCACTATCCCAGGTATAGGAAGAATTTGTTCTCCAGCCTAGGGTAAGTTAGTACAGTAAAAGAACGGCATGGCCGTGCCGTTCCAAACTATAAAGAAACAGAATCCCAGGGCCTACCTAACCTAGGCTAGGGGAAGCATACCCCTCAGCCCGGAGAAGGCAGGTGTAGGACAAATCGCTAGGCCATAGGGAGGAAAGGTCGTAACCCTACCGGGTGTGGCCTAGGGGGGAAGGGCAGAGCCCCTCCTCCACTTTTGCGGTCCAGTGGAGACCAAAAGGAGACTTTATTCGCCTAATGGGGTAGCTGGGGGCAAACGACTGATACTCTGAGGTTCTGACCCTAACTCAAAGCTCATGAACTATGGCAATGGGCAGGGAAAAAAAATCCTAGCCTAACCTCACTTGAATACGATTCAAGGTAAGGAGAGCTAGGATGTAGCCTAGGCTACCTCAGAGGGAGGAGAGATTACCTTAGTGCGAAGGTAACCGGGGAGGTGTGAAAGTATACTAAAGCCCTAAGCCTTAGGTTAAGGGCAAGGAAATCGACTACCAAGATCATTGAAACCCTTTGTATACTTCTTAGAAGGAGAAAAAACCCATGTGCAATCACTGAATCTTATATGTATAAATGCCTAATATCTTCATTTCATAAATTAACACTAGAAACACTTATTATATCATGCATAAAAGTAAACAAAGTCGCCTAGGCTATCGAGCATAGGGGGTAGACTAGCACTGCTAGCGTCGTAATTTCGGCTACCTATACTCGCCGAAAACGAATACTATCGGCATAATATAACTAATTCCTAGCAATGAAGACTAAATATCTAATACTGATAATTAGTTATGAAACCAGGAAGGTTGTTCTGGCTAACTAAATAAAGCATGCAATGCGAACAACAGCGTCAGAGACAACTCCGGTTAAGGCAACAGCTCCGCCACAAAACACAGTATTTAAAGATAAAAAAAGCGTTACTTTACAGCCAGAGCTGACTTATACAATATAAGAATAAGAATATGGTACTCAACTTTCCAGGGGCAGAAGAGGCTGAAGATTGCGACATGCTGGGAACTAATAGCGAACAACTGGGAAAAAACACCTGGTCATAGACGCTACAAGCGAAGGAATGGAGAAGGCGCGCGGTCATGATGCCAGCCAAGATGACGGCCAACATGGCGTCGTTCATGACGTCATCTGACTACTGTAACAGTAACGGAGGAGGAGAACTTTGTATTGGCTCCTCCCATAACTTGCCACCAACTTCCCCCTTGAAGCATAAATGCTATGTGGGGTGCAGATAGCTATGTGGCGTGTCAAGCATACGTCCCGTTATTATACGATATCCTAAAGGGAAACCTTATGGGTACTCGTGCCAGAAGTTAGAATTCTGTGAAACCTTTAGTTTAATTCTCTGGGAATATCTACTGTAGTCATATATACCCTTAGGAAGCTACTGAAGGAACCTTCCATCAGGACGACATTGCCTGAGCCCAAAAATGCCTCACTGTCAAGGGTATCAAACAGTCGTCGCAATATGGTTGGTGTTGGCCAGCCAGCAGAAACTCGTGTCATCCGAGTGTGACCAATGCGGAGACGACAAAGAGTAGTCTCCCATTTTCGGGGCATCCCATTATATCTCCAAGGGGATATAACAATCACAATTTATCTCATCTTATTTTCGGTTAAACTATCCCAATGCTGTTGCCAATTGTTTTAAATAAAATTCTTAATTGCTGGTAAAAAATCATTACAAAGAATGTGATACCTTCTTGGTAACAACTCTGCTGCAGCACCCTTTGCCAGTGCATCTGCCTCTTCATTTCCAGACACAGATATGTGGGCTGGAACCCAGCAAACTCGAACTGTTATACCTTTCAGGCCAATAATTAAAAGCCACTCTAAAATCTTTAAAACTAAAGGGTTACTAGAAATAAAACCTTCTAAAGCTTGAAGGACACTTTTTGAATCACTAAAATGGTAAAATTGCCCTCCTCATTCAACATCATTTTCCCAATAGCGGTTAGTATGCCATATAATTCAGAAGTAAATATGGAAGATATTGGAAGAAGTGCACCTCTAGAGTTAAAAGAACTACTATATGCTCCAAATCCAACGCCCGCATCAGATTTAGAGCGATCAGTATATATAAAAGTTGATTCCCTATGTTCCTCAACATGTTCCATAAAGAGACCTAGCTTCTAATTCAGTCATATTTTTTTAACACCAATAAAATATGAATATGGTGCGATTGTTTTGAGTCTAGTTTCATTACATTATTTAGCCATATTGACATGCCATCCAGTGACATGAAATGCGTACTCTTGAAATGATTGCCGTGGCGTTGTTTTGGAGAGAGAGAGAGAGAGAGAAAAAAAGGGCCATGAAGGAAGTCCGACCACTAACATCTGGGGAATTATTGATGCCGGAAATTTCTAAAGATTGCTATATCTTGGAATATTAGAAAAAAAGATAAGAAAACGTGCGTTAAATAAATGGTTGCAATGCTGTGGTGATTATAAATGAAGTAGAACTGTTTTGTTTTTTGTGTAAAGTTGAAGGTGATTTTTAGTGAATTGCGATACGATATCAGTGTAATTATGCTATAAGAACATGAAATAGCTTTTGTATGAGTGATTTAGGTGATTAGAATGACTCTAAGCTATATTATTTTCTGTAATTTCTTTACAATACCATTTTCAATAGGCTAGGCTAAATATTTAGGTTATTTTCCTATATCAGTATTTGTTTGTTTTTAACTTCATAATTGGTCAGTATTTGCTTTAATATATTCATTTTCATCCATTTTCCATAGACTAGGCTAAATATGTAGACTATTTTCTTATATCAATATTTATTTGTTTTATTAACTTCAAAAACAGGAGTCAATATTTGCTTAAATATAGACTAGGCCATTTATTTTCATACTAATTTCTATAGGCTTTATATATATATATATATATTTATATATGTATATATATGTATATATATTATATATATATATATGTATATATATGTATATATATGTATATATATGTATATATATGTATATATATATATATGTATATATATGTCTATATATGTATATATATATATATGTATATATGTATATATGTATATATGTATATATGTTATATATGTATATATGTATATATGTATATATGTATATATGTATATATGTATATATTATATTATATATTATTATATATATATATATATATATATATATTTTTGGGCTCAAGCCATGACGTCCTGATGGAAGGTTCCTTCAGTAGCTTCCTAGGGTATATTTAACTACAGTGGATATTCCCAGAGAATTAAACTAAAGGTTATCACAGAATTCTAACTTCTGGTGCGAGTACCCTAAAGGTTTCCCTCTAGGATATCGTATATCAACAGGGGACGCATGTATTAACACGCCACATAGCTATCTGCACCCCATATAGAGTTAACACTTCGATATGGAAAGGTGGAGAATAACTGGGGAGCCGTTCCACAGTTACACTCATCCGTGGCTGCTTTTGGTACTCGAGACGTAACAAACGGGCGCCATTGCTAAATGACGTCACGTCCGTCCTCATCCTGAGCCTGTAGCTCCTTGCTTAAGTCGGATTTTCCCTAAGTGCTTTTTTCATCAGCTTACATCGCCGTTATGTCGCTACCTTCAGCCTCGCCTTCTTCTGGAAAGTTGAGTACCAGGTCCCAGTATTGTTTAAATAAGCTCTAACCGTAAAGTAACTTCTACTTTTCGTAAAATATTGTGTTTTGTGGCAGAGCTGTGCCGATACCGGACGCGCCATTTTATGGCGTCGCTGTTCATGTTGCATGCTTTATTTAGTTAGCCAGAACAGCCCTCTCCGGTCATTTAACTAATTAATATTATTAGTTATTTAGTCTTCATAGCTAGGAAATACTTATATCGTGTTTTAGCGCTCATCAGACTCTGTTGCCGTTCGACCACATACTAGATCGCTAGCTTAGCCCCTAGGCTGGATAGCCTAGTGCTTGTTTTCATGCATGATATATACCAGTGTTCCTAGGTTAAGTTATGAATATTGTGGCATTATTAAACATACTATTAACTGTGATGTAAGTGTTTTCGCCTTCGGGGACCATATAGGGGACTGTGTTGATTGTGTATCATTCCATCCTAACCTAATGTAGGAACCCCTATATGCTCCCTATCCCCCTGCCTGCGGGCATTCCCTCTGTGTAGTCTTGCTTCCCCTTCTATATAGGGGAATTTTGTCTACAAACAGACTAATTATCGCTTTTCTGCCTACCCTAAGGGAATGACCCTCCCTTAGGGTCGTGACCGAGAAATAAGGAAGGGCTCTGCCCTTCCTCAGTTGTACCTGGTTGGGTTACTCCTCCCTCCCTGCAACTTGCGATGTGTCTTTCAAGCTTTCCCTTTGGTGTAGGCTTGCCTACACACATCTGTCCTTAGTCCTACAACTCCTCCCTTGGGTGGAGTGGTAGGGCTAACATTGTTCTCCTGCTGAGCTGGCCGCTCTGGTACACATACCCTTCATAGCGTTCTATAGGGGTGGTTGCCGGCAGCGGTCCGGCCGGCGGGGGATTCCCCTCTAACCCTCCCTTGGGTTACCCAAGGCACCCAGCTGACTGCCGGCTCCCTGCTGCCGGATGCTAGGACTATCCACTCCTATCATGAGTGCACTATCTCCGGAGGGATGCCGGAGGGGTATGGGATCTTACCCCTTCCATCCCTCCTTACCTTTCTCTCTTTCTATCCTGGTGCCGGTCCCTTGCCGCCTCTACTGCCGGCGATAGCCGCCACTACCTCAGGTGACATTCTTTCATAAGATGCCTCCCCCTCTAAGACGTCAGCCTTCCGTGTGCCGGAGGCTGCCGCCTTCCATCGACATACAGTACAGCCGACGTCCCACCCCTCATCTTACCTAGTAACAGGCCGGCCGACCTTCGGAGTCGGCCACCGGCATGCCGGCATTGATTGCCGGTGGTCTAGGTATACAACCATATACATATCTATCTTATGAATTGATCCAAAGCTCACCATGCCGTCAGCCTTCGGCTGCCGGAGCCGCCGCCCCCTGCCGACGACCCGCCGCTGTGCCGGCGGTCGCCATGATGGTATTATACTTTAGATACTCAGTGTGTCTGTCTTGATGCCTTCCACCCTGCAGGAACGGCTTCGGCGTGTCGTCGGTCTGCCGGCACCCTCCTGAGACGTTAACATGCCGACAGTCAAAATACTGCAGCCAGATGGCTTGGCCACTTCTATATATAGGTATTGTCTTACCATCCAAGATTGTGGCTATGCTGTCTGATTGTACATTACAATATTCCAGCATACTCTGTGTGTCTTAGTGCAGGCGATTGCCGGAACCTACATTTAATAAGGGGTTTCTCCTATACCCCTTCTACTCCAGGGATCTGAGTGGTCTCAGACCCTGCTACACTCTGCAGGCAATTTCTGTTAGAAGCTTAGCTCGGCTTATCCATATGGTTTCCCTTATTGTGACCTCCGGCCACAAAAGAAATTGCCTACAGATAAGGTTACGGTAACCGACTGGGCGGGATTCACAAGTATGTGTCTATCTACTTCCTTTCCCGCTCATTATTCTCAAGCATTAAAATGCCTTGTAATTAATTTAATGTTTAAAAATTTAGATTAAGATATCTTAATTTTAGAGTAATGTAAGTCATTCTTATGCCTTCCATGTACTCATGATCTCTTTCTTTTACAGGAGGAGTATATTAAGTGTGAGAGCAACTTCTGTGAGGTGAAGCGCCCGGACTTCTACGGGCACAAGGCGTGCCGGACCCACGCCCCCTGTGCCGCCAAGAAAGGCGACCTGAAGTATTGGGACCCGCAGAACTGCACAGTCTGCAAGAGTCGTTTGGTCGAGGCGTTCGACGATCCTCCTTCTGCGGAGGCAAGGGACAACGCTAGAGAGAAGCTACGCAAATGGGTGCGAAGCTTCCAGAAGAACGCCACCGGACCGTATCTTCCCAACGAAGACTTGAGGGCCTTGCTTTTCCCAAAGGCATCCAAAGACTCTGTGGTCCCCAGTGATCAGATCCCCACCATCCAGATCGTGGTGGAACCTGATGTTGTCATGGCCCAGTCCATGCATGAGTGCCATCTAGATTCCGATAACGTGGAACGTATGTCGGAAGTGTCAGAAGAGACGGAGAAGAACCTCATGGGTGAGGAACTCGACAACGAGGAAGATCAGGTGCAATACCCTGATTCGGAGACCGAGGTCGCTCCTGCTCCTACTCCCGCAGCAACTCCTGCACCGTCCGAGGAACCTGTTCCTTCGACTTCTGCCACCCCGGACCCTCTTCCATCGGCCACTCAGGAGGTCTTCAAGATGCTTGAAGCCCTCATGGAAAGAAAACTACGAGAAACCCAGGAGCAATTTCGGACGACTCTCGTTAGTCTTAAACAACCGAAACGGATTTCGGTTAAGGACCTCCCCACTTGCTCGGAAGCTAACCCATGGAGATATGCCGAGCATATGCCAATTACAACTGGCAAAATCTACATCAGTGAAAGGGTTGGCTCTATCTTGCTGGAAGAAGTGGAATTCTTCCCGAATTTCGAGGCTTATCCGGACTGTTACGTCCGGCTCAGGTCCAAACCAGCCTCAAAGGAAGAGATCGAACCGAAGGAGGTTATCGTGTTCGATCTCGCGAAGGCCCAAGCTATGTTAGCCCAGGCGGTGAAGAGTAGGGGTTTCACCAACCCCAAGATGCCAGCGCTTAGCAAGAAGCATCCAACCTTCGTTGCGCCAAATGCTGCGACCTTCCCCTTCATCGAAAAGGCCTTCACAGCGGTCTTAAAGGCGGTGGAGGAAGGGAAACCTTGCCCTGCACTGGAGGAGTGCAGACCCTTCTCCATTACTCTTCCCCCCCGATGATAGGCACTGGAAAGACATCCAGTCAACCTTCACGGTAGGGAAACTAGAGCCTGACGTAGCTGGTCGTCAATTTTAACGAGGACCTCCCAAAGCTAAACGATTACCTCCTTTGTAGAGAACAGGATACGAAGGAGAGGCTTGCCGCGTCGCTGTCCCGCCAGGTACAGCTGGAACTTATGGCCGGGGATACTAGAGTCCCGGACTTTTATATGGTCCTAGCCAAATCGCACTTGGCAACGGTGACAAAGGACCTATATAGCTTCACTAGGGCTCGCAGAGCCTGTCGTGAATTCGTGTTTGCCAACGCGACGGTGAAACACGAACCCCAGAGGCTGATTTCCTCCAATATCTGGGGTAAGTATCTCTCCCCATCTTCTCTGGTGAAAGAGATTGTAGACAAAGCCGCCACGGAGAATAGGAACCTTCTCCACAAGTGGGGCATGTCAAGAAAAAGGAAATCCTCTCAGGATGATGGCCCTCAGCCTAAGAGGAAACCTCAGAAGCCGAAACCCCAGCAGCGTCAACAGAGACGACAGTTTCCGGGTACCGCCATTCCCCAAGTGGCCACACAGCCACAACAGACCTTTCAGTTGGTCCCCCAACCAGTGGTGTCGCAGTCACCGGTCTTCACCCCTGCGTATGAGCAACACTCTACTACCTTTCGTCCCAGAGGTAGGGGCTCAAGCAGAGGCTCCGGCAGAGATTCTTCTCGCCGTCCCTCCAGAGGCAGAGGAGGAAGGGGAGCTAGCGGCCGAGATGGCAAACCCTCGGGACACCAGAAGCAATGAAGTGCTTCCGGTGGGAGGAAGACTCCGCCAATTCCAGGATCGTTAGACCTTCGATCCCTGGGCACACAGCATCGTCAAGAAGGGGACTAAGCTGGAGCTGGACTTAACCACCCCCAGCCTTCCAGCAATTCTTCCAACAGTCAACCCCCCTCCTGGAAGAATATGTCCTAGAACTCTTGAACAAGAAGGTGATCAGGAGGGTAAAGTCAACCAGGTTCCAAGGGAGACTATTTTGCGTCCCCAAGAAAGACTCCGACAAACTCAGAGTCATTCTAGACTTATCCCCTCTCAACAAGTTCATTGCCAACAACAAATTCAAGATGCTGACTCTGCAACAAATAAGGACCTTTCTGCCTCAAAGGGCCTACACGGTCTCCATAGACCTGGCGGATGCCTACTGGCACATTCCAATGAATCATTACGCTTCCTCCTACCTAGGATTTTGACTCCAAAGGAAAAGTTACGCCTTCAGGGCCATGCCCTTTGGGCTCAACGTGGCTCCACGGATCTTCACCAAGCTGGCAGACACCATCGTCCAACAGCTCCGTCTTCAGGGCGTCCAAGTGATGGCCTACCTAGACGACTGGTTAGTCTGGGCGACATCGCCCGAAGATTGTGTAAGAGCCTGCAACAAAGTCACCCAGTTCCTAGAGCATCTGGGATTCAAGATAAACACCGAGAAATCTCGCCTCTCTCCAGCTCAGAAGTTCCAATGGTTGGGAATCCATTGGGATCTTCAGTCACACCGCCTTTCCATCCCACAGAAGAAAAGGAAGGAAATAGCAGGGTCTGTCAGAAGACTTCTAAAATCCAAACGGATCTCAAGACGACAGCAGGAACAAGTTCTAGGCTCTCTACAGTTCGCCTCTATGACAAACCCAGTGCTTCGCGCACAGCTAAAGGATGTCGCGGGAGTCTGGAGACGTTTCGCATCCACCGCTCGAAGAGACCTCAAGAGACGGCTTCCAAACAGACTTCGCTCACTTTTAAAGCCGTGGTCGGAAGCAAAGGCCCTGAAAAGGTCCATTCCTCTTCAATACCCGCCTCCATCGATCAACATCCACACGGACGCTTCACTGGAGGGTTGGGGAGGTCACTCCCACCAACAACAGGTTCAAGGAACATGGTCTCCCCTATTCAAGACGTTTCACATCAACATCTTGGAGGCCATGGCGGTTCTTCTCACCCTGAAGAAACTCTCCCCGCCTCCCTCGATCCACATTCGTCTGACTCTGGACAACTCGGTGGTAGTCAGATGTCTCAATCGTCAGGGCTCGAGATCGCCCCAGATAAACCAGGTACTTCTTCCGATCTTTCGTTTGGCAGAAAAGAAGAAATGGCACCTGTCTGCAGTTCACCTACAAGGATTCCGCAATGTGACGGCGGACGCTCTATCAAGGACAAGCCCAATATAGTCGGAATGGTCTCTAGAAACAAGGTCATTCTCCTTCATCTCTCACCAAGTCCCGGAACTTCAGATCGATCTCTTCGCGACGAGCGACAACAATCAACTTCCTCGATATGTGGCCCCGTACGAGGACCCCAAGGCAGAAGCAGTGGATGCCATGTCACTGGATTGGAACAGATGGTCCAGGATATACCTGTTCCCTCCCCCCAACCTTCTGCTGAAAGTCCTCTCCAAACTGAGAACCTTCAAAGGGACAGCGGCCCTAGTGGCTCCCAAGTGGCCCCAGAGCAATTGGTACCCTCTGGTCCTGGAGCTGCAGCCCACGCTGACTCCCCTACCGGGCCCAGTTCTCTCTCAACAAGTACAGAAGTCGACTGTCTTCGCTTCATCACTAAAAGTCAGGGACCTTCATCTCATGATTTTCTCTCCTTAGCCACAAAGAAAAGGTTTGGAATCTCGAAGAAAAGTTTAGACTTCCTCGAGGAATACAAGACTGAATCTACAAGACAGAAATACGAATCTTCCAAGAGAAAGTGGGTCTCTTTCGTCAAGGCAAAAAATCCTACAGGAATCACCATTGATTTTTGTATGTCCTTCATTCACCTTCATGGACAAGGCTTAGCAGCCAACACGATTTCCACCTGCAAATCGGCTTTGACTAGACCACTCCTGTACGCCTTCCAGATTGATCTGTCCAGTGATATCTTCAATAAATTGGCAAAGGCATGCGCTAGACTATGCCCAGCACCTCCGCCAAAACCTATCTTCTGGTCCCTGGACAAGGTGCTCCATTTTGCCTCTAACCTGGACAACGATTCGTGCCCTCTAAAAGACTTGACTCAAATAGTTATCTTCCTTTTTGCTCTCGCCTCGGGAGCCCGAGTCAGTGAAATAGTGGCATTATCAAGAGAAAAGGGTCAAATCCTTTTCGCAGATACAGGAGAACTTACCCTCTTCCCTGATCCGACGTTTCTCGCTAAGAATGAACTACCCACCAAGAGATGGGGCCCTTGGAGAATCTGCCCCCTGAAGGAAGATGTCTCTCTATGCCCAGTGGAGAGTCTTAAGGTCTATCTTCAAAGAACTTCAGACTTCGGTGGAGGACAACTCTTCAAAGGAGAAACATCAGGTAGCGACTTGTCACTGAAACAACTAAGAGCAAAAATCACCTACTTCATTCGCAGAGCGGATCCTGACAGTACATCCGCAGGTCATGATCCTGGAAAAGTCGCGTCTTCTCTGAACTTCTTCCAGAGCATGGATTTCGAAAGCCTCAAGAGCTTCACAGGATGGAAATCATCGCACGTTTTCTTCAAGCACTATGCAAAGCAAGTGCACGAAGTTAAACATTTCGTGGTAGCCGCAGTTAGTGTTATGAAACATGCTGTTTAACTCTGCATAGAACAGCAAGTTACTTGGGACTGTAACTCTCCGGGTGCCTGTGTTGATCCTGTGGTGATACATAGTGATTTCATGGACACTTAGTGTTCTTACCAAGGTGAAATGTCATAGACTTTTACATGAGTGCCACATGCTCTAGGGCATGATGTGTTTTCTTTGAAAAAGACTGACATTCCTCTGGAACTTGTGTTTCTAAAAGTAAAATTTCTTTTCAGATTCAAGATTGAAGTCTTTATTTTCTATGTACATTATTCTTTATTATTGTAAATAAACTTTACATTTATTATTGTAATTGTTATCACAATAATCTGCAATCTTTGAAATAAAATGTCTATTTTATTACATGTGCGTCTCTCTCCGCTTCTATTATTTATTAAGAAATATACGATTGTTATAGTATCATTTACCCCTTTCTTTCTGAAGGAGAAGAATAATATATATAATTGTATTATATACTCACTCGTGCTTTGATAATATTCCTACCTGAATATTAACCTTTGTCCTACCTCCGAGACCAGATTGATCTCTCCTCCAGGGAGTGTAGTAAATGTTAATCACTTACCTATGTTTGATAATATTCCTACCCGAATATTAACCTTATGTCTTGTCTCCGAGTCTTGCACGAACTCTCCGCAGGGTGAGTAGCTCTTCAATGATCGCTTCGAGATATCAGTAAGGTCCACCAGGACTTCTCTGCCAGGGGGGCAGGAAGCTAGTTCTTCACGGAATCTCTAGTAAGGACATGTTCCATACCTCTATTCGAAGCCCTTGGCACTTGCATAAAAAGGGGGAAAATTTCCACGATACATTAATTCTCTGGTACACTTCCATCAGGACGTCATGGCTTGAGCCCAAAAAACGGATTTTGAGCGAAGCGAAAAATCTATTTTTGGGTGATATAGCCATGACGTCCTGATGGCCCCTCCCGTCTATTCTAGTCCAGCCTTTCAGGCCCCGCCCTGTCCTGCTGTATCATGGAGATTAGCAGAAGTTGAGCTCAGGATGAGGACGGACGTGACGTCATTTAGCATTGGCGCCCGTTTGTTTACGTCTCGAGTACCAAAAGCAGCCACGGATGAGGGTAACTGTGGAACGGCTCCCCAGTTATTCTCCACCTTTCCATATCGAAGTGTTAACTCTATATGGGGTGCAGATAGCTATGTGGCGTGTTAATACATGCGTTCCCTGTTGATATACGATATCCTAGAGGGAAACCTTTAGGGTACTCGCACCAGAAGTTAGAATTCTGTGATAACCTTTAGTTTAATTCTCTGGGAATATCCACTGTAGTTAAATATACCCTAAGAAGCTACTGAAGGAAACTTCCATCAGGACGTCATGGCTATCTCACCCAAAAATAGATTTTTCGCTTTGCTCAAAATCCGTTATATATGTATAAACTGTTAGAAGTTAGAACAAGGTCGATCACGGAACCGGAGCCTATATATCTTGTTATGGATAACTGCCCCATCCATAATTCTAAATTAGTAACAGATTGGTTGAACAATCACACTGAGATTATTAGGATTGAATAGCCTGGTAAATCACTTGATTAAAATCCAATAGAATATCTTTGGGCAAAGATGGTAACCCATTAGGATGTTATTAATGCCAAGAATAAGAATTCTTTAATTAAGCATGCAAAATCAGTGTGGGAATTACGTAGGCCTACACGTCCTGAAAACTATAGCGAGAATCTCGTTGGATCTACGTTGAGGCGACTGGCCCAAGTAACAGATAAAGCAAGAGGTCATATGCAGTACTGAGAGAGAGAGAGAGAGAGAGAGAGAGAGAGAGAGAGAGAGAGAGAGAGGGGCAATTATTTATCTAGATTAGAGGCGTGATTTTAAGGTTTAAAACGTTATAAATCTGTTGTTTCAATATTTTGATTAGGATATAGAATGAATTATTGTCCATCATGCTTGTTTAATTCACTTATTCAATGGTCCTATTCTATATTTGAAAGAGAGGGAGAGAGTTCAGAGAGAGTGACTGACTTTGAGTAGAGCTAGAGCACCTATATAAAACAAGAGTGGTGCCAACCTCAAAACTGGCCGCCATCTTGTATCCCGCATCCAGCAGAAAAACCCTTCGTACTGGCGGTTCAGCCTGATGTTCTCTCTCTTTCTCTCTCTCTCTCTATCAGTATTGCATATGACCTCTTGCTTTATCTTAGGCGCACTATTCTATCTAATTTCTTTTCCTCTTGGTTTGTTGAAGTTTTTATAGTTTATATAGTTGATATATATTCAAATGCAGTTACTGTTCTTAAAATATTTTATTTTTCCCTGTTTCCTTTCCTCACTGGGCTAATTTCCCCATTGGGGCCCCTGGGCTTATAGCATCCTGCTCTTCCAACTAGGGTTGTAGCTTAGCAAGTAATGATAATAATAATAAGATTATGGGCAATGACTGAGAGGCAGGGTTTTGTATTCCAAGATTATGTTAATGTAAAGCATTATACGATGCAATAGTAGTAGTCTCTCTCTCTCTCTCTCTCTCTCTCTCTCTCTCTCTCTCTCTCTCTCTCTCTCTCTCTCTCTCTCTCTCTCAATACTGAATAAACGGATTTTGAAGCAAAGTGAAAAATCTATTTTTGGGTGAGATAGCCATTTCGTCCTGATGGAAGATTCCTTTAGGCAGCTTTCTAAGGGATATTTGACTACAGTGATACTCCCAGAGAATTGACCACAGGTCTCCATAATTCTAACTCCTGGCACGAGTATCCTTAAATTAACTCTTAAGGATATCGCATAATATCAGGGGATGTATTTCTTGATACGACACATGGCAATCTTCACCCCGAATAGCGTTTTCGCTCTGAGGGGGAAGAGTGGCAAATTTGAAGGGGAGCCGTTATCAAGGTTACCCGGTGGATCCCCTCCCGGTACCACCCCGGCGAACTATTCCTTATTGCAATTAAGCATGGATAGCCGCAGATAGAGTAGTTTCGGGTGGGGATTTGTTACATATATGTATACTCCTTTTTTTTAGAAAGGAGGGCGGGTCCATCAGGATGACATGGCTATCTCACCCAAAAATAGATTTTTCGCTTTGCTTCAAAATCCGTTTTTTGGGCTCAGCCATGTCGTCCTGATGGAAGCTTGCCAGAGAATTACTTTAAAGCACTATATCTGTGGGTTTGTATAAGTGCCTTAATCTTGAGTCAGCTTCTATATGGCCACCAACACCACATAAATATATGACGGTACCATTATTCGTCATATCCGCTAAGCTTGGAACAATCTTAGGGCTTCCTGCCCCTTGCAGGGAAACTGTCAACTCTGACTATAGAAGCGAAAAGGTTTGTATATATGTCAGAACAAATGTAATTAACTTGCCATAATTATGTTCACACGTATAGGCACCTTCAAGTGTTTACATTATCTTTAGGAAAAATAAGTAAGAAACTCTGGCTAGTTTTATTCAGCTACTTATGGGGCGAATAAGACGCAAATAAATATTTTATATTTACTTGTATAGACAACATAAATATAACAACGAATGTATTAAAATAGAATCATATCCTTTACAGCCAACATTCTAAAGGTACATACTGTATATATTTATCACCTGTAAGGGAAGTAATACGTTATCGAAGCATTGCCACTCGAAATCATTGTAAAATTATTAAGATAATTTCATTGTAAATGTTGGATGTGTTTAAACACTGCGTACGAGTGTACACACGGCACTGGTGTTATTGGTTTGATTCTACACCTATAAAGAACAGTCTCTGGGGCACCAGGGTGACCCTTAATAAAAAGTATTACACTGAAAGGTGTTAACACCTTTTCACCCAAAATTGTAAAGTCCCAAACAGTTCACTGTTCATCGCAGCACTAGACGACAGGTTTTATAACACTACCTCCCACTACCACAAAGTGTATAAGTTCGTGCACTTGCTTCGCATAATGTTTATAGAAGACTCTAGAGGATTTCCAACCAGTGTATGAGTAGAGTCTATCAAAGCCCATATACTGGAAAAATTTCAGCAAGAAGCAATTTTTCTCGGATCATGAACTGCGGGTGTACTGTCAGGATCCACTCTGCGAATGAAGTAGGTGAGCTTTGCCCTCAGTTATTTTGATCCTGAGGTTTCGCCTATGAATAGCTGTCCTCCCTTGAAGTCGGAAGTTCTTCGAAGATAGACCTTTAGACACTCTACTGGACATAGAGAGACATCTTCCTTCAGAGGGCAGATTCTTCAGGGACCCCACCTTTTGGTGGGTAGCTCATTTTTGTGAGAAAGGTAGGATCGGGAAAAAGATTCAGTTCTCCCACTTCTGTGAACTGAATATGGCCCTCGTCTCTTAATAAGGCTACTATTTCACTAACTCTAGCCCCTGAGGCTATAGCGAACAAAAATATCACCTTTTGTGTTAGATCCTTTAGGGAGCAATCTTCATTGTTCAAGTTCGAAGCATAGGGCAAGACTTTGTCCAAAGACCATGAAATGGGCTTCGGAGGGGCTGCTGGTTTAAGTCTAGTGCATGCCTTCGGAATCTTGTTGAAGATTTCGTCCGACAGGTCCACCTGGAAGGCGTATAGAAGAGGTCTAGTCAAAGCTGACTTACACGTAGTTATCGTGGTGGAAGCCAAGCCTTGTTCGTGAAGGTGGATGAAGAGGGACAGGCAGAAGTCTATCGAGATTTCCGTCGGACTTTTTGCTTTAACAAAGGGACCCACTTCTTCCAAGACGATTCATATTGTCTTCTGGTTGATTTTGACTTGTACTCTTCTATAAAGTCGATACTGTCTTTCGAGATCCCAAATATTTTCTTGACTGCTAAGGCGAGAAAATTTTGAGATGAAGGCTTTGGGTTCTCAGTGATGAAGCGAAGACAGTCGACTTCTGAACCAGTTGGGACAGAACTGGGTTCGGTAGAGGAAACAGCCTCAACTTCAGTTCTATCACCAGAGGGAATCAATTGCTCTTGGGCCACTTGGGGGCCACCACTGCTGCTGTTCCCTTGAAGGATCTCAGCTTTTTGAGGACCTTCAGCAGGAGATTTGTTGGCGGGAACAGGTAGATGTGAGTCCATCTGTTCCAATCGAGGGACATGGCGTCCGTCGCTTCTGCCAGAGGGTCCTTGTATGGGACTACGTATCGAGGTAGTTTCTTGTTGTCGCTCGTTGCGAAGAGGTTGAACTGCAGCTCTGGGACTTTCCAAGATGAAGGAGAATGAGTCTGCGTCTAGGGACCATTCTGACTCTATCGGCTTTAGCCTGGATAGAGCATCCACCGTCACATTGCGGAACCGTTGTAGGTGAACTGCTGATAAGTGCAATCTTTTATTTCTTGCCAAGCAAAAGATGGCCAACATCACGTGGTTGATGTAGGGCGATCTCAAGCCTTGTTGGCTCAGACATCTCACTATCACTTCGCTATCCAAGACCAGCTTGATGTGGGCTGATCTGTGAGGGGATAGCTTCTTCAACGTCAGGAGGACTGCCATGGCCTCCAAAATGTTGATGTGAAAGGTCTTGAACAGGGATGACCAGGTCCCTTGAGCTTTCCTTTGATGGGAATGACCTCCCCATCCTTCCGTCGAGGCATCTGTGTGGATGATTACCGATGGTTGAGGTGGTTGTAATAGTCCTTGCTAGGCTCTTGACCTTCGACCCCGGCCTCAGAAGTGATCGCAGTAAGGTTGGTGTCGGTCTCTGTAGATCTCTTCGAGCGTTTGATGCGTATCTTCTCCAGACTCCTAACGCATCTTTCAGCTGTACTCTTAGCACTGGGTCTGTTACTGATGCAACCTGGAGAGAGCCCAGTACTCTTTCCTGTTGGCGTCTTGAGATCCTGTTGGATTTCAGTAAGTCTCTTGACAGAACCTGTGATCTCTCTCCTCTTCTTTGGTGGAATGGAGAGGCGGTGTGACTGCAAGTTCCAATGGATTTCCAACCAATAAAACTCTTGAGCTGGAGAGAGGCGAGACTTCTTGTAGTTGATCTTAAATCCCAGATGTTCCAGGAACTGGATCACTTTCGTGGTTGCCTGAAAGTGAATGAGTCTCCCTACTACCTGGAGCATCTCATTGCTTGGATGGTCTGGAGGGTTTGCCACCTTGACCACGTCCTCCCCTACCTCGTGAGGAGTTTCTCGAGGAGCCCTGTCTAGATCCTCTTCCTTTCGGGCGAAAGGTAGTGGTGAGCCTCTCAAAACCTGGGTTGAAGGCTGGTGACTGGGCTACCAGCTGTTGAGGCACCACTTGGAAGGCGGTTTGTGGTTGAGCAACCACTTGGGGCACCGTGGTCATGGTGACCGTGGGAAGTTGCACAGGTCAAGAAGGTACTCTTGGCTTCTTCGTCTTCCTCTTAGGTTGGGGACCAGCATCAGGGGAAGATTTTCTCTTAGTAGAGATGCCCCACTTTTGAAGATTCCTATTCTCCGTGGCAGCTTTGGTGACTACTTCTTGGACTACTTCCTTTGGGAAGAGGTCCTTACCCCAGATACAGGAAGTGATCAGCTTCCTAGGTTCGTGTTTGACCGTTGTATTGGCAAATAAAAACTCCCTGCAGGCCCTTCTGGCCTTCACAAAAGCGTACAAGTCCTTAACTATGGTGGCCATGTGCATCTTGGTCAGGACTGTGTACATGGCTGGGGTGCTAGCAACGCCTGCACACATCTCCATGCAGTTCTGGAGGGAAAGAGAGGTGGCTAGTCTCTCCTTTGTCTCCTGTTCTCTTCTCAGGAGAAAGTCCGACAGCTTCTGGAGGTTCTCACTGAACTGCTGTCCTGCGATGTCTGCGTCGAGCTTCGAGACTGAGAAGGTTAGGTGGACATGGTTTGCCTGCATCAACTGCCTTCAGCACACTATGGAGAGCTTTCGACGAGAAGGGGAAAGCTCTCGATAAAGGAGCAAGAAAAGTAGGGTGTTTCTTGCTCTGAGCAGAAACTCTAGAGTTGGTATACCCTGCCTTCTTCAGGCTACTCGTCAAGAGAGCCTGTGACTTGTCGTGGTCGAAAACCATGACTTCCTTGGGTTCCATCTCTTCCTTAGATGCCGGCTCACTCTTCAACTGGATGAAACATTCCGGGTAAGCCGCAAGGTTTGGCCAGAATTGGATGTCATCCAGGGGGATGGCCCCCATCTTCTCCGAAATGTAGAGTTTCCCATTCATCATGGGCATGAACTCTGCATACCTCCAGGGAATGGTTTCGGAGTATGTTGGCAGGTCAGACACTTTAGGTCGCTTGTAAGACCCACAAGAAGTGACTATGCAGGTTGCTTCAGGGAATTCCTTCCGTATATTTACGTTTTCCATACGTAGAGAGTCCACTAGCAGCGTGATCTGGGCCATAACTGCTTGGCCCAGTGGGTCTAGTGGAGGGGTAAGAGCCGAAGACGTTGATGGCACAGGCTGGAATGCCGACACAGACAGAAGGGGGTCCTCCGCTTCCGTCGACTCGAGATCTTCGTCTCCTCCAAGTGGTTGGGCCACCTCTTCGTCAGGATCCTCTTGAAGGAGGATTCTCTTGAAGGAGATCCTTTTTGGTGTCCGAGGACACTTCAGACATCCCCTCCTGATGGATGTCCATGCCTTTTAAAGCCTTGTTGATGTCGGCCTCAATTGCAAGCTGTACGCAAGGAGGCCCGGGTCGTGCCTGAGGTACGACAGCATCAGCTGTTGCCTTCGGGAACAGCATGCTTCTCATTAACTCGCTTGGTAGGTACGGTCCCAGAAAGTTCTTCTGTAACTCTTGTACCAACTTCCGAAGCTTTTCCTCAACTCCGTCAACTTGGGATCACCGAAACCCTCAGTCATCAAGGCCGAGCAGACGTTGCAATCCTTGGGATCCCAATATCTCAAGGTTTCAGTTGTGATGGAGCAGGGGGCATAAGACCTGCACATGGAGTGACCACAAAAGTTCTTACCCTTGTGGTTGCAGTAGATGACTTCACATTTCACCTTGGTCTCCTCCTGTAAAGAAAGGAAAAAGTGAAATGAGTATGGGGTAATTTATGACACTGATAAATCATATTCATGCATAAAATTACACTTACTATTATCATTATAGCTTAGGATAGTAAGGTAGAAAGAAAATAGGAAAGACACATATCTGTGTCTCCTGTCCAGACAATTGCTGTGACCTCCCTCAATATTAATATTTAGAATTTCCTTATTAGGGAAAACTAGGGTGGAAGAGCTCTAATCTCTAGAGCTAAAGTTAGTGTATACTAGTACTAACCCTTCCATAATGGAATATTAATATTGTAGGGTAAGAATATTAAGTTCTGATGACCTATAGCTCATTAGGATAATGAAGGAATACTTCACTTCAACATTATAAGTGGTCTCAACAATGGACTGTGAAAGGAGACACAGAATATGTTGGAATATATACTATAGTTTTCCTATCTGCAGTATGTACTATACTGCAGAAATACTGGCTACTGTATAATTTTATACTGTAGTTCTGCTGGCTACGCTAGTACCTGACAGCACTAGCCGACAGAAAGAGAGAAAGCATGGAGAGAAGGGCTACCTTATTATTATAGTTTAGTACAATAAATGGGGTTGTAGGGACTACTGTCCCTACTGCCTTCTGCCGGAATGAGGATTCAAATGGAATGGGGGAATGTAATCATTCTAGCTTCCATCCAGCCACAGAATCTGTTGCTGGCTGCTCTGCCAGTTCCAGGGTTTGTGGATGGCAGTCCAAGAGAGGACTGAAAAACACTCAAAGTCATAAGGGTCTCCCACCGGCAGCTGTCATGGCCGGCACAACCTTTCCCGGAGCCTTGCGTCCGTTGGGGGAAGGTTGAAGCGGCAATCAAGCTGCCTTTGCAGGAGCCCGGCCGGCTTCGCAATCCACCCAGCAAGCGGGGAGATTGTAGCGTACCGGCCAAAGATGTTGTGACGGTTAAGCCATCACTAAAGGACAGAGAGGGGAAGGGAAAAGTCTTATATTTTGTGTCGGAAGAAGGCGGCACATTTGTCTCCCACTTTCGGTCACAAACGCAGAAACATAGTTTCTATACCGGCGCCGTCTTGGGCGGCAGAAGAATATCGATTCCTCAGCCTTAGACCTTAACGGATATAAGACATGTCTTCTAGATCACAAGGGAGAAGGTGGCGGCAATTGTACTATCACTTTCGGTTGTGGACTAGGGAAGCCGGGCTTCCTATGTCTGCAACTGTAAACCAGCAGGGAGTGACTAGTCCTCAGTCAGTAGAGTTGCCGACATCAAGACTGAATATTCTGAGTTACTGTCGTAATTCAAAGCCGGGATACTCAACGGCAAAGAGGGAAGACAGAAAAACACTAGCCTAGTCAAGCCGGAGTACACGACTCTATGGCAAGACCAAGATAGGAAGCCTAATGGCGACAATCAGAGGTAAGGTAGGGTTTACCCTTAAATCTCAAAAAGAAATGAGTATCGAATTATATTATTAATTCTAGGAGATATACTATCTCCTACTGAATTGATAAAACAATACAAGAGGGTAAACGGGGATAATGTACGAAAGTATACTAAAACGCATTAGGCTAGCCCAACGCAAGTCGAGATCTCGGCTACGCTACGTCACCGAGACTCTATCGTATACAATCGAAATATTTCACAGAAGAGGAAATATACGTGCATGATCTTATCTTCACTAGTATAATTTTGCCTAAATAGCTATAATTCATTAAAGCTAATTACCGGAAACGTCGTACTACTGACTAAATAAAGCATATATGACATACGACAGCGTCCAAAATGGCGCCTCCGGTGAACGGCTATGCTCCGAAAAACACATCTAAATTATGCTAATTAAACTGTGAGAAGGGAGCTAAAAATTATACACAGGAAAGATTAAATACTCAACTTTCCCGAGGTTGAAGATGCTGGAGAATGCATTATAAATCCAAATATTAGTAACACAACACCGAGAGCAAGCGGGACATAAACCGTGCTTAATTCGCTACTAACAAAGGAATGGGTCGCCATGTTTGGCGCTGAAGTAGTACGGGAAGGGGATCCACCGGGTAACCTTGATGATGGCTCCCCTTCAATTTCAGCACTCTTCCCCCTCAGAGCGAAAACTCTATTCGGGGTGAAGATTGCCATGTGTCGTATCAATAAATATGTCCCCTGATATTATGCGATATCCTTAAGAATTCTCTTAAAGGATACTCACGCCAGGAGTTAGAATTCTGGAGACCTATGGTCAATTCTCTGGGAGTATCACTGTAACTAAATATCCCTTTGAAAGCTGCCTAAAGGAACCTTCCATCAGGACAACATGGCTGAGCCCAAAAAAGGGGTATGCTGACGGGTCTATAAGACCAGAACCCCAAAGGGATTAAGCCTCACCATAATAATTGCAAAAACACAGCATTATAAAAAAAATTAAGTTCGATATTAGTAACGGAAAGACTCACCACGGAGAGGTGTAATGACATAAAGTAAAAAATTTTACTACTCAATCTAAAATTCTCAGAGGCAAGGATATGGCAGCACACATCTGTCGGTGCACCAACAGGAAATAGCTCACCCTTCGCAAAGGGAAACACGATAGAACTACCATAAGCCAGCATGAGAAAATATGAAAGAATGTAGCATAATGGACCAATGAACACGCCGTCGAAGGATAGGCTAGGCCTGGATACGACAAGTCATAAGAAAAATCCCAGAGGCTAAAAGAAAAACCAGTATGACAGCAAGCGAACCGACTGAAAAAGATAAGCGAGCTCACCCTTCGCAAAGGGGATCTCCAAAAAAATGCGCCTTCCTAGCCCTAAGAGATCTCAGATGTATGTAGCACGATGCCCAAGAGCCTAAACGGTCCGAGTACCGAGAAATGCCAACAAGTGGAACAAAAGTCTCAGAAGCTAGTATGACTGAGTAAAAAACCTCCCCGAGGAGAGAGACCACTGTCAACGAAACCGGAACTCAAGACCAAAAAACGAAAACGGCGAGTCCGTCTCCGACAAAAACTTACTGTCTCAAGGCTAGGCTAGCCGAAACTGACACGAACTCAAAGAGACATAAAAAATTAAAAATGCAATGTAAATGCTAACTTAAAATATAGTCCAAAGCATCACAATGCTAAAAAACTACTAGCTAACGTGAAACTTACAAAATAAACAAGTAAACACGAAAAAAGAGCAATCAGGTACGAAACCCGACACCATGGCTAGCTGGACTCGAAGCGCTCAGGCTACCTCTATTACAAAAACTAAAATTAAACTTCCCGAAGGGATCAGAAGCAATTACAACTAAACCAAAAAGCAAAGAAAGGTAGGTACTCATCTTTGACGTAGAAGAGGAAGCCATAAAACGAAGAAAATCTTCAAAAAAAAGGCGAAAAGAGCGCATATACACAAATATAGGACAGTAGCGGAAAGCTGCAATCACAGTAATGAAGCAGCAAGGTCGTATGGGATCACCGAAAGGTGATAGGATATGTAACGGCTCCTCACTTATCCTTCCCCTATGAAGATTAGACTGGGAAAGGTCTATTCGGGGTGCAGATATCTATGGTTATCTTAGGATACGTCGCTGATTTATACACGGTATCTTCGGATAGTCATTCTGGGGGTTAGAACCCCGTGATACCTGATGGTAATTCTCTTATAGTATTACTCAAAGAAATATCATAGTAGGAAGCAGCCGGAGGGAACTTCCATCAGGACGACATGGCTCGAGTCTAAAAAGTAATATTATAGTACCATCTACATGTTCCCTGCAAACTAAATAACATAATTCAAATGTTGACTAACATTATCTGGATGAGGACTATGTTTTAGAATCAGAAGGACGCAGTGATGACTGTGATATAAAGCATTGGTATGAAAAAGTTAGAGATAACAAATATGAGTGTGGAGACAATAGCTCTGGTTACAAAGGGTTTGCCCGCTGGGTTTTGCCTTCCATGTTTCCAGAAATACTTTTCATAGAATTTTAGGGTCTTTTGAGAGAGAGAGAGAGAGAGAGAGAGAGAGAGAGAGAGAGAGAGAGAGAGATAACATGCTCTGCTAACAAGCATCGTAATTAGCCGCCACCTTTTCACAGCTGATTCATGTAAACATTAGAATAATAATGATGAAACAGATATTTAGTTATAAAACTTTAATATATTAGTGACCCACAGAGCTGGCGTAGGAAGGACATTAGAATAATAATGATGAAACAGATATTTAGTTATAAAACTTTAATATATTAGTGACCCACAGAGCTGCCGTAGGGAGGACACTTTTCAGAACGGAGTGGCAAAAAGATAATGTTTATTTGCGAGCAAATAGAGCCACAGCGGAGCAAACCATTTGAGTAGCAGCCAATTATGATGATTGTGGGTGGGGCTTGTTAATGATGACGGGCTGCAGCAAGTTACATCCGAGAGAGAGAACCATTCATATATATGATCACGTATTCTTTCATGATATTTTGTTTGTTTGATTGTTTTTTTTGAAAATGCATTGCTTCTTTTATTTTATTATTATTATTACTTGCTAAGCTATGACCCTAGTTGGAAAAGCAAGATGCTATAAGCCTAAGGGCTCCAACAGCAAAAATAGCCTAGTGAGGAAAGGAAATAAGGAAATTAAAACTTTTAAGAGCTGTAACAATATTAACATATCTCTTTCACATATAAAATATAATTTTAAAAAAAGAAAAGGAAGAAAAATAAGATAGAATAGTGTGCCCGAGTGTACCCTCAAGCAAAAGAACTCTACCCCAAGATAGTGGAAGACCACAGTACAGAGGCTATGGCACTACCCAAGAAGAGAAAACAATGTTTTGATTTTGGAGTGCCCTTCTCCTAGAACAGCTACTTACCATAGCTAAAGAGTTTCTTCTACCCTTACCAAGAGGAAAGAAGCCACTGAACAATTATAGCACAGTAGTTAACCCCTTGAGCGAAGAAGAATTGTTTGGTAATCTCAGTGTTGTCAGGTGTATGGGGACAGAAGAGAATATGTAAATAGGCCAGACTATTTGTTGTATGTGTAGGCAAAAGGAAAGTGAGCCGTAATTAAAGAGAAGGATCCGATGTAGTACTGTCTGGCCAGTCAAAGGACCCAAAAACTCTTTAGCAGTAGTATCTTAATGGGTGGCTGGTGCCCAGGCCATCCTACTACTATTAAGTTTATTACAATTATTTTTTTTCACTTAGAAATTTAAGGTTGAGATATTATAAAAAACATGTAGGAAATACGAAATTTACATACTAGAGGGTGTATTTTGAAATGTAGCACACACTGCAAATTCTGCGTTCAAACTATTGCCACTGTATTATTATTATTATTATTATTATTATTATTATTATTATTATTATTATTAGCTAAGCTATAATCCTAGTTAAAAAAGTAGCATAATATAAGCCCAAGTTGTTGTTGTTGTTGGGGTATTAAAGCCAACACTTGTTGTTGGCACGGGCCTTTCCCTTGGTTGGCCCGTAGCGAATAAGCCCAAGGGCTCCAACAGGGAAAAATAGCCCAGTGAGGAAAGGAAATAAGGAAATAACTGAATGATATGAGAAATAATTAACAATTAATAAAATATTTTAAAAACAATAACATCAAAAAAGATATTTTTATAAAATTTTATAAACCATAAAAAGACATGTCAGCCTGTTCAACAAAAAAACAATCGCTGCAAGTTTGAACTTCTGAAGTTCTACTGATTCAACTATTCCACAACTTGGTCACATCTGAAATAAAATTTCTAGAATACTGTGTAGTATTGAGCCTAATGATGGAGAAGGCCTGACTATTAGAATTAACTGCATGCCTAGGAACAGGATAGAACTGTTCATGAAGATCTGAATGTAAAGGATGATCAGAATTATGAAAAATCATATGCAACGTGCATAACGAACTAATTGAACGACGGTGCCAAAGATTATTTTCTAGATCAGGAATAAGAAATTTAATAGACTGTAAGTTTCTGTCCAACAAATTAAGATGAGAATTAGCAGTTGAAGACCAGACAGGAGAACAATACTCGAAACAAGGTAGAATGAAAGAATTAAAACACTTCTAGAGAATAGATTGATCATCAAAAATTTTTAGACTTTTCTCAATAAGCAAATTTGTTGTGCAATTAAAGAAGAAGACACAGACCTAATGTGTTTCTCAAAAGTAAATTTGCTGTCGAGAATCACACCTAAAATTTTAAAAGAGTCATGCAGAGTTAAAGAAACATTACCATTGCTGAGATCTGGATGTACAGGAGCCATTGTACTTGATCTACTTACAGTCATACTTTGAGTTTTGTTAGAATTCAGCTTCATGCCCCATAATTTAGACCATGCACTAATTTTAGCTAGATTTCTATTAAGGGATTCAGCAACCCCAAATCTACATTCAGGAGATGGAACTAATGCAAGGAGTATAGCATCATCTGCATATGCAACAAGCTTGTTTTCTAAGCTAAACCTTGTGTATATAATATGAAAAATAATGGGCAAAGAACACTACACTGACGAACACCAGATATCACATTCCTATACTCACTATGGTGCCCCATAACAACAACTCTTTGCGATATATTGCTTAAAAATTCAGAAATGTTGCTAAGAAAACACCCACCCACTCCCAACTGTTTGAGTCTGAAAAAAAGGGCCTCATGATTAACACGGTCAAAGGCAGCAAATAAAATCAAGGCCAATCACAAGAATTTCTTAACCACAATCAAGAGATTTCTGTACAAGATTGGAGATTGTAAGAAGGGCATCACATGCTCAAAGGCCTTCACGACAACCAAGTTGCAAACTAAGGAACAGATGATTACCCTCGGAAAACCTATTAAGACGTTTTGCCAAAAGACGTTCAAAAACTTTAGATAATATTGGAGTTATGGAAATTGGGTGGTAATCAGTTGGACTTGAGCTACCACAAACACACTTACATAGTGGAGTAACATTACCCATTCTGCAACAAGTGCTAAAAACTGCTCTTCTTGCTAACTTGCGCAAAATAATAGATAACTTTGGAGCTTAAAAATCTGCAGTCTTTATAAAAAACAAAGGAAAATACCATTAGTGTCTACCCCTCCATAAGCATCAAGGTCCATCAAGAGAGCTTCAATTTCACGAGATCGAAAAGCTAAACTAGTTAGTTTAGCTTCAGGAATACAAGGATAAAGTAGATCAAGTTTCTCATTACTCTGTTTACTGTCAAACACATCAGCCAAAAGTGTTGCCTATTCCTTTGGACAGTGAGCGACAGAGCCATCTGGTTTAAGTAAAGGAGGAACTGTTGTATCTACCCCAAAAAGGGCAGATTTAAGGGTAGTCCATCACTCATGTTCCTGGGTTTTACCAGAAAGGATTTCTTTTATGGTTAAATTGTATTCCTTTTCAGTTGAAACATAAACCCTCTGAGCAAAAGCTCTAAGTTGGGTATAGTTATTCCAAGTAAAATCTGATCTGTTACTGTTCCAAAGATGACAGGCCTCCTGCTACTCCAAATAAGCACATCTATAATCATCATTGAACCAGGGTTTGTCCTTCACTCCATATCTTAGCACACAAGAAGGGATATACCTATCAATTAAGAAGAGCTACTCCGTATATGAATGGTGAGAACCCAAATTTACAGTACTGTATTGTTTGAAACCCTTTATATTTTATGAAAAATGGGAGTTCTTATTCCATCGAATGTTTTTATATTTTTGGGTACTTTGGGATATTTCAGTATACAGGGAATGTTATTTTAAAAACCAGCCAGTCTCCTAAAGGTTATAGTAAACAACACCAATTTCTCTTCTTTTTCAAACAATGGGAGAGCTATTGCTTACATAAATTTCTTTAATTATAAAAAAAGAAAATCATGTACTAATATTCTCATTGCAAAAATAAAGGTATCCCAATTAGATTACTGTAAAAAGGAAATACATGAAGGTAATCCTTCTAAAAACAATCTCGAGAGAAGTTAACACTTGCAGATATGGCAATAAGGCTTGGAGCTGCTAAGACTCAGTGCTACACAAGGATACAGAGTACTACAAGCTGACTGCTGTTTTCTCTCTTTTGGGGGGACAGGAGTGTCTGACATTACTAATGGCCCATGAAAAGGCTAATCATAATTGAAGGGTTTGTCATGAAACAAATAATGTATATACAAAATATCTTCACTTTTGTTACTATATTCACATATAATATTAACCAGGAATTTCTTAAGCATTAAATCTAGCAATTCTTGTAATCTTTAATAAACACTAACTTTTATCCGATGATTGATTTTGAAAGTCAACAAAACCATCTTCGGAAACAGAGCTTCTGAATATGGATGGGAATGGAGAACTTGTGTTCAATGGGTCTCGGGCTCCAAGTACAACACATTTATGTGGAGATTTTGAAGATTCTTGTAGGTAGTCATGATATAATGCATTTGCAGTATTATACTGTTTTCCATGCGTTAACTTGGAATCTGGTCTGGAATGGATAAGATATTGATTCATGAGCACAAAACAAAGAATGCTTATAGTTTAATAATCAAGAAAATAAATTTCCTCAGCTTTCTGCAAGTATGATTAAAGAAACAGCAGAATTAGATAAATTAATATGATTAGCCACTTGGAGAGAGGGAGGATTAAAATATAAATAACACAATAGGTAGCATTAAATTCAATTAAAAAACCTAATTCATAAATGTACAATATATTCTTGAATTGATAGAAACTTTCCATAGCCCGAGCCACATATTCTTTATCCCTATCTATATATTTTTTTTTCTTTCCTCTACTGTTTCTCACTTCTTGCCCGGTCAGAGGTGAATATTCGTAAATAATTATTCCTAAATGTAGGAAAGCGAGATAAAACTTCAATCTATCAAAGCATGAAAATGGAACTACAGAGAAATTTCACCTATATCTATACCTAAAATTTCTGTGGCTATCTCGACTCCAGCATCACAAATAAAATGCAATATGTCTAGTTTATGGAGAGGGGCATATATAAAATTCTATATCTATGAATATTGCTATGAATATTGCTTTGGACAATTACTGTGTGCAATTACGAGAATATTTCCAATAAATCACAAGCTCTCAGACACTTGACTTTTAAGCCACTGCTGATGAGGTATAAAATATTATTGGAAATTCGTATGTTGATGATCACCTTCATGATATCCCAAAAATTTAATAAAGAAAAGACAATAGTGTCGGTGGAATTTCTAAGAATATTAGGTCGCTTTGGTAAGGTGTAGTGTCAACAAATGGCACTAATCTATCATGTTTGATGACTGATGCTAATTTACTTTAGTCCATCAGCAATGTTGTGGCTGATTGTGGAATGGATAGCCCGGGTTGAGTATATCAACACTTGAGAATAGACTATTCTGAAATAATGATTTTTCTACTTACTTACCAATAAAACGAAAGGAGGCATGGTTGTAGATTAATTTTATATATGACCTTATCTTCTAAAACATATATATTTTACTGTAGTCACAGACTACACATCCAAATAGTCTTGTCTAGAACCCCCACGAGAAGATTACATGTTGCTTATGTAGGCTTGGCCTATGCATACATGTACTATTAGATACAAAAATCATAACAAATATAGAAAAAAAAAACCAAAGCAACACTTTTGAACCTAAGCCTACATTAGTAATATGATTCATAACACACCTCAAACAATACTAGATCTCACAACACTTGAATGCTCAGCTCCTCTTGGTTTAGTCTTACGCCTAGGTTCTATTTTAGATGTATGTTCCAAAATACCTTTGGCATATGCTACATGTTATATTTGCAAACTTGTATAAACATTTAATGTACATCCAAAGCTAAACTTGCTTTCTGTATATATGTGAAGTCTTATTGGTAGGACTATTTACCATATTTTAATGTTAGGTGTGTAATAACGATAATAAATATTTCATATATTATTGAAACCTATATTATCCCACCATATTGCATAAGGGAAAATTATCCTGACTGAGAGAAAATAAATGATGAACTAGCAATAAATGAGTACAGTATAAGCAAAATACAAATTAATCATTTGCATATCAAAAGATGTCACTGCTGAGGTACCTAGTGCATACCTGCTTTTAGTAAGTGTTCTTTAAGGTCTTTCCTTTATTGTCTTTGGTTTACCCTAGGATGAGTATTTGATTTTCATGGAATCTTTCATTATTTCTGTAATACAACTCTTCCCCTAAAAACTAAAAGAAACCTATTTTTAATGCAAATAATAACCTCACTATAAACATAGCTGTACTGTACATAGCCTAAGCAATCTGAAATGAAACATTGAAAACCTGCAAAAAGATAAAACTAGAAAGGGCCAATCCAGAGTCCTGTTAGGGTCAAGGTAATCGAGTAATATCAATCCCTGCTCACAGCTTGATACATTCTCTATGGTAACCCAGCTTTAATGTTTCTGTGGCCTTAAATGGGAGGAGAGGGACAGAAATCTACTTCCTGAGTCACCAGGAACTGCAACTGGCTGGTTACCCTTGGTTCTAAGGGTTGTGGTACTGATCATGTCTGTATGATCAGTTTCTCAGACAAGTGCAACAACATGGCGACCTGGCCCTTGCCTCTCCTTTCTCATAAATAGCATTTAAACACGAGGTTGGAGATGCCACTGTGCTACTGCCACCCATTAAGAAACAAAATATAGGGAAAACCAACAAACATTAACTTGAATACAACTGATTTAAAATGCAAATAGGGTAACAGTAGGCTACCTTGAATGTCTACATTGTGCTACTGGTTACAGGACAATACTGGACCCTTGTACCTGAAATTTCTGAGCTTTTTAAAAAGCTTTTATAATAATGTTGATTTTCCTCTTTGGCTTCATATGTACAATACTGTATAGGAGAATGTAAAACATCCAGGTAGTATCCTACCACAGACACTGATAAAATTATAATTTTTCCTGAAGCATTAACACATTACAGGAGGAAAGAATGTTCCTAAAGTCACTCGGTGATCTAATAAAATGAATATTTCTATCATTTCACAGTTAAGGTTAGATAATGAAATCAGTTGATAATAAACCAATAACAAACTTTTCATCACTAAAAAAAGTCCCTAGTTAGCTATTCCAGATTAATTATATTACCTATAGGTTCTAGTCATATGAATAAGAACAAACAATGTAGCAGTTAAGAGCATATTGATTAATAGTACATGGAATACCTTTAACCTTTTGTATTAGCCTGGGATGATTCATGGTCTCTCACTGATAGGGGTCAATTATTTATTTATCCTTTTATGGAATGAAACAAGACTATTTGTCTATTTCCCTACCAGTAATATGTCTTAGGGCACATATATTACCTATTGTTCTTAACAGTTCTTTAAGTCTAGTTTTTCTTGACTGTTGCATTTTCACAATGATATAGACAGCTGAGACTTCAGTTACCCTTTTCAAAAAAAATTACATCTAAGTTAAAACACAATAGAGAATATATACATACATATATATATATATATATATATATACATGTTTCTTCTGTCTTGCAGTATTAGTAATATGCATGAAATGTATGTACCTTTAATTTTCCTAATAATTTTCATTCTAGGGTAAGGAAAAGTTCTTGATTTTATGAAAATTAGGAATATTGTCTAAAATGAGTTCTTGTTCTAAGATTTAGTGCTTTGTAATCACATGAGTCCTATAAATCATTTGCTGTGTTCACTGTTCTAATTAAAATTTCCTGTTCTAATTAAAATTTCCTTTGGGTCTTCCTCCATAAAATGTACATATTCTGCATCCGTGATGCATTACATGCCTGGAAGGCAGAAAAAAAAGAAAAAAAAAAACACATTTATCTGTAAGAGGGGAGAAGTTGGAGACCTGATGAGGGTACCTGCTGCTGAAAAACATTGTGACTAATTTTATTAAGCTGGACTCTGTTCTCCTAGACCAAGAAAGCAGGTTGATCTCTAGGGGCTCTTCCTTCTCAGAAATTGACTAAGATTGTCTTGTAGTCAAAGAGGAAGAATCTTCCTTAGTTATTGCAAATACAACAACCATCTAAGCTATTGCCAAAGGCAACATCCACCCAGATTTCTTTAATAAAAGACCTTATGAATGTAACCATCTCACATAAAATAGAAACCAGAATAGTTGAAATTTAGTTAAAGCATAAATGTCATAAGGGAATATTATGCAGTCAAATGCAAAACTGTCTATT
>NC_090729.1:93212011-93244511 GCF_036898095.1 Palaemon carinicauda
CCCACCGTCGAGCAGCGGCGGTGTTTTGGATGCCATGCCACAGACCACCTACTGAACAGCTGTCCAAAAAACGGCGTCGGCTCAAGGGATCACGTTCCCCCTTCACCAACCAGAGGAAGGGGAAGACAACGCGGGAGGGGCACCAACGGTCCCGCGGGCCGTCTGTCCGAACCACCAGTACCGAAGACAGAAGAGCCAAGGAGTCAAACGTCACCCCCCAGTGTGACGTCGGGGGAGGACAGTCAGTACCCCAGCCAGCAGTAAGGGATACCCCCGGGTCAGCGAGCGCGACTTCCCCGGGAGTGCCAGAGCGGGTTCGGGAGGTAGAGCAGCCGCCTCCCACCGCCGCTCCCACACATGCAAGCAGGAATGCGGTCCCCGTTCTTAGAGTAGAGCTGGGAAGAACATTTGGCGACGGATGCCATACAAACATCGAAGGAGTACCTGGTGTTGTACACAGCTGGGGGTCACAAACTGATGACCCGACGTATCGTTAGACAGAGATTCATCCTTCAAGGTCGAGAAGTGACCCATGCCTTCTATGTCATTCCGACATTAAATATGGGGGATATTCCCATTATCCTGGGAATCGATTTCATCAAGGAGAAACAAATGACAATACGGGGCCCCGATGGGGAGGGGCTGAAAGTGAGGTGGAAAGTGGGACCAGGAGAAGAGACAGAGATACCAGTTATGGGGGAAACTCGGCCACAAGTCAGGGTCGCCCTCACTGCTAAGGGGACAGCAGGGGCGGTTCCTGCCGGGCCGGAGGCAGGTGAATCAATCCCCCCCTCCTCCCTCTACTCCCTATCAGTGGCACCTGCACCGGAAATGCGCGAAGGTGACCTCGTATACGTGAAACCACATCAAAAGTGGCAGGATTTCATGTATCCAGGGGTCTCCACCGTTACCGAAGGAAAGGTTGAAATTCCCTTTATGAATGTAAGTACCCAGTGGTTCCGCTTAGGCACTGAGTCGGTCTGCGACCTTGAGTTATGTTCATTTGTGACAGCCGAACGGACACTGGCGACCTTGTCTTTCCATGGTCAAGGTCCCGGTCCGGAAAGGCTGAGAAAGCTCCGTCAAACAGCTATTGGAGCGACACCAATTAATTATTATAAGAGAGTAGGAGATATTGTAGAGAATTTTGAGGACGTAATTGCAGTTGGAGATGAAACCCCAGGGAGAATCACTAAGTTTCCATTTAACATCGAGACTGGCAGCCACCCCCCAATTCGTTCTAAACCTTACAGGACTCCCATCTGTCATGTAGAGGCAATTGAAAGAGAAATAAATAAATTAAAAAAGCAAGGTACGATTCGAGAAAGCGAGTCCCCCTGGGCTTCTCCAATTGTAATGGTTCGTAAGAAGGATGGTTCTTTTCGATTATGCGTAGATTATAGGAGGATAAATGCTGTTACCAAGGATAATGCATACCCTTTGCCCTCTATCGAGGAACTGTTACTTAAAGTCAGGGAAAGCAGGTTTTTTTCTACTTTAGATTTAAAGTCCGGATATCACCAAATTCCCTTAGCTGAAGAGAGTAAAGAAAAGACGGCCTTTATAGCAAATGATCAGTTGCTTGAGTATAATTATCTCCCTTTCGGATTAAAGAATGCTCCTGCCCATTTTTCTCGTGTGATGATGTCTGTATTAGCTTCATTGCTAGGACATAGTGTTTTTGTCTATTTGGATGATATAATTGTAATTGGGGCTACGGCAGACGAGCATGAAAAAAATCTTATACAAGTGTTAGAAGCTTTGAGACGTCAGGGGATGAAGATTAATTTAGACAAATGTAAATTTTTTCAACAAGAGGTAGAATTTTTGGGGCACATAGTAACGCCCGAAGGCCTAAGGCCTTGTGCCGATAAAGTAGCTGCAATCAAGGAATTCCCAGAGCCAAGAAACGCTAAGGAAGTAGCCAGTTTTCTCGGGCTCGCTGGCTATTACCGTAAGTTTATACAGAACTTCGGTCACATAGCACGACCGCTAGATTCATTGAGGAAGCGGCCTGAATTTCAGTGGGGAGAAAGAGAAAAAACTGCTTTTCAGACATTAAAGAATGCACTCACGAGCGACGAACTTCTGGCTTATCCAAGGTTCGATCGGCCATTTTTAGTAACGACCGACGCGAGTCAGATCGCGATCGGCGGAGTCATTTCTCAGGTTGATGATGAAGGGAATGAGAGGCCTATTTGTTTCGCTTCACGGGCTTTAAAGGGACCAGAGGTTAGGTACAGTACCTTCGATAGGGAGGCATTGGCAATTCTATGGATGCTGGAGAGACACCGCTACTTCTTGCTTGGGCATAAAATTAAAATAAATACAGATCATCGGCCGTTGCGAGACTTGTTTAAAAAAGGGGAATTAAATACTCGGCAAGCTCGGTGGATTGAGCGGTTGTTAGAGTTTGATATTGCAAATTTCGAGCATATTTCGGGGAAGTCAAATAAAGTAGCAGACGCTCTCTCCAGGACCGCCATAGCGGCTGTAACAACTAGGTCGGCAAGGCGGAAGGGAAAACAACAGGAGAGTTCGGGGTCAAATACACCTGTGGGAGGAGCGCATAGAAAACGGGAAGAACTTGGCAACTCTAGTGTGAGAGAGAGAGAGGACGAGGGCTGTCCGGAGAAGGTGGATGTTGGAAGTTCCACGGGGGGAATTCAGAGAGAATGCCCCGTGAATGAGTGTGTGATCGATTTGTGTGGCTGGAGTGTGGGTGAGCTCGTTGCAGGACAAAAATCTGAACCTTGGATCGAACAGGTCAAGAGGTGCGTGAGAGATGCGAGTAGCAAACTCCCGGATTTCTTGCGCATGCGACGAGATGAGTTCTTCATCGAAGACGATATCCTATTTTATAAGCATGAAAAGAGACTGGGAGATATCCGATCTCGCGTTGTTCTCCCTTCCTCTTTGATAGAGAAAGCCATCCATGTAATTCATGTAAGTCCTTACGCAGGACATGTAGGTATAGAGAGAGCCTTGAGAAGGGCCAGAGAGTCATTTTTTTGGATAGGGATGAAAAAAGACATTGTTAGGTTTATTAATAAGTGCCATGTGTGTAACACTATGCGGAACCACAACCATGTGATCCCGAAGGCCAGAACATGGTCAATAGTGCCTGTTAAGTTTAATAGAGTGCATATGGACGTTTTGGGTCCATTTCCCTCCGGTGACGGGCAGTTTAAGTACGTGTGTGTGTTTGTAGATGCATTCACACGCTTCACACACACGTATGCAATGGTGGACAAAACCGCAGTGTCGGTTGCGAAGGCGTTGTGCTCCTTCATAGTGAGGTACGGATGTCCACGTACATTGATAAGTGACAATGGTCGAGAGTTTGTGAATGAAGTGTGTAAGGGGGTAACCCAGATCATGAACATAAATCATTTCACGATCGCCTCTTATCGGCCATCAGCAAATGGGCTCGTCGAGTCCCATAACCGAGAGGTGACAAATATCTTAAGGTATCTTGTGGGGGACAATCCAAACCAGTGGGTGGAAATGTTGCCGTGGGCGGAGTTCGCCCTAAATACGGCATATAATAGCTCTATTAGGGATACACCGTTTTTTATACTATATGCGCAGGACCCTGTGTTGCCGTATACCGTTATCATGGACCCCCACACCCTGCCATTATACAACACAGAACAATATCGGGTGATGATGTGTAATTTGGCTCGGAGAGTGTTTCAGATAACCCAAAAGTACTTGCTGAGGGCCAATGAGAAGTATCAGACGAAATACGATCAGCGTTTCCGAACGCGCACGTCTCATATACAGATAGGGGACAGAATCTATCTAAGAAGGTTGCAACCGAGGAAGCATAAACTGGAAGCCGCATATGTTGGACCGTATCGTGTAAAAGAAATTAAAGCCGATACGGCGGTCATCCAACACATCCGGACCGGGACCAAAGGCGAGTATCACCTTTCTCACATGCGCCCGGTCCGGGAGGACAACTTGGTGTGGTATCTGAATAAGCCGGTGCCACCTTACCCCGGGCTACCTGGCTACCTGGGAGAGGAAGGTGAAGAGGAGGCACAAGCGACTGTCCGTGCCGTCCTCCAAGCACGAGAGAGTACGAGAAAACGTGGGTCTTGAGATAATGTCTACCACGAGGTGATAGAAGTCATAAAAATCAGATCTTTTACGTATGTTCATTCCGAGTGTTTTGTGAAAAGATGAATTAAAATTTGTTTCGTTTTTTTTTGGTTTTGTTCTAAGCATATCACGAGTATATCATTTATCATACTGAGAAATTTCTGTTGCATTTATGTTATGTTGGAAATAATTCAAATTTCGTTATTTTGTGTTGGTACCAATTTTGCTATTACCAATGGTTTTATGTATGGTTTTCCATTGTTTGTGTTATACTGTATTTAAAGAATATCATTTCCCTGTGGAGGTTTTCAGTGCTATTACAGGTAATTATTAATCATGGGTTGAAAATTGAACATCATTACTTATGTTTTTGTTTTTTTTAGGAGAATTAATATTGCTCGGTTATTAATAAGTATGGTTTTCTTTTTATTATTATTCGCTGTTTCAGTTTGCTCTTTATTGCAGTGTCACGGATGGTTAGAAATGGTTTCCTTATAATGGTAAATGTATCAAAGAGTGCTGGGATTGGAAGTTATTCATTTTGATTTCTCTTGATTTTTATCATTTTCTTTAATTTGTGTATGTGATGATTTGTTGGTCCTTATGGAATTTTATTGCATTTGAAACATTATTTTTTTTCTGATTTTGTGCTCCAAATTTCGATGACGATGTAATTAAACCTGATTTTGTGTTTCTGTATGATCTATTGTGGGCGTGATATTCATCTTTGTGTAACTTGCAATTGTAACACGCCAAAAAGGCCCTTTGATTTGGTTTAGGTATTTAATTTTAATGTTTGCATGCTCCCGAAGAGAGTGGTACTCAGAGGCAACATCTAGTGGAAAAAGAAAGATTGTGTTCAGTGAAAAAGAGAGAGAGAAAAAAAAAATGTTTGAGAAAAAAATCTGATAAGTGTGAATTTTACGGGACGTAAAAATTTGGGAAGGGAGTGATGAGCTAAGCACAGTCAGGTTGTTACTTTGTGGAATAAGTGAATGTCAACAGATGTCTTCTTTGTTAAAAGAAAGACGGTTAAAATGTGGCTTGGCTTGGCTTTAGGCACTCGAAAATGTTCGTTAAAAGTTAGCGTCACCAAAATCTCTCTCTATTGGTTCTTTTAAGACTTTCGGGTCAGCACAGCCAATCATCGATCAGGCCATAGAAAGGCCAAGGTGGGCGATTGAACTGCCCATAGTTTTTTAGTCAGTTAGAGTTGGGAGGCGTGAGTGGTTAGACCTACACGTCCAGGTCACGGGTGTCAGAATGAGTGCCAACCAGTACCATTTCTCTGAGGGCTCTTTTGATTAGTAAAGTAACGTAATGATAATTAAGGGTCGCCCTTGTAGCTTAAATAGAATATAGCAGCTGTGGAAAATTAACAATTCGACTATCATTTGTGCATGATCCTACTCTCTCTCATAATAGTGTTAACCATTAAATGGATTGTCTCTATCTTTGTTTCCCCAAGACGTGAAGTTGAACCCCCCTTAATACGACCTAAATCTGGTCATATATATATATATAGATATATATATATATATATATATATATTTATATATATAGATATATATATATATATATATATAGATATATATATATATATATATATAGATATATATATATATATATATATAGATATATATATATATATATATATAGATATATATATATATCTATATATATATATATATATAGATATATATAGATATATATATATATATATATAGATATATATATATATATATATATAGATATATATATAGATATATATATATATATATATATCTATATATATATATATATATATAGATATATATATATATATATATATAGATATATATATATATATATATATATCTATATATATATCTATATATCTATATATATATATATATATATATCTATCTATCTATCTATCTATCTATCTATCTATATATATATATATATATATATATCTATATATATCTATATATATGTATATATATATATATAGATATATATAGATAGATAGATATCTATATCTATATCTATATCTATATATATATATATATATATATGGGTTGGTGACGATTCGCCACCGCTCATTCGCCGACGACGATTAGCCACCGCCAGTCCGCCACCAGCTTTTCGCCACTTGGACCATTTCGCCACCGGGACATTTCGACACCAGAAACATAACTACGACTGTTTATTCTGTTTCCCCTCAGCAGTTATCTTTTATTTAGGCAGTTTTAACTATTCTACTGCAAAGTGTAAATGAAAGAAATGTAAAATATGACCCTTTTATTATGTAAAAAAAGTTAAAAGTAATTCAAACATTTTATTGTTAACGAACAAGTAAAGAAATTTTATTGGTTTGCATCTTAAAAAATAAGAAAAATCTAATTCACCAGCAAGTTTTTTTGCCAAACTACAATATAATTTTTTTTTTCGTCTAATTATATTCTTCTTGCTGTCCAACGTTGGTAATGATGCTTGCACTGATGAAGGCACACCAGATATACATTCATTTATAAAAACACTAGGCACTTCTTGTGATTCTTCTGCACTGATAAAAAAATTAAGAAAATATTTACTCTTTTTTTAAATAAAAAAGTAAACAGACTTGTTATGCTTGTAAACAATCTAAGCAAAGGACCTTGTTAAACTATAAAATTATCAAATTATTAAATTTTCTGAGTTATCGGGAAAAAAAAAAACGATTGCCCCATATGCTTATAATGGGAGCACTTATTTTTTTCGCCGGTGGCGAATGGGCGGTGGTGAAATGGCATCGGAGGCGAATGGGCGGTGGTGAAATGGCATCGGAGGCGAATGGGCGGTGGTGAAATGGCATCGGAGGCGAATGGGCGGTGGTGAAATGGCATCGGAGGCGAATGGGCGGTGGCTAACTGTCAGTGGCTAACTGTCGGCTGCAAATCGGCAGCGGCAAATGGTCCCATCCCCATATATATATATATATATATATATATATATATATATATATATATATATATGTTTGTGTGTTATTCTACGAGTCTGGCAAAACTTGTTGGTAAACAGCTTCTAGATGTTTTTGTCAGTTTGTCCAATACAGTAAACAGCAGAAGCGATGGTTTTGAGAATGTACAACGAGATTTATCAAGTATGGAATTATTGGGGTTGGTCTCGCCTCATAAAAACTTCTAAATTATATGAGTATATTCCCTGTCAGTAGAAAGCAACATGGAACGGAATTGGTTTACCACTTATTTCTTATTGGGATTTAGAAAAAAAATAGATAATTGGTCTAAAAATGCCTATCTATGGAAGAGTTCACAGAAAGAATTTCTTCTATTCAGGTATTTTAAAATGTCGGGGAAAGATCGAGTTGCTTAAAATAATGGTGGCTTAACCTTATATGTATTATAAAACTATGCAATAAACCATATTATCATCATCACTATTATTATTATTATTATTATTATTATTATTATTATTATTATTAATAGCTAAGCTACAACCCTAAACAGGATGTTATAAAACCAAGGGCTCCAGCAGTGAAAAGTAGCCCACTGAGGAAAGGAAATGGGGAAATAAATGAACTACATCAGAAGTAATGAACAATTAGAATAAAATCTCTTAAAATGGAATAAAATCTCTTAAAAAAGTAACAACATTAAAATAAATCTTTCTTTTATATAAACCATAAAAACTTCATAAACAAGAGATTTAAATAAGATAGAATAGCATGCCCGAGTGTACCCTCAAGCAAGAGAACTCTACCCCAAGACACAAAGACCAATGTACCGAGGCTATGGCACTACCCAAGACTATATAACAATGGTAAAGAGCTGCTTACCATAGCTAAAGGGTCTCTTTTACCCTTACCAAGAGGAAAGTAGCCACTGAACAATGTAGTAGTAGTTACGCCTTTGAGCAAAGAAGAATCGTTTGGTAATCTCTAAGTTGTCGGGTGTATGAGGACAGAGGAAAATGTGGAAAAAATAAATCAGACTACTCGGTATATTTGCAGGCAAAGGAAAAATGAACCGTAAAAAGAGAGAACGATCCAATGTAGTACTGTCTGGCCAGTCAAAGGACCCAATGACTCTCTAGCGGTAATATCTCAACGGGTAGCTGGTACCTGGCCAACCTACTACCTATAAGCTAGTGACGTAAGCAAGTAATCGTTAACAATAGTTATGTTTAAGCACTTTTTTCCCATACACTGTTGAGGTGCAATGTCAGTCATATGATCACTGCAGCAAGAATTGCAATGCAGGGAAATCAAACAGAGATAAAAGTTCCAGACAAACATATTTATATGAAACCAATTATTGATACATTGTATAAAAGTGTATAAGAAATTACTTGTCAATATGTTATAAACATTAATTTTTTCAAACACTGGAGATAATAAATGAAATGGTTCATAGCATTGGACTTATTATTATTATTATTATTATTATTATTATTATTATTATTATTATTATTATTATCATTACTGCTAGCTAAGTTACAACCAAAGTTGGCAAAGCAGAATGCCATAAGCCAAAGGGGTCCAACAGGGAAAAATAATCCAGTTAGGAAAGGAAATAAGGAAATGAACTATAAGACAAGTTATGAACGATTAAAATAAAATAATTCAAAGACAGTAACAACAATAGAACGGACATTTCATATACAGTATAAACTATAAAGAGACTTATGTCTGCGTATTCAACATAAAAACATTTGCTGCAAGTTTGATCTTTTGAAGTTCCACCAATTCAACTACTGGATTAGGAAGATCATTCCACTACTTTGTCATAGCTGGAATAAAACTTATAGAATACCGGTACTGTGTAGTAATGAGCCTCATGATGTAGAAGGCATGACTACTAGAATTAGTTGCATACCTAGTTTTACGAACAGGAGGGTACTGTCCGGGAAGATCTAAATGTAAAGGATGGTCAGAATTATGAAAAATCTTATGCAACATGCATAACGAACTATATGAACGACAGTGCAGAGATTAATATCTATATGAGGACAAAGAAATTTATTAGAACGTAAGTTCCTGTCCAACAAATTAAGATGGGATTCAGCCACCGAAGACCAAACGGGAGAAAAATGCTTGAAACAAAGTAGAATGAAAGAATTAAAACACTTCTTCAGAATAGATTGATCACCGAAAATCTTAAAAGACTTTCTCAATAAATCAATTTTTTGTGCATTGAAGAAGAGACAGACTGAATGTGTTTCTCAACAGTAAATTTGCTGTCAAGAATCACACCTAAAACTTTAAAAGTACTGTAATATAGAGAACCAGCCACCTACTGAGCTACCACCACTAGAGAGTTATTGGGTCCTCTGACTGGCAAGACAGTACTTCATTGGATCTCTCTCTCTCTCTGGTTACAGATTCTCCTTTGCCTACACATACACCTAAGTCTGGCCTATTCTCTCCACATTCTTCTCGGTCCTAATACACCTGAAACCCTTGAGGTTATCAAACAATTCTTCTTCGCTCAAAGGCTAATTGAAGAAGAGACAGAATGAATGTGTTTCTCAATAGTAAATTTGCTGTAAATAATCACACCTAAAATTTCAAAAGTAATACAGAGTAGTAGAAGGTAGTAGGTTGGCCAGGGCACCAGCCATCCGTTGAGATACTACCACTAGAGAGTTATTAGGTCCTTTGACTGGCAAGACAGTACTACATTGGATCCCTCTCTCTGTTTACGGCTTTTCCTTTGCCTACACATGCACCCAAAGGTTTGGTCTATTCTTTCCACATTCTTCCCTGTTCTAATACACCTGAAACACTTGAGGTTATCAAACAATTCCACTTCGCCACAAGGGGTTAACTACTGCACAGTAATTATTCAGTGGCTACTTTCCTCTTGGTATGGGTAGAAGAGACTCTTTAGCTATGGTAAGCAGCTCTTCTAGGAGAAGGACAATCCAAAATCAAACCAATGTTCTCTAGTCTTGGGTAGTGCCATAGCCTCTGTACCGTGGTCTCCCGCTGTCTTAGGTTAAAGTTCTCTTGCTTGAGGGTACACTCGGGCACACTATTCTTTCTTATTTATCTTCCTCTTTTTTTTAAGTTTTTATAGTTTATATATGAAAGGTCTATTCTAATGTTGTTACTATGGAAAATTTATTCTATTTTTTATTGAGAGGGAACTTGTTGTTCCGGGAATGTCTCCCTACACCATCCTACAACATCAACACTCAATGGCACAAACACCTTGGTAAATACTTTGATGATGCAGTTCACAAACCTTCACTCTAAATAGAAAAGTGTTCTTTGTTCAGAGGCTTGAAAAATCCACAAGTTTAAAAAGGGTAATTTGAGGGCCTACTTTAGCTATGTCAATTCTAAAGCTATCCCATCCTATGGCTCTGTTTCGGCACCATCCCAGGGACCCCATTGAGATGCTGGACAGGAATTTTACTTTATGAATAGAGACAATGGCAATGGACGGGACAGGGATGTAGTAAACTACAGTTAAAGATAAGGATCTTTAACTTCGAAGCACTGAAAATGGATACTAAGTCACTCGTTAACACACTAGTCAAACCAATCGAAGCTGACCGTTGAGTGACGGCCTTTCTCAAAATACTTAGTGGGGGATTCCTCTCCTTTCGATCACTTTCCTTTAAAACTCTTACAACAAGCACACCTCAAGTTAAGCTGGATTAAACACGGGTTGGGGATGTTATTTTTGCTTTTAAAATCTTGGGGTCGCGGTTAAAGGTCGGGTTCTTACAAGTAACCTACAACGGTTTACTTATTTTCATTCCCTATACAATTTATTCCTTCCTATATATGTATTATTTGCATATATTTTTTATCATTCTCTGTATTAATGGATAAAGTAAATACTGCTGTATAGATATTGGCATTATACGTAGCATCATTTAATACTTCTTATCTTTTGAAGGAAAACAAAAGCAGTTGTTTAATTATTTATCTATCTTTTAAAAATACATAAAAAAATTCTAGATAAAAAGCGTTGTCATTATGGCGAATCGTCGTCATGGTCGTCACAGGAGTAGAGATCAATGACAAATGAGTCAAGAAATTTATCTACGGCAATATCCTTCTTTGCATCTTCATGTTCCAAAGTCTCGGCATGTCTTACAGCTTCGCTCCAATCTTCTTTTATTATTATATCCAGGGATTCCTGGAGTAGTACCTTTCAGTCTCTTTTAATAAAATTATTTTTCTTGCTATATAGTTTTTCAATTGGCCCCATTTATATTAAATAGGATTGCATTGACAGTAATACAGTGGTAGAAAAATCACTTTATGGCTGTACTCTGCTGCAATCTTGTCAATTACATACTTACTTTCCGTGTTCAGTGTTTTCTTTTTCACCATTTGTAATAGTTCCTTTTTCAGCAAGTGTTCTTTTGGATTCTCCCCATTTCTGATAAGCTATTCTGTGGTGGTAGATTTTTTAGATGATGATGTCAGCGGATTGTCTATCTTCACAGAATAGTAGGGGGCACATACACACATTATATATATGTATGTATATATATATATATATATATATATATATATATATATATATATATATATATATATATACATATATATGGACATGTATTATTACAACTAGCAAATTACGTAAATTCCCAAGTTCCCAAACTCACCTGCTCTATATTACATAATCTGATAACAAGAGAATAGCTCCGAGCTCTGAGAATAATACGCAATTCCCAGTCGATAATATATATGAACACAGAATATCTAAAGGTCTCCTTACATTACACCGGGTGATTACTTTTAACGGGAACTATTCTTAAGTCAACCTCTTATTTCGGTTCTTAGTCAGGGGATACGAGCAAGTACTGAAATAATTATTGGTGATCAAAATAATACACACTTTACAAAAATATATATATTCTATAAAAATAACAATTCAAGAATACCAAAAATAAATCACTCAAAATTTAAATCTCAACTAGACCTTAGACTTAAGACAAAATTGACTCTTAAATAATCATATAATCACTTGTTTCACTAGAGGTTAATTTATGTAAATGCTTAATTTTGACGATTAATGAAAAAGCTGATACTTTAACACTATAGTGAATAAACTAAGATTACACTTACATATGCATAACTGTTACGCTTACGTCCTTAGGGCTCAGACAAGGTTACCTAACGGTTAAGCAAAAATAAATACACTTCAATTTTAACCAAATCTCACAGGGCCAGCCGAAAAAAATTATCATATAAAATGTACTTACATTAACACTCTCCACTTTTAAATTAAACAATAATATCGCCAATGTTTGAACAACACTATACACAGTATACGTTGGAGAGAAATATTCACGTTTGGGAGGAAACACTATGCACATTGGAGAGGAAATATGTATTATTATCATTATTATTATTATTATTACTATCCAAGTTACAACCATACTTGGAAAAGCAAGATGCTATAAGCCCAGGGGCTCCAATAGGGAAAAATAGCCCAGTGAGGAAAGGAAATAAGGAAATAAATAACAAATTAACAATAAATCATTCTAAAAACAGTAACAACGTCAAAACAGATATGTCATATATAAACTATAAAAAGACTTATGTCAGCCTGTTCAACATAAAAACATTTACTGCAACTTTGAACTTTTGAGGTTCTACTGATTCAACTACCCGATTAGGAAGATCATTCTACAACTTGGTCACAGCTGGAATAAAACTTCTAGAATACTGTGTAGTACAAAGCTTCATGATGAAGATGGCCTGGCTATTAGAATTAACTGCCTGCCTAGTATTATGAACAGGATGAAATTGTCCAAGAAGATCTGAATGTAAAGGATGGTCAGAGTTATGAAAAATCTTATGCAACGTGCATAATGAACTAATTAAATGACGGTGTCAAAGATTAATATCTAGATCAGGAATAAGAAATTTAATAGACCGTAAGTTTCTGTCCAACAAATTAAGATGAGAATCAGCAGCTGAAGACAAGACAGGAGAACAATACTCGAAACAAGGTAGAATGAAAGAATTAAAACACTTCTTCACAATAGATTGATCACCAAAAATCTTGAAAGACTTTCACAATAAGCCAATTTTTTGTGCAATTGAAGAAGACACAGACCTAATGTGTTTCTCAAAAGTAAATTTGCTGTCAAGAATCACACCTAAAATTTTAAGTCATACAATGTTAAAGAAATACTATCAATACTGAGATCTGGATGTTGAGGAGCCACTGTCCTTGACCTACTTACAATCATACTTTGAGTTTTGTTAGGATTCAACTTCATATCCCATAATTTGCACCATGCACTAATTTTAGCTAGATCTTTATTAAGGGATTCAGCAACCCTAGATCTACAGTACATTCAGGGGATGAAATTGTTGCAAAAAGAGTAGCATCATCTGCATATGCAACAAGCTTGTTTTCTAGGCCAAACCACATATCATGTGTATATAGTATGAAAAGTAATAGGCTAAGAACACTACACTGATGAACACCAGATATCACATTCCTATACTCAATATAGTGCCCATGAACAACAACTCTTTGAGACCTATTACTAAGAACTTCAGTAATGATGAGGAGAAGAGACCCACCCACTCACAACTGTTTAAGTTTGAAAACAAGGACCTCATGATAAACACGGTCAAAGACAGCACTAAAATCAAGGCCAATCATACGAACTTCATGATCACAATCAAAAGATTTCTGTACAGCATTGAAAATTTGTATGAAGGGTATCACAAGTTCCATGGCCTTTATGAAAACCAAATTGCAAACTAGGGAACACATGATTGAATTCAGCCAACCTATTTAGATATTTTGCCAAAAGATGTTAAAAAACTTTAGATAATATAGGAGTTATGGAAATTGGGCAGTAATCAGTTGGACTTGAACTACCATAAACATATTTACATAATAGAGTAACATTACTTACTCTCCAACAAGTGCTAAAAGCTCCTCTTCCTCTAACTTACGCAAAATAACAGATAACGTTAAAGCTAAGAAATCTGCAGTCTTTACAAAAAACAAAGAAAAAATACCATTAGGGTCTACACCTCCATAAGCATCCAGGTCCATCAAGAGAGCTTTAATTTCACGAGATTGAAAAGCTAAACTATTTAGTTTAGCATCAAGAAAACAGGAATAAGGAAGATCAAGTTTCTCATTACTCTGCTTATTGTCAAACACATCAGCCAAAATCGTAGCCTTTTCCTTTGGAGAGTGAGTGACAGAGCCATCTGGTTTAAATAAAATAAGAACTGTTGCATCTACACAAAAGAGTGCAGATTTAAGGGTAGTCCACCACTTACGTTCCTGAGTTGTACCACAAAATGTTTCTTTTATTCCTTTTCGGTTGGAGCATAAACTCTCTGAGCAAAAGCTCTAAGCTGAGTATAGTTATTCTAATTCAAATCTGATCTGTTACCCTTCCAAAGATGATAGGCCTCCTGTTTCGCTAAATCCCCACGTCTGCAATCATCAATGAAACAGGGTTTATCTTTCCCTCGGTACCTTGGCACACAAGAAGGGCCTATCAATTATGTAAACTAGATTCTTATTCAAAGGAACAACAGGATCAACACTATTATACAACTGTGACCAAATCAAGCCCAAAAGATCACTCAAAATGCCATTCCAGTCTGTTTGAGATTTTATATAAATTTTAAATGAGTATGATACATCAGGGACATGCTGTTCAGTCTTCACTACAAAGGAGACCCAACTGGAGACCCAACCCTAATTGTTATAACACCAGAGGAGTTGATGTATACGAGGTCCAAGCAGTTACCAGACTTGAGAGTAACTTCACTTATGATTTGCTCAGAGCTGATTCAGAGGCAAAGCCCAAAACTCAGGAGAGAAAAATTTTAACACCTCCCTATAAGCATTGAAATCAGTAATAAAAACCAGAGGTCATAATGGTAAGAAGACAGTCGAAGATAGAATCACCCATGTCTGGACTCCGGTAGATTGAACACAAATAGAAGTTTTTATGCCTACCACAAACTTTTATTACCTGAATCTCATGACATCCACATTCGGGGTAGCACTTATGAGAAGCAGGGTACTTAGTCCTAATATACATCGCCACTCCCCTGGCCCTAAGAATGGTATCGCGTTTCAAAATTATTGGCTTCTTAAAACCAGTTATATGGAGCTCAGATGTAAGGTCTTGAATATTTACATGCAGACCACGAATATTGCAATATATTAGACGACAATAACGAAGTCTAGGACATACTGGTCCTATATTTCGCTCAATGTCTCTACACAGGATAAAATTAATGGCAATAAAAATATGCATCATGCTTAAAAACTAAACTAATAATAATGATAACAAAAAAATATGTACAGAAAAAAAAATAAAGAGAATGATAAAACCCATAGACTATAGCTAAAAAGTCAGAAAAACTGGTCAACATGTCAGAACTGATACACTACCAGGCATCTATGGCCCTTCTATTCAGCCTGCCCAACACACCATTTGAAAAGAAGAGGATGAAAAAAAATATGATAGAATAGTGTGGCCGAGTGTACCCTCAAGCAAGAGAACTCTATCCCAAGACAGTGGAAGACCATTTTACAACGGCTATAGAACTACCAAAGACTAGAGAACAATGGTTTGATTTTGGAGTGTCCTTCTACTAGAAGAGCTGCTTACCTCAGCTAAAGAGTCTATTCTATTCATACCAAGAGAAAAGTAGCCACTGAACAATTATAGTGCAGTATTTAATCTCTTCTGTGAAGAAGCATTTTTTGGTGATCTTAGTGATTTCTAGTGTATAAGGACACAGGAGAATGTATAAAGAATAAGCCAGACAATTCTGTGTATGTGTAGGCAAAGGAAAAATAAGCTGTAACTAGAGAGAGGGGTCCAATGTAGTAATGACTTGTCAGTTAAAGAACCCAATAACTCTTTATCAGTAGTATCTCAACAGGTGGCAGGATGTCCACAAAACCCTCTGAAGATTCCAGAATTGTCTGCAAGGATGCATAGAATTACCCTGAGGTCAAGTATCAATTCCTACCACACCTATGTTTGGGTCCAGTAAGGTTTTAAGAGTTGAAAAGATAACTGGATTTTCTAACAACCTCCAAGGTAACCTGAGATGGAAGTGATGAAAGCTTTAACAAAAGGCGAGTCCTCGTACGAGTAAATTTATTGAGTGACAACACAGGTATCTATAGGCCCAAAAGGGTCGCATAAGGATAAAAATTGTATGTATATGTTCAATGGCTTTAGTCAATAAGGTAGAAATTAGCATAAAAATTGACAATATAATAATGATAATGGTAATAAAGTTGAAATTAGAGTGTTACATTCAACGGCTTTTTACTGTGGCCAGATGGCAGTTGCATCGTAAAAGAAAATGTAGAGAGGGCATACTTCTTTATTTTTTTGCCGTTAATACCAGAGTGAATAATGTCCATGTTTTCCCTTGTACCTAAAATCTTGATATTTGGGCATATTGGTTGTACCAAGAGGATGGTAGTGTAGTCTGTCATGCAGATAAAGCAAGAACCTACATTCTATAAAGGGAATTGTACAAACATTCTGGAATTCATAGCATGGAAACTACAGCATTATAAGCCAGATGGTAATTTTATCTGGTAACATGTCCTATACTGCAAATAATGTAACATATGGATACAAAGAAACAGCAAATCCTATTATTGCTGAAAATACCATCTCATAAAACTTAGGAAACCAACATATCAACTCTAATGCTAATTATATGATGAGTCATATTGTGTAGGCAATGAAGATTATCTTTATTCCCAATCTCTCAAGGTTAACAATTTGAGTGCAATTTGCTTCATTTTATGCCTAATTTTTCTATTCCCTTCAGTGAAATTGCGCATATGTCACATCCAGTTATTAGGGGGTGTTTCATCTTTGTTTTATTTCTTACATATAAGAATATTTTATAAAATGTAAAAAAAAATTATATGGTGATAGAAAGGTAATTTATTCAGTTATACGATGCAATATGTTCTAAAGTTTTATCTACAATAGATTTTGCATTAAGACGAATTAAGCAAAATTTCCTAAAAGATGGCCTGGAGCTCGAGTGCTAAATTATTTGGAGAGGGGTTGGCATGCAAAGGGTTAATTCTTTAACATCGGGCTGAAATTAATGACAAAAATACCAAACATCGCTGAAAGACCAATATAAATACTGAAATATAAAACTAGCAAATAGAGTATAGTAAATAAGAAACTACCTCTTCAATCCCTTAAAAACACAAAATAATACAATAACTTGCTATATATCTAACAAATTTCTATTTAGTCCAGGTTTCATCTTCTTGATAAATAAAGACTGAAAGAAGAATGTCAAGTTTGTTAGAATAAAATACAGTAGAACTTTGAGGATGGTTTTCTTATAAATATTGATCTCATATAGCACAAAATAATGGCTAGGTAATAGAAATTGTAATAAAACAGAGACCTCTGTTACGATCTTATAATCGTTACAGGTTCTTTTAATCTCTAAACTAATAGAATTTGACAACAGCATTTAAAATATAGGAAAAGTGTAAAAAGAAATTCACACAAAACACATGTTTATCCACACGCTGATATAAGATCAATGTTGCTGCTTTTTTTGCTTTCAATTACAAATTAAAAAAAAAAAATATTAATAAATAGGGGAGTTTTCTGAAGCTGCTGAAAAGATACTGGTACAGAGGTTTCAAGCTTGAGAATGTTGAAGAAGGGTGGCTGAAGTTAAGTTGAAGCTGGCGCATTGACTTAGGACTCGAAAACATCATAAAAGGGGTGGCTTCAAGATGGGACAGTAAATGTTTTCTCCCAGAATTCAGTGATAATGTAAAAGGGATGACTGGCCACAGGCAGTGTTTGCTACTTCTCGTCACAAGTAGGGATGGCTGCCTGCTTCAAAACCGTCTCAGGCCATAACAATATTTTGGATTGAAGGGAAGGTCGGAAACAGGCTCTGTTAGACTTTTGGTCTACTTATATTATTCTTATCTTATCTGGGTGTGGTACCTATCTCATCCGCACATTGTTCCTCTCTTGTCCTATCTCCTTTGGACAGTCTCTATTGGAAGCTTATATACCCATGTATTAGCTTAGCTAATTACGATGGGCAATCTTCATTTCCATATAAGGAGTCTCTTAAAATGACCAGTTTGGTCATGCCATCAAAGCTTCTCGAACAAATTTCTGATGAAATCTGGTCTTGATGTTACAACATAGCAAAAGCATGACGTGACAATATTTACCATAAAAATAGATTTCCCTCGAGATTCAAGATGCTGACTACACTAATTTAGGCGATGACATGTATGTCCAAACACTACATAATTTCCATCTCGCTGCATGGTTTGTCCCCAAAATGCTGATGACAGTGGATAATTTTAAATATTTTACATCTTTATTGTATAAATCCACTATTGTATCTCTTCTACATTATACAAGCAATATATGTGACCTAGTATCAGATATTGCATGGCAAAAATACAGCTAATCTAAATTGAATATTTAGAATCTGCGAGTCGAAAGTGGTAAGACACCTCTCTTTATTTCCATATACTTGTAAAGTGAGAAATGTAATAAGGTTACAGGCAAGTAACTCTCAAATTATAAAATAAGACTCATTATAAATTCATAACTTTTAGTGTTACAAATTATTTTCCAGCTAAACCCTCTCTGAAAAAAACTCAGTCTCTAACAGTTAAGTGGTGATCAGCTACCAAAACGTTAAGTAAATTTGAGCTGTCTTCTCGCCTAATCCTTCATTTACCTTTCGGTACACTCACACTACCGAATTCCCTAACTTCAAAAGTTTATCAAGGATTTCATTTCAATTCTTAAACGTTCATATCAGTTTACTCTTCATGTACATGTAGAATCTCAGAAGAAGAAATTGATTCGTATCAGAAAGCTGTTCGAACGCAAAGTTAATTTATTATTATTATTAGTGGACAATCTAATACCAGCATGATATATTGAATCTAATATTTTTAATCAGCTTAGGGTGGCTGAGGAGTATATTTCATATCCATAACTAATTTTGGAAAAAATCAAGGCTTTGTATAATTTTAAAATAGTATTGCAGTCTTCCCCCATGATATATGGGACAATACTTTTAAAAGATTCAGAGCCTTAGGATATTTAGCTTTTAATGTTTTTAAGTGAGAAACCCCTGTAAGCCTACAATCAAATATCAAACCTAAAAATTTAGCTTCACTTACACATGGGATCCATTGACCTTTAATGTATACATCTGGGTCTGGATGTACTCCCCGGATACGACAGAAAGGTACAATAGTAGTTTTACTTGTCGAGAACTTAAATCCATTAATATTGGCCCACTGGATAATTTTACCAATTGAGAGTTGTAGTTTTCTCTCAACCATTGCCATTCTAGCTCTAGCAAATGATATGGAGAGATCATCCACAAATAATGTTGAGAGAGCATCCCGGGGAATGTCCCGAGGATATCCCATTAATTGCCAGTGCAAACAGGGTTACACTTAACACACTAGCCTGAGGAACTCCTTCCTGACATTTCCTCTCTGATAGAGTTTCCCCCACTCACACTTGAAAAACTCAATGTGAAAGAAATGACCGCATAAATAGTGGTAGCTCTACTGTTAATGGAGGAAACAAAAGACATCCATGACTGGCGCCTAGCTTCTTTTATGGCACGACGGAACTGTGCTCTACATTTCTTGTATATAATAAAATTCTTATCAGTTTGGCGTCTACGCAATCGTGTTAGAGATGATCTTCTGGCTCTGTGCAGGGCAGTTAGTTCTGAAGACCATCAGGGAACTGGTCGTCGTTTGAATAACCCTGTTGTTTTGGGAATTGAATTGACTCCTGCTGTATGGAGAGTTCCATTCGGTAGGTCTATGACATCATCAAAGCTTTCCAACTGCTCTGCACTCCCCTCGATTTCACTTTGTCTGCCTTGTCAAAATTCCATCGTGGCGATCTTTGTAAAGGCAGACCCTTGTTGATGTATATAATGATTGGTGCATGATCACTAGTATGCCCATCATCTAATGTCTTCCAATCGAAATCAAGAAGGCAGTTAAAGCTTGCAATTGAAAGGTCAATGCATGACAAGGTACCTGTCTGAGCATGGAAGTGCGTGGGCTCTCCTGTATTAAGAAGTCCCACATCCTCATTCTCCAAAATTGATGAGATAATATTGCCCCTTGTGTTTGCCAAAACATTACCCCATAAAGGATGTCTACCATTCATATCTCCTAGTAAGAGAAAAGGTTGAGGGAGTTGTTGAATGACCTCTACTAAATCATCATATAAAATATCATTTGGAGGTAAGTACAGAGAGCATATTGTATATTTACTCCCTATATCAATTTGTACAACCACCGCCTGCAGGGGTGTACGAATAGAAATACGTATTTGGGGAACATCTCGACGAACGTTTATGAGACATCCGTCATGGCTCCCTCCTTCTTGATTGATTATATGGTGTTCTATAGCTAACATACTCTCGAGGACTAAGAGTGTTAGCATCAAGTTTACCTTCCTGTAGATATACAATTATAGGGGAACGTTCATGAATTACGAGCTTAAGTTCCTCATATTTCACCCTTATAACCTGACAGTTCCATTGCAAAATGGAGGGGAAAACTTAAGGATTATTTCTGGAAGACATCTTGGATGAGGTCTTCCCATTAGCAGTTTTTAATCTAACATTATTACCAGTAGGTTTCTTCAGAGATGGTCTTGTTATGTTGGGTTTTACATTTGTGTTTTTCTTTGTATTCTTTTGATCGTTTTGTTGAGGCGGATGGTGGACCTCAACTTGTATTTCTCATTTATTCAGTTTATCTTCTGGTTTATTAGAAACATCAACAGACAAAACATCAAATTTATTTGACATCATAACTTTAATGTTTCTAATGGAGGGGGGAGAGAGAGATGGAGGTCTCCCTCTTTTACGATTAATGGATGGTGGGATTCTAGGTTTTTGCACCTTTACCACAACAGGTGCATCAGGTAAGTTGGTCTTAAGTGGTACCTCCATCAAATCAGGCACGGACATGGCCTGAGAGAGGTTTGTACTAGTTTTTGTAATGGGGGACGAAGGCTGTACAGCAATGGGCAATGCCCTAGTGTTAATACACCATGGTAAAGCCTCAGGAGGTAATATGGTTACCTCATTATTTGACATTTTATCAGATGGTATACTTCTTTTTCTTGAGCTATTGGCAGTATTAGGTTGGTTTGATTCGAATGCCTTACCATAGGTATTTGATTTATTTAATAGTGTTTTAGCATGTCCCACACTTATATGTTCTAAATTTGTTTTGTTGAGGGCAGCTTCCTCCAACTTATATAGCTCGCAGCTCTTGTCTGTGGATTTATGAATTGAGTTGCAATTTAAACACCTGGCTCCAAGTGCACATTCTCCATGGTAAGATTTGGAGCAAATACCACACATTTTCTCATTTTTGCAAACTTTAGACGAGTGCCCAAATTTAAAACAATTAAAGCATTGCAGTGGCTTCTGCTTGAATGGTCTTACTTTAATAATTTCGGTTTGAATAACATGGAAAGGTACATCAGCATCCTGGAACGTAAGGATTATCATTGATGTACCTGGGACTTTGTGAACTTTCCATACATTTAGTGGATACATGGCCAGTATCTCCTCTGTAAATTCATACAGATCTCTGTTAAAAACTACTCCCCTTCCGTAGCTAAAATTTAGGTGGATTTGACATCTAACTTAATATCATCATTACATGTTTTTATGTTGGACAGCATTACAAACTGTGTACTTGATTTGGCATGGATTAGGAAACTATTTTTTCCAAAACGAGATATATCGCCCGGAGTTTATAGTTCCTACTTTTTTCTGAATTAATTTGCATATTTAAAAATAATTCAATGTAACCCCCTTTCATTCAGCTATAAGCCACATTGGTGGTTTTGGTTTTCTCTGGGAGGGCTTAACTAAATCCACGTCTTTTTCCAACCAATTGGCAGGCATAAATACATCCAAATCCTTTGGTACCTTATCGCAGAGAGCAGCCGCGACATTCAAGTTATTAATTTTAATATTATTCATGTTATTTATTTCACTAAATGCTTAGTCATAACTACTGTAAGATATCCATGAATCCCATTTTTCATCTTCAAGTTTCATCCTAATCTTTTATACATTCATAGCATTCAAATGCTTTTGTATAGATCATCGTAGTTTATCTCTATTGGAATTTAGGTAACATGAAGGATTTGAAGTTGCCTCGTGTTACCCAAATTACTCGATTTTGGAATATTAGTAGGATGGTCCTTTCCCGTTCTGAGGTCATCAACAGAAATTTCCCTATTCACTTTAACAGAGGTCGTCAACAGTGCCAAGGGGGGGGGGGGGAGCAAATCCAGGGGATGGGAAGTCAGCGTTCAAAGGGTCCATAGTTTAAGGTGGGATTTTCTTTGTGTTTTTTGTTGGTTTATGTAACTGAGAATTTTAAGAAAGTATCATATGTTGGATAGGAAATTTGCATTCTCCACTATTGGCACAATGAGAGTATACTTCCCAGATGGTCCACTCCATACCCTACCCGAAGGATAGCACCAAAACAGATAGACACAGGTGTAAGCTAAACCCGCCTATTAGGACTGAGACCAAGGAAATATGAAATCATTATCCCCATATCTGTAATGATGGGCTTCTGGTTAGAAGCCAAGAGTCCCATCTCAAGGATTGGATCCCCCCGGATTCCGATGACCCAACCCCTGAGAGTAGTTCCGTCAAAAAGGTCCAAACCAGCTTCGGGATGGCTGAGATCATCTAATACTCTCATATATAGCTTTGAATGCAAATACCTCCCAACCGTGATCCTTTCTCCCATTCATCTAAGCAGGCAGTAATAACGAATGTGGAAATATCCACGCCATTTAAATAAAATAAAAATAAATACATAAATACATAAATGGACAAATAAAATATATATATATATATATATATATATATATATATATATATATATATATATATATATATATATATATATATATATAAATATAGACATAAACTTAAGAGAAATAATACTATAATTCTCATAGAGTTAGGACAGCAAGACAAAAGAAAGTTGATAAAATTAGGAGAAGGTCGAAGTAATATTGAGCAGAAGAAATAGAGGAAGGGAAGAGAAATTTAGATTCGAACTTGGGGAGTAATTTCCCCAAGTTCGAGAGCTCTTTTGCCCGTCACAATTCTTCAACAATATGAAGAAACCACATGACTGTGTCAAGGCATTCTCTCGTTAAGAGGGCTGGGACCTTGGACAGAGAAAGAGCTTGGGAGAAGTAGTGTCCAAGGACCTAGGACAGAGAAGGAGCTTGGGGGAGTAGTGTCCCTGGACCTTGGAGAGTATATGAGCTTCTGGGGAATAGTGCCCCAGGACCTTGGACAAAGAAAGAACTTGAGGAGGAGTAGTGTCCCAGGACCTTGGGCAAAGAAAGAGCTTGAGGAGAGTAGTGTCCCAGGACCTTGGACAGAGAAAGAGCTTGGAGGAAGTAGTGCCCCAGGACCTTGGATAGAGAAAGAGCTTGCGGGAAGTAGTATCCTAGAACCTTGGACAGAGCCTTACCTTATTGCCTTATTTTTTGTTTGGGTTCCCCCAGGTCCCTCAGTGTGAGGCACCTCGTATATCCACCAGAGAGTTGCCAATGCATCTTGCTGTGTATTTTGCATCTTCCAGTCTTGGATGGTCTGGGATGCATCTTAGGTATTTATCAAGCTTATTCTTAAACACATCTACGCTCACTCCTGATATGTTTCTTAGATGAGCTGGCAGCACGTTAAATAGTCGCTGCATTATCGATGCTGGTGCGTAGTGAATTAATGTCCTGTGCGCCTTCCTTAGTTTTCCTGGTATATTTTTTGGCACTATTAATCTACCTCGGCTTGCTCTTTCTGATATTTTTAGCTCCATGATGTTTTCAGTAATTCCTTCTATTTGCTTCCATGCTTGTATTATCATGTAGCGTTCTCTTCTCCTTTCTAGACTGTATAGTTTTAAAATTTGCAGTCTTTCTCAGTAGTCAAGGTCCTTAACTTCTTCTATTCTAGCAGTATAGGACCTTTGTACACTCTCTATTTGTGCAATATACGTTTTGGTAGTGTGGGTACCATATCACACTGCAGTACTCGAGTGTACTACGTATATAAGTTTTGTAAAGCATAATCATGTGTTCAGCTTTTCTTGTTTTAAAGTGTCTGAATAACATTCCCATTTCTGCTTTACATTTAGCCAACAGTGTTGCTATTTGGTCGTTGTATAACATATTCCTATTTAACATTACACCAAGGTCTTTAATTGCTTCCTTGTTTGTGATTGTCTCGTTATTAGGTCCATTGTATGCATATACCATTCCTTCTCTGTTTCCATAATTCACTGATTCGAATTTATCGGAGTTAAATACCATCCTATTTATCTCTGCCCATTCATATATTTTGTTTAGATCTCTTTGTAGTGAGTTCCTACCTTCATCACAAGTAATTTCTCTACAGTGAGCCCTCGCTACTTCGCGGTTCGACCATCGCGGATTCACCACTTCGCGGATTTTTTTCATAACCCATATATATAAACATATCGCGGATTTTCCGGAAATTTCGAAAATACCGCGATATATGAAGAACCCAAATACGATATTTCGTTACCTGTAATTCCATTAATACTGTAATTAGTAATATCTGCTCTTACTGATGGTTCATTGCATTACATATGACATATAATTCAGTACAGAAAGAAATAAAACACGAAAAGAGAATGTGATCATACGATAATTCAGTATACAGTACGTAGTACAGTAAAATTAAATCGAACATGAAACACAAATCAGATGCAGTCATACTGTATTAGAATGGTGTAAGGCTGCTGATGGCTACCACTGTACTACAAATGTAATGGATGTGCATCTTTTCCATGAATCTTTTGTATGTATACGTATGTAGTACTGCATCCAATAATATTCTTTGTTGCAAAAATCACATCTCGAATAAGCGTACGAGAGAGAGAGAGAGAGAGAGAGAGAGAGAGAGAGAGAGAGAGAGAGAGAGAGAGAGAGAGAGAGAGAGAGAGAGAGAGAGATTGACAAACATAGAATGAGAAATGAAACAAAAATAGTGATGAGAGAGAGAGAGAGAGAGAGAGAGAGAGAGAGAGAGAGAGAGAGAGAGAGAGAGAGAGAGATCCAATAAAACACACAATAGGACAAGAAACAAAAACAGTGATGAGAGAGAGAGAGAGAGAGAGAGAGAGACATATCCTACAACAAAACAAGCGTAAAATAGCGTACGTAAAGCTGTACTGTATACGTAGGGTACCTTGTACTTTGAATTAGTAACTACTACGTAGCATATGAGACGGATTGTGATTGGTTCAAGCGCTGATAGATGACGAATCAGAACCCAAGTTTTGTAATCTAGCCTGTGATTGGTGTTTTGACCACTTCTCCAACCCGCAGCATCTTTTCGCGGCCACTTTGTTTGCCACTCTCTCGTCGTGTAGATGTTGCTACGTTATTGTGAACTTTAATCTGTGCTGTGCGTGACTGTTTAAGTTGAACTTTCTGTTAAACCTTACTGTACAATGGCTCCCAAGAGTTCTGCTTCTACTAAGGCTGGTAGTGAGCCTAAACGCCTCCGAAAAATGATGACGATTGCTGAGAAGGTGACGCTTCTCGATATGTTAAAAGAAGGCAGAAGTTACGCGGCCGCAGCCCGCCATTTTGGAGTGAACGAATCCACCGTTCGCTACATCAAGAAGGACGAGGCGAACATTAGAAAGACGGCTGCCATAACCTTTAGCAGATCAGCGAAGCGAGTCGTTACCACGCGTAATAAAACGATCGTATGCATGGAAGGTGCTTTAGCAGTGTGGATTGCCGACTGCCGGAAGAAGAACTTAGCCTTGGATACGAACACCATCCGAACCAAGGCTTTGAGCTTGTATGAGAATTTTGCGGCAAAGGAACCTCAAGACGACGATGGCGACCATGCTGAAGAAGATGATGATGTAGATGAACCTCAACCAGGGACATCCACTGATTCCCAGCCTCAGAAACAACGTTTTTCCGCCAGCAAAGGATGGTTCGCGAAGTTTCAGAAACGATTCGGCCTGAAAAGCGTTTCCCTGCATGGCGAGGTTGCTTCCGCTGACACTGCCGCTGCTGAAACTTAAGCGAACGAGACTTTCAAGAACATTATCGCTGAAGGTGGATACAAGCCGGAACAAGTGTTTAATATGGATGAGACCGGCTTGTTTTGGAAGAGAATGCCGTCGCGAACTTTCCTGTTCAAAGAAGAAGCCAAAGCCTCTGGCTTTAAAGCATTCAAAGATCGCGTAACCCTCGTGATGTGTGGCAATGCTGCTGGATTTTTGCTAAAGCCGGGGCTTATTCACAAGTCGAAAAATCCTCGCGCTTTGAAAAATAAAAATAAGAATCTCCTTCCCGTGTACTGGATGCATAATCAAAAAGCATGTATTACGAAGATGCTGACCTCCAACTGGTTCCACCAGTGTTTTATCCCGCAAGTCAGCAAATATCTCGTAGAGAAGGGCTTGCCATTCAAGATCCTTCTCCTTATGGATAACGCTGGTGGACACGCAACTGACCTGTCGCATGAGGGCATTCAGGTTGAGTTCCTGCCACCCAACGCCACGTCATTAATTCAACCGATGGACCAGGGGGTTATCAGGGCGTTCAAGGCCCTCTACACGAAGAATACCTTGGCGGACCTCGTTGCGTGTGTGGATGCTGCCCAAGAAGATGAAGATGAAAATTTCAATTTGAAGGCGTACTGGCAGAAGTACACAATAGCCACGTGCCTGCAGAACATTCAGAAATGAAACCTGCAACCGTTAATGCGAGCTGGAAGAAGTTGTGGCCCCAGATTGTTTACGACGACGAGGGATTTACACCGTCTGAAATTCAACACTCTGCAATACGCAAATCTGTGCAGTTGGCTGCTATAATTGGAGGTGACGGGTTTGGCAACATGACGACTGAAGACGTCGACGAGTTGTTGGACTGCCATTCCCAGCCGCTAACTGACGCAGACCTAGAAGACCTGACGAAATCGGCCAGTGAAGAAGACAGTGAAACGCAGGAAGAGACCCAAGAAAATGTCGAAGAAACGGGCTTAACATTAGAACGGCTTGCCAAGCTCTGCAACCATGTGAAGGAGGTGAAAGAAATGTCGCAAGAGTGGGACGAGGATATGGTTCGGTCTATGCAATTCTGCAACAAGATCGATGACATCATGACTCCCTACAGGATGCTCATCGAGCGAAAAAAGAAGCAGCGGCAGCAACTTCCGATCACAATGTTCTTCCAGCCTCACAAAAAAAGAGCCAGTTCCTCCTGCTAGTACGCCTTCGGAAGAAATTGAAGAAGTGTCCCAGGAAGAAGTTGAAGAAGTGTCCCAGGGTAAGACACCTCCGTCTGAAGAGACGTAAAATACTATCATTGGCTGCACAGTAGAAGACATCATCAGCTTCATCATCATCATTTCTACTGTGCAGCAAATTCATCGCCATCATAATTCAAGTTTTTCTTCAACTTCTTTCGTGGTGAGTACAGTCACAATCTTTATTTTTTACTTTAATATTCTAACATTTTAATATTTGTGCCTGTTTTAGTTTAGTATGCATTAAGTTAAAGGGAAGGTTTTAAAAGTCTGAATATACATGTTAAAACCTATCATATTTTTTTTTTTAAATTTACATTTACTGTACGTACGTAAAACAACTCTCTCTCTCTCTCTCTCTCTCTCTCTCTCTCTCTCTCTCTCTCTCTCTCTCTCTCTCTCTCTCTCTCTCTCTCTCTCTCGTAAATTGTTTCCTGCTTTGCTACGTATGTACTGTATGATTTTATATAGATACGGTAAATAATATTTGTAATAACACATTTTCTAAAAGCTTTTACTGTAATATCATTATTTATCACTTTCATCATGCGCGTTAAATGCCTTCGTTTGTTTACTGAGCGTGGTTGTTTACTGAGCGTACTTTATGTCGCCGTCGTTTCAGGCGGCGTCATAAAGAAAAACATTTCATTTGGAAGTCCTAAGAAAAATTAAGTAAAACATTGGTAAATAACAAAATCAACATACTGTACTGAATAATCAATATAATCGATGCAAAAACTAACCTATACACAGATGTGTAAATGCGTTTGTTTCTTCATTATGATCAGAGATAAACGTAAACAAAATATTGGTTGCCATTTTTTATAGTGCTTTTTGGCGTGTTTAGGAAACGCATGATATAAAATCGCCTTTAATATTTGTGCCTGTTTTAGTTTAGGGTACTGTAGTACATGCATTAAGTGTTCTGTACATTAAAGGGTAGTTTGTTAACAGTACTACGTACAAGGGAAGGTTTTAAAAGTCTGAATATACATGTTAAATAAATACGTAAATATGGTGTCACTACTTCGCGGATTTTCACCTATCGCGGTCGGGTCTGGAACCTATCTACCGCGATAAACGAGGGCTCACTGTGCTTATTCTTGTGTCATCGGTGAAACTTCTCACTACAGAGTTTTCAACATCACAGTCTATGTCTGAGATCATAATAACAAACAGCAGTGCAGCTAACACCGTACCTTGTGGCACGCCAGATATTACCTGAGCTTCATCCGATTTCTCATCATTTGCAACCACTATCTGTTTTCTGTTTTTCAGGAATTCTTTTACCCATTTTCCTATCTTTCCCACAATATTATGCTTTCTCATTTTTTTCTCTAATATATTATGGTCTACCTTGTCAAAGGCTTTTGAAAAATCTAGATAGATCGCATCTGTGTCTTTTTCATTTATCATATTTTTGTATGTTTTCATAGTGTGCTATCAGTTGGGTTTGTGTACTTTTTCCGGGCACAAAACCGTGTTGACCTATATTAAACAAATTATTTTTAACTAAATGATCCATTATTCTCTTTTTTAACACCCTCTCATACACTTTCATAATATGTGATGTTAGACTAACAGGTCTATAATTGCTTGCCTCTATTCTTGATCCACTTTTGAAGATAGGGGTTATATAAGCTAATTTATGTTTAACATATATCTCGCTCATATCTACACTTTGTCTTAGCAGTATTGCAAGCAGCTTCGCGATAGTGTTTGCAGTTTTTTTTTTTTTTTTTTTAACAAGATCGCTGGAACTCCATCTGGTCCGGCTGCTGATCCATTTTTAATTTCGTTTATAGCCTTGACAATATCTGCTTCATTAATATCTATATCCGTTAGATATTCAACATTTTCTTCTCTCATTTCTCTTTCATTATTCTCATTGGCAATTCTTTGCGTGAACTCACTCTTATATTTTTCTGCTAATATGTTGCATATTTCCTTTTTTTCATTCATTAGCCGTCCTTCAATTCTTAGAGGGCCTATTTCTAATCTCCCTTTATTCATCTTTTTTTGCATAGGAGTAAAGTACTTTGGGTTTTTTTGTTTTATATTTTGAAGTGTCCTTTCTTCTAAGTCCCTTTTTTCATTTTCTTTTGACTGTATAATCTTTTGTTCTGCATTTTCTATCTTACATTTTATTTCCATCATTTTCCACACATTTTTTTTTTTTTGCAAGATTTTTCTTCCTCTTTCTAATTTTCTGAAATAAGATCCTCCTTTCTCTTGGTATGCATGTCTTTTATTTATTGTTTTTTTTTCGGTACATATTTTTCAACAATTTTCTCCATTATTTTGTACAGTATGTCCGTATTTACCTGTATATTATCACTTACAAACACATTTTTCCATTCTTTATTCAGTTCTTCATTAATTTCTGACCATTTTATATTCTTACTATAAAAATTATATTTCCATATCCTTCCAAATGTTTTGTGCTTTGATTAATTCTGTGATCACTTGCTTTGGAATGGACTATTAATTCTATGAAATTATGGTCTGAAATTCCCGTGTTATACACTATTATTTCTTTAACATATTTCACCTCATTCACAAATACTAGATCTAAGATATTTTCCTTTCTTGTTGGAATGTGGTTTATTTATTGCATATTATGTTCTAATAGCATATCTTGAAGCTTTTCAAATTGCCTCTTATCTTCTGCGCTACTATTACTCTCTTTTTTTATATGTATACATACAACCACTTTCTTCTATCCGTTCTTTTCAATCCACGAAAGGAAAGTTAAAATCTCTGGATAGGAGTATATTCCAGTCTTTATGGTTTCTACATATATCATCTATTTTGTCTATTATTATGTCAAACTCCTTAGTATTTGGGGGTCTGTAAACTACAATATTCACTAGTTTTTCAGATTCAAATTCTACCGCAATCAATTCACATTCTGTGTTGCTGTATTTTTCAGACTTTTCCTTGATTTATGTCTCTTCCATATATTGCGCTTCCCCCTTGATTCCTATTTGTTCTGTCAGATCTATAAGTTTGGAAACCCTTTATCTGGTCATCACTGCCAGTCTCTTGGGAATATCATGTTTCACTTATATTTAATATATCTATTTTTTCAATTTGGGTTAGTTCTTCTAAGAACTTACTCATGACTAAACCCTGTGCATTCATCACTATTATGGTTTGTGTTTCATCCCCATTATTTAATATTGGTAATATGGATTCTCCCATGCTTCCTTCCTGTTCTGATATGATGTTCTTTTCTTCATTTTCCGGAATTCTGCCATTAAAAAATCCAACTTTTCTATTATATTTGTTCTTTCGCCTTCATATTTATTTTTGTGTGTATACCTGCAATTATCCCCATATCTGCACCAACCCCTGGCATTATAGATGCATTCTTTGTAGCTGGGCTCTATATGTGCAGATTTGGGATGAAAGGCCTCATATCTTAGGGTTTTTGGTGCATAGCGCGGTATATACGCGGCCTGCTTTTTTGTTTCTTTTTTTGTTTCATTTTTGCTTTAATTTTTCTTTTCAGTTTGCTGAGTTTTCTTACTCTCATTCATGGTTGCAGGATGCATATATCTACATTTTTTGTTGAAACTGCATCCTTTTCCTTCTTTTAGGTTTTTGCATATTTTTGAATGGTGATCTCTGCATTCATCTCCATATCCATCTAAATACGCACATTTACCATATATTTCATAATTATGGCATATCTTTGGATGCTTGTAGCAGCATCTTTCGCCAAATCTGCAATTCCCTCTTTTCAGCATATTGCAGACTATATCTTTCTTTTCTTTTTTTTCTTGTTCTTGCTCTTCCCTAAAAGTATGTAGGTCCGGGTAGAGTCTCTTGGGTCTATTATTTGTTTCCATCTGACAATTTATTTCTTCATAAGTATGTTGTTGGATGGCATCATAAGTTATATCAATGATTTCCTCTGCATCCTTACACATATCCTGTTCATTTTTGTCTTCTTCTTCTTCTTTTTCTTCTTCTTCTTTATCTTCAACTATTTGCAGATTTAGTCTCGACTTAATTATATTTTCTATCCAGACTAAGCATGTTGAGCAGAATACCTTTGTGTCTCTATTTTTAATTTTTTGCTGTACTTCAGCACATGTAGGGTGTGTTGGAACATGGCAGGCATCACATTTTCTAATAAGTTGTTGAGGATTATTAATGGAATACCATATCTTACATGTATTACACCATTTTGGCATTCTTTTTCCCAATGCACCAATCAGCATATTCACCATATTGGACTTCTTATTGTTCTTTGATGGAATGTGTTGATTGATGTAAACTTTCTTTATAAGTCTCTTTATCACTTGGATCTTCTTTGGAATTTCTTCTATTATTTTGCTGATGTGTTCTGCAGATTTGCTCCAGTTTGTTGGATAATATTGTTTCAATATGTCTGCGAATATTTTTCCGTCGCACTGGTTGGAGTTACTAGTGACCTCGGTTATCAGAGCTTCGGGGGAAGTAGTGTCCAAGGGCCTCTGAAAGAGAAAGAGCTGAGGTGGGGGGGGGGAGTAGTGTCCCAGGACCTTGGACAGAGAAAGAGTCTGGGGGGAGTAGTGTCACAGGACCTGGGAAAGAGAAACAGCTTAGGGGGAGTATTGTTCCAGGACCTTGGACAGAGAAATCGATGTACTATATGAACTTTTGATTTGTTCAGTGACTGGTTTAAAGTATCATGACTATAAAAAATGAGTAAATATGTATCTTTCCATGGTGGAAGAGATTTCAACAAATTTAATAATATCAGCATATTAAGGGAAGCATAATTCTTTCTTGCTTTATGACAATGCCATTATAGCTCAGGTTATTGGTCAATTAATAGGAGCCAATTTGAAGGAGTCCTTCATATGCAAGTGTAATAATTTTGCTTACATAACGTAGGTACAAAGATACAAAAAGTTCCAATGTTACATTGATGTTTGTAGGCATAAAACATATATATATATATATATATATATATATATATATATATATATATATATATATATATATATATATATA
>NC_090729.1:93249511-93342011 GCF_036898095.1 Palaemon carinicauda
TTCCAACACTATAAAAATATAAGTTTTGCGACACTACTTGCCAATTCCTTACGGTAACATGACTAAGCAAAAAAATGCAAAACAAATAAAAAGGGGCACTCACGGAAAAATGGCTAACATTCTAATATACGGCATTTCAGAAAAAAAAATTCAGCCACGTGCTAGGCAAACCATCAAGGCACATTTTCCGACAAATAAACATCTAAATGAATAATTACTCTGTGATAGTTCCTTAGTGGGTAGTAATTTTGAAAGAAATGGGAAAAAACGAAAAAATGGCAATCACAGGAAAATCGAACACATACCTATATATACGCCATATCTGGCTAAAAAAAGAAGATAGGCATGGGTAGCCAGATCATCTAGAAACACTTTCCAACACTATAAAATTATAAGTTTTGCGACACTACTTGCCAATTTCTTACGGTAACATGACTAAGCAAAAAAATGCAAAACAAATAAAAAGGGGCACTCGTGGAAAAATGGCCATTCTAATATACGGCATTTCAGAAAAAAAACAATTTCAGCCACGTGCTAGGCAAACCATCAAGGCACATTTTCCGACAAATAAACATATAAATGAAATATTACTCTGTGATAGTTCCTTAGTACGTAGTAATTTTGAAAGAAATGGGAAAAAACGAAAAAATGGCAATCACAGGAAAATTGAACACATACTTATATATACGCCATATCTGGCTAAAAAAAAAATAGGCATGGGTAGCCAGATCATCTAGAAACACTTTCCAACACTATAAAAATATAAGTTTTGCGACACTACTTGCCAATTCCTTACGGTAACATGACTAAGCAAAAAAATGCAAAACAAATAAAAAGGGGCACTCGCGGAAAAATGCCCAACATTCTAATATACGGCATCTCAGATAAAAAAAAAAGACATGCATGTGTTAGCCCAACCATCAAGGCACACTTTCTAACACATAAACATGAAAAAAAAAATCAATAATATACGGCAATTCCTTACTACGTAGTAAATTTTTACAAATATTGAAAAAAAAACAGAAATTGGCAACCGCAGTTAAATACCCAATATACCAATAACTACGTCGTATCTGACAAAAACAAAATCACGCATGGGTAGCCAGATCATCTAGACACACTTTCCAACACTAAAAAAGCAAAAGTTTTACGACACTATTTCGCAATATCTTACGGAAAAATGACTTGGCAAAAAAATGAAAAAAAATGAAAAAGGGACACTCGCGGTAAAATGCCCGACATTCTAATATACGGCATCTCAGATAAAAAAAAAGACATGCACGTGTTAGCCCAACCATCAAGGCACACTTTCTAACACATAAACATGAAAAAAAAAATGAATAATATACGGCAATTCCTTACTACGTAGTAATTTTTACAAATATTGAAAAAAAACAGAAATTGGTAACCGCAGTTAAATACCCAATATACCAATGACTACGTCGTATCTGACAAAAACAAAGTCATGCATGGGTAGCCAGATCATCTAGACACACTTTCCAACACTAAACAAGCAAAAGTTTTACGACCCTATTTGGCAATATCTTACGGAAAAATGACTTGGCAAAAAAATGAAAAAAAATGAAAAAGGGGCACTCGCGGTAAAATGGTCCTCGTGGTGATGAACGACATTTTAACTAAAAAAAAAAATCATGCACATGGTAGCCAAACAATCCACCAAGACTTTCCACAACTGATAACCTATACAAGTTGCACCATTCTACGACAATTTCATAATACGTAATAACTTTGATAATTATGCAAACTACCTTAGAAGGGTAAACTCGGTCGCGCTCGACCCCGACGCCTCTCAGAAATCGGGGAAGGAGTACAGCTACAGCAATGCACATCTGGACACTACTAGAGCGTGTAGGGGAGACACCTCCTGCAGGTCGATCACCCACAAACTCAGTCACGGGGGTGAGTCACGTGAGAAAAACCTGTTTTTTTTTGACGCTCGGGGTCGCAAACGACCCATCGTACCTATCCAGGGTTAAGGTCAACCTACAGTACACAAGTGCAAAGCAAGTAACGCTTTGATTATTGCTAACACCAAAATAGAGCAGTGAACTAAAGAAATGTAAAATACCAATACGTATTCTGTACTATTTACTAAAACACTACCACATAATTTCATTGAAAGCTTAATAGAGGAGACAATACACAGAATTCAATAGAATAATACTTAACCATTGTCCTAAAGTTTGTTGAGGCGTAGAACTTAGTTCCAGATTTGATTGAAATTACTCTCTCTCGATATTGTACTTAATCTATCACTTCCTCAGTAAATCATGGATTTATAAATATATGTAAATCTAGAACCAGAACTCCTTTTTATAATATTTTTTCTTTATATTTCAATTATTTTTGTGTGGTAAAAATAGTCATTGTTGGACTCATAAAAGCTTAAAGTTATAAAGATAATGAATTCGCTCAAAAATCTATTTTTGGGTAAGGTAGCCATGTCGTCCTGATGGAAGTTCCTTTGTTAGTAGCTTCCTAAGTTATATTTGACTACAGTGATATATCTCAGAGAATTTACCAAAGGTATCCAGAATTCTAACTTCTGGAGCGAATATCCCTTAAAGATTTTTAAAAAGGGATATTGCATAATATCAGAGGACGTATTCTTGACACGTCGCATAACTATCTGCACCCCTAATAGCGTTTACGCTTCGAGGGGAAAAAGTGGCAAGAATATAGGAGAGCCGTTATTAAGGCAACGCTCCTTCTGTACTGTAAAAAGGTGCCACCCCGCCGCCTCGTGGCGCCATCTAGCCATTCTTTGTAGCTTTGTAGGTGTAACAGATACAGTATATTAGGGAGGGAATCGTTATCCATTGTCAAAAGGAGGTCGGGTCCATCAGGACGACATGGCTACCTCACCCAAAAATAGATTTTTCGCGTCGCTCAAAATTCGTTTTTTGGGCTCAGGCCATGTTGTGCTGATGGAAGTTTACCAGAGCATTAATGTATCTGTGGATTTCCAATAGTGCCGTTCATCTTGAGATAAGTTTTCCTTTTGGCCCTCAGGACCTAGACACACTTGACGTTACCGTTAAAAAAGTCATTCAACTGATCATATCGGATGTCAGTGCTTCCTGTTCCCTACAGGGAAGAGTCTTGGTAGACTTTAGGAAAAAACCCGAGGATTGTGAGTTCAAGGAACAGACTAGCAAACAGTTTGTATATTAGTGTCGTCATATACGTAAAGCATAGATTGTACTTAGACGGAATTGATCTGTGTAGGTTACTGAAAAACCTCCCAAGTCTGGATGTTGATAGAGACAGACAGGTTTATACGCATGTAGGAAACCTTAGTTCAGTAAGATAGACAGTTTAGTACAATAAGACCTTACTTGGTTGCTCGGAACAGAAATAATCTCAGTTCCTGGTGTTTTCCTAGATAATAATAGGATCAAAAGATGCTCTGACATATATATAAAGTTTAGAATATTTGGGGCGAAATGAGACGCAAAGATTCCTACTATTATTTATTACAAAAGTAAAAATAGAAATCAAGGTTGTAACAATCAATTACCATTTCAGATTATGCTGAGTGAATCTGCATAGGAGCATAATTGGTAATAACAGAAATAAATAAAGTTTCACCTGAAAATGGGAACACAAGCGACTCTATGGGAAATATGTAAAGATTTCACTATGTATTCTGTTGTTACAAGGAACACTATGCATATAAATATGCATGGCACATGTGTTGGTCTATTATGCTGAATGTCACTGTCATGGGTAGATAGAATAATATAGGAAAGAATGTTAAAACACGTGATTTTTCTACTCTTAGAGAAGCAGAGAGAGAGAGAGAGATAAGGTCCCGCTATTGTTTATTGAAGCTGCCATCGTCAAGTTATGTGCCTAGGTTGGAGGTCTTTGAGCACAACGAGCCCCTGTCTATAGAGGACCAAAGAACCTGTAGAGAAGAATAAGTGTGTTTGTCGCCGAAAAGAAGTACATGAGCCGAAGGAGTCAACTTTATGGAATTTGATTACACCAGCAGAGCGTTCGTCTAGGTGTTATCAGCGGTTTCAAGGAACACCAATGAGGATGAAGAAACGAGAAAATTTCCTTATATGGACCTGTCCATAGTTAACCCCTCCCATACAGGGATATATAAACTTCCACGCGATCAAGAGAGGGGGACAGTACGAAAAAGAGACGAGGAAGAAACCCAAGAAAGAAAGAGAGAGAGAGGGCGAACAAGCTGAGTGAAGAAGAGAAGGCGTAAGGACGAGAATGCAGACGTAACCAGCTTTGTCCGAGATGTCCTAACGAGTTGCCTCCCGCCCTCATTACCCCCGACGAGCCGCCAGACCTGAAAACATCTCCGTTCCTGTCAACCGTCGAGAGCTGCTGCGAAGAGTAGTATATTCTTTTTGTATTATTTATCTACCATCTTGACTGTTCCCCTATTTGCTGGAGTGTAGTTTAATCAAATGATTCTCTTTGTTTAGTTCAGTGCTTCCTAAGTACTCAATCAAGAAACATTCACCTTTGACTAGTTGTAAATAAAATTATGTTTTCTTTTGCGAGTTTTCTTTCTATATTTCCTATTGTCTCTAATTGGTTGTAGTTGAAAAGTCCCCATTTCGTTAATTAATTCAACAGAATCTGGTTCGATCCCCACGAGGATCGTAACAGTTGGCGACCTTTGCCAGAATTTTCGACTACATAACCAATTGAAACAGGGAGAATATAGAAACAGAATGAGTGCGATTACGAGAGATTTGATAGATTCAGGTAAACTTCTTGGTCTAGATGGCGATGATCTCCGTGAGTATGTTATTAAGAGAGAACAGGAAACGTTTGAGAGAGATGAAAGAGCAGCTGAAAGAGAAGAAAATGAAAGAAAGCGAGAAGAAAATGAAAGACAGCGTAAGCATGAGTTAGAAATGGCTCGTTTAAGACAAACTCTTCATAACAGTCGGTCAGGTAGCAGATCAGGGAGTAATTCATATTTAAATAGTGACACTGATAGTTTAGATATAAGTGCAGTGCTTAAACTTATACCGAAATTTGATGAGGAAGATGTTACAAAATATTTTATGTCTTTTGAAAAGTTAATGAACAGAGTAGGCACTCCTAAAAGACAGTGGACATTGTATTTACAATCAGTTTTAAGTGGTAAAGCACATTCTGTGTATAGTTGTTTGTCTGAGGATGAAAGTGAAGATTATGAAACTGTGAAAGAAACCGTACTTAGAGCATACAGATTGGTACCAGAGGCGTACCGTAAGAAGTTTAGAAGTTTGAAGAGAGATGATACTAGTACTTATGTAGAGTACGGAAAGAAGTTAGAAAGATCGTTTTGTGATTGGTTGACTTCCGCTGAAGTCGATAATTTTGAAGATCTCAAGAACTTAGTTTTGTTAGAAAGTTTCAAAGATAACATATCTCCAGACATCAAATTATATATAGAAGATAGGCGTGAAACATCTTTTGCCGGTGCTACGAGATTAGCAGATGAGTATAGTCTCACACATGGTTTAAGTGGCAGTAAAAAGAAAAACGATCTTTTGTCAAGTAAGGCACAACATAGTAAAAGTAGTTCTAGCAATAACGATAATAGGAACAGGGATTATTATCATTATTATTGTTACACGTGTGGGAAGGAAGGTCATATTTCTCGGTACTGTAGGAGCCAATGGGCAGTCAGTAATTCAGAGGTCATTTGTTACAATTGTAATAAGAAAGGTCATATAGCTAGGAATTGCACAGTAGAAAGTACGAATGTGAAAAAACCTGTGTCACTAGTTAATAATCTTTCTTCAGGAAGGAATAATCTCTTGAAAGAAACGAGGAAACATTATGGTGAATTTTTGTCTGAAGGTTTAATTTCTTCTCTTAAAGGAGGTGATTCGAGGGAAGTAGTTTTGCTTAGGGATACGGGAGTGGCCTTATCACTCGTTAGGAGAGAGAGTGTACCAAGGAATGTAATAATCAGCATGAAAGAAAAAGTTATGCTAGGTGGGTTTCCGAACACTTGTGTAGTTTGTCCTTTGTTAAAGATGAAATTGGAAAGTCAGTTAGTAACAGGAGATGTAAAACTAGCAGTCGTGGATACTTTGCCCGTAGACGGCGTTGACATTATTGTTGGCAATGATTTAACTACCTCCAAGTGTGTGAATCCTATTTTAAGTGAAGTTCAAGTGCCTGAGATGATAGTAACCAGGTCAGGATTAGATACAGATATTGACTACGGTCATAGGTTGTTCGAGGATTCGAACGTAGGTAATAGAGGCAGTGACGATGAACTTAGCATGAGTGTAGCTGAGGAAACTGACTTTACGAATGTTGATGATGTGAACAGAGATGATGATGAAGCTGTCGAAAGAAGTGATGTACAGATTAGTGTTTCAGAAACTAGCTTATTGAGTAAGGATGAACTAGTTAGGATGCAGAGGGAAGATGAAACACTAACTAGAATTTTTGAATGTGAATTGGATGATGAACCTGAAAATGTTTGTAAGGAAACATTTAGTTTAAAAGACGAACTTTTGTGTCGCTATGTTCGTCCTAAGACAGGTAGCAAAGAGGAGGTCATAGAGCAATTAGTAACTCCTAGGAAACTTCGTGAATCAATTTTGAAATTAGCACATGATGAACAAGGACATTTAGGGGTAAATAAAACATTCAAGTGTATAACTAAAACGTACTTTTGGCCTAAAATGAAAAGTGATGTGAAGAGATATGTTTTAAGTTGTCACGAATGTCAAATGGCTGGCAAACCTAATCAAGTAATTCCCCGGGCCCCGTTATGTAATATCCCATCGGTAGGAGAACCTTTTGAGAATGTCGTAATTGATATCGTGGGCCCTTTGCCCAGGAGTACGGGAGGGAATATCTATCTATTAACAATCATTGATAGACTAACACGATATCCAGAAGCAATCCCAGTAAGAAATTGCAATGCAAAAACTGTAGTTAAACGCTTGCTGAACTATTTCTCTAAATTTGGTCTTCCTTGCGTTATACAGAGTGATAATGGTAGCAATTTTGTATCAAAGTACTTCAGAGATAAAATGAAAGAGTTAGGGATTAAACTTGTAACTTCCACCCCGTACCACCCTGAATCACAAGGAATTGTTGAACGTTTTCATGAAACGTTGAAAAGTTGCTTAAGGAAGTTGTGTAATAATTTTGAGCATGATTGGGAAGAAAAGTTACCTTTTGTCTTGTTGGCTTTACGATTAACTCCTAATGACACCACGGGATTTAGTCCCTTTGATTTGTTGTTCGGTCACACCGCTAAAGGACCTTTAGAAATTTTAAAGTGTAAGTTAATGCAAGAAGAAGGTAGAAAGGATTACATACAGAATATCGAAAATCACAAAGAGGATTTAAGGAAAGCCTGGCAGATGGCAAAAGAAAATGAGAGCAACCGTCAAGGGGAAACTAAAAGAAAATACGATCTTAAGGCTAAAGACAGAATTTTCCATGTGGGTGATAAAGTCTTAGTATTAGTCCAGAAAGAAGGTCCCTCATTATGTTATAAGTTCGAAGGTCCATTTCCTATCATAGAAAAAAGGGGAAATTTGAATTACCTAATTGATATGGGTAAGCGTAGAGCTAAGTGGTTGCACATCAACTTGCTAAAGAAATATAATGAACGTCCAATGCCAGTGGTAACAGTGTCGCAGAGAGAAATTACTTTTGAGAAGAACTCTGATGTTCTTAATAATTTCACGTTGTTTAATTCTAGCTTAGAGGAAGAAAAAACAAGGGAATTATTCAATGTGTTTTCAAATTATCCGGAAACTGTTAGTGATAAATTGGGTTTGACTAATCTTTTAGAACACGATATTGAGTTGCAGGACACAAAACTCATTAGACAAAGCCCTTATTGTCTAAGCCCAGAAAAAACAAATTCAGTTCGACAGGAAATTAAGTATATGCTAGACAATGGTTTGATTGTTCCCAGCGAAAGTGACTGGTGTTCTCCAATAGTTCTTGTTAAGAAGGAAGATGGATCAGATAGGCTGTGTATTGATTTTAGAAAAGTGAATAGTGTTACGAAACAAAGTAATTTTCCTCTCCCCAGGATAGAAGATTGTTTAGATGAAATAGGAAATGCTAAGTTTATTTCTAAACTTGATTTGGCCAAAGGTTATTGGCAAGTACCTTTAAGTAGTCGAGCACAGAAAATATCTGCTTTCATAACACCTTTCGGTAGTTATGAACCCAAAGTTATGGCTTTTGGTCTACGGAATGCAGCGAGTACTTTTCAGAGATTAATGAATAGAGTTTTAAATGGAATTGATAACTGTGTTGTGTATTTGGATGATCTTGTAATATTTTCAGATACGTGGGAGCAACATTTACGCATTTTGGCTAAAGTATTGTCAGCACTTGAAAAAGCAAAACTTGTTTTAAATCTGAAGAAATGTGAATTCGGAAAAACCTCGATCACATATTTGGGTCATAAGGTAGGTCTAGGTAAGATTTGTCCAAAAGATGGGAACATAGAAGCTATCATCAATTTCCCAATTCCTACCAGTAAAAAACAGGCAATGAGATTCATCGGAATGATTTCATATTTCCGCCGATTTGTTCCTAATTTTTCAGAAATAAGTGCTCCAATAACTAATCTTTTCAAGAAAGGACGAAGTTTTGTATTTGATAATGAATGTATCGAAGCTTTCAATAAGTTAAAGGCCATAATGATTCACGAGCCTGTACTAATGTTGCCCGATTTTAGCAAGGAATTTAATTTAGCGATAGATGCACGTGACATTGGAATAGGAGGAGTTCTGTTGCAAGAAGTGAATGGGATCAAGCACCCTGTGGCTTATTATTCGAAGAAGTTAAATAAAGCACAGCAGAATTATTCAACTATTGAGAAGGAATTGTTTAGTTTAGTATCAACTTTACAACATTTTGGGATTTATGTACGTAGTGGTCATGTTTTAACTGTGTATACTGATCACAATCCATTAGTTTACTTAGATAGGTTTAAGAATAAGAATAAACGTCTCATGCGTTGGAGTTTGGAATTACAAGACTATGATTTAAAGATAGTTCATATAAAGGGAAAGAATAATGTAATAGCCGACAGTCTTTCTAGAGACTTTTCAGAATGATATGGACGTTTGTTTCCTTTCTGTTTTTGTTTTTCCTTCTATCAACACGTAAGAGTGTGTTTTGCTTTTGGTTACATGATACGAGAGTAATGAAGTAATTGTCTCTCAGTTTAGGGATAAGTGATTTTCTCCTTTGATAGCTTTGTTTAAAAAAAAGATAAAATCAGTAGATTTTCCTTTTTTTTTTTCTTTTAGGGGGACGTGTCATGGGTAGATAGAATAATATAGGAAAGAATGTTAAAACACGTGATTTTTCTACTCTTAGAGAAGCAGAGAGAGAGAGAGAGATAAGGTCCCGCTATTGTTTATTGAAGCTGCCATCGTCAAGTTATGTGCCTAGGTTGGAGGTCTTTAAGCACAACGAGCCCCTGTCTATAGAGGACCAAGGAACCTGTAGAGAAGAATAAGTGTGTTTGTCGCCGAAAAGAAGTACATGAGCCGAAGGAGTCAACTTTATGGAATTTGATTACACCAGCAGAGCGTTCGTCTAGGTGTTATCAGCGGTTTCAAGGAACACCAATGAGGATGAAGAAACGAGAAAATTTCCTTATATGGACCTGTCCATAGTTAACCCCTCCCATACAGGGATATATAAACTTCCACGCGATCAAGAGAGGGGGACAGTACGAAAAAGAGACGAGGAAGAAACCCAAGAAAGAAAGAGAGAGAGAGGGTGAACAAGCTGAGTGAAGAAGAGAAGGCGTAAGGACGAGAATGCAGACGTAACCAGCTTTGTCCGAGATGTCCTAACGAGTTGCCTCCCGCCCTCATTACCCCCGACGAGCCGCCAGACCTGAAAACATCTCCGTTCCTGTCAACCGTCGAGAGCTGCTGCGAAGAGTAGTATATTCTTTTTGTATTATTTATCTACCATCTTGACTGTTCCCCTATTTGCTGGAGTGTAGTTTAATCAAATGATTCTCTTTGTTTAGTTCAGTGCTTCCTAAGTACTCAATCAAGAAACATTCACCTTTGACTAGTTGTAAATAAAATTGTTTTCTTTTGCGAGTTTTCTTTCTATATTTCCTATTGTCTCTAATTGGTTGTAGTTGAAAAGTCCCCATTTCGTTAATTAATTCAACAGAATCTGGTTCGATCCCCACGAGGATCGTAACAGTCACCTGTATAGTTAGAACAGTCTAATAGTGTCGACACTAGACACATTACTCACATGATATACCTTAAGAGTCTATCATGTACACCCTTCACTATAAAGTCCTAAATAGTGCACTGTTCTCTGCAGAGGTTAGGTGGCAGTATTCAGAACACTTCCTGCTACCACCATGAAATGTTTGATTTCCTGTAGTTGCTTCGCATGGTGTTTGAAGAAGACTCTGGATGACTTCCATCCAGTATAAGCGCGAAGGCTTTCAAACGACATAGTCTGAAAGAAATTAAGGGACGAGGCGACTTTCCTCGGATCATGACCTGCGGGTGTACTGTCTGGATCCGCTCTGCGAATAAAATAGGTGATTTTCGCCCTTATCTATTTCAAGGATAATGTTGAACCTGATGTTTCTCCCCTGAAAAGCTGACCTCCCTTAAAGTCTGAAGTTCGACGAAGATAGACCTTTAGGCATTCCACTGGGCAGAGGGATGCTTCTTCCTTCAGAGGGCAGATTCTCCAGGGACCCCATCTCTTAGTGGGCGGCTCGTTCTTGGCGAGAAAAGTTGGGTTCGGAAAGAGGTTCAGTTCTCCGCAGTCTGTGAACTGAATGTAGCCCTGACTCTGGCTCCCGAGGCTAGTGCAAATAAGAATATCACCTTTTGAGTCAAGTCCTTTAGTGAACAATCTTCATTGTTCAGAGTTGATGCTAAGTGAAGAACCTTGTCCAGGGACCATGAAATAGGCTTAGGAGGGGCTGCGGGCCGAGGTTTAGCACAGGCTTTGGGAATCTTGTTGAAGATTTCGCTAGAGAAGTCTACCTGGAAGGCATAAAGCACTGGTCTGGATTGGGCGGATTTGCACATAGTGATCGTATTGGCTGCTAGACCTTGTTCATGGAGATGGATGAAGAAGGACAGGCAAAAATCCGTAGAAATCTCCTTAGGTTTCTTTGCCCTGACGAAGGCGACCCATTTCTTCCAGGAAGACTCATATTGTCTGCTTGTTGACTTCGACTTATACTCTTCTAAAAAGTCAATACTGTCTTTTGAAATCCCGAACCTTTTCTTGACTGCCAAGGTGAGAAAATCATGAGATGAAGGTTCTGGGACTTCAGTGATGAAGCGGATTTAGTCAGTCGATTTCTGCACTTGCTGAGTCAGAAATGGGTCCGGCAACGGGATCAGCTTCAGGCGTAGTTCCGTTACCGGGGGGAACCAGACACTGTTGGGCCATTTGTGGGCCACTATTGCTGCTGTCCGGCGGAAGGATCTCAGCTTGTCGAGGACTTTCAGCAGAAGGTTGGTTGGAGGGAACAGGTATATCTTGGACCATCTTTTCCAGTCTATAGACATCGCATCCGTTGCTTCCGCTAGGGGATCCTCGTACGGAGCTACGTACCGGGGTAGCTTCTTGTTGTCGCTCGTTGTGAAGAGGTCTATCTGCAGTCCTGGGACTCTGCGTAAGATGAAGGAGAATGATCTTGCATCTAGGGACCATTCCGACTCTACTGGGTTGAACCTGGAAAGAGCGTCCGCCGTCACATTGCGGAATCCTTGAAGGTGGACTGCTGACAAGTGTCATCTCTTCTTCTCCGCTAAACGGAGGATGGCCAGTATTACTTGATTCAGATGAGGCGATCTCGAGCCCTGTCGATTGAGGCATCTCATTAAAACCTCGCTGTCTAGGACCAGGCGAATGTGGATCGAGCAGCGAAGTTTCAGTTTTTTCAGCCAGAGAAAAACTGCCATGGATTCCAGAAAGTTGATGTGGAAGGTTCGGAAGAGAGGAGACCAGGTTCCTTGGACTTTCCGATGATGAAAGTGGCCTCCCCACCCTTCTCTTGAGGCATCCATGTGAATGGTGGCTGATGGTGTAGGTGGTTGTAAGGGTACGTTCTTCTGTAGGTTCTTGACCTCCGACCATGACTTGAGTAGGGATTGCAGACGATTCGGTACGGGCTTCTTTAGATCTCTTCGAGCGTTTGATGCGTATTTTCTCCAAGCTCCTGATGCATCTTTTAATTGTGCTCTCAACACTGGCTCTGCCACTGAGGCAAACTGGAGGGACCCCAACATGCACTCCTGTTGCCTTCTTGATATCCGGGCGAATTGAAGGAGTCTCTTGACAGATCCCGCTATCTCTTTCCTCTTCTTTGATGGAATGGAAAGGCAGTGTGACTGTAAGTCCCAGTGGACACCCAGCCACTGGAACATCTGAGCTGGAGAAAGACGAGACTTTTCCAAGTTGATCTTGAATCCCAGGTGTTCCAGGAACTGGATCACTTCCTTGGAGGCTTGCGTGCACTCCTCCTTGGATGCTGCCCACACCAGCCAGTTGTCCAGGTAGGCTGCTACCTGGATTCCCTTTAGGCGTAGTTGATGGATGACTGCATTTGCAAGCTTGGTGAATACCCTTGGGGGCTATGTTTAAGCCGAAGGGCATGACTCTGAAGACGTATTGTCTTTTCTGTAATTTGAACTCTAGGTAGGGGGAAACCTGACGGTTGATTGGTACGTGCCAGTACGCATCCGTCATTGTCTATGGAGTCTGTGAATGCCTGTTTGGGCAAAAGGGTCCTTATGTGTTGAAGCGTCAGCAATCTGAACTTGTAGTTCACTATGAACTTGTTGAGAGGTGATAGGTCCAGAATGACTCTGAGCTTTTCCGAGTCCTTTTTCGGAACACAAAATAGCCTTCCTTGGATTTTGATGGATTTCGCCCTTCTTATAACCCTCTTGTTTAAGAGTTCTTGAACATATTCTTCCAATATGGGGGTTGAGTGTTGGAAGAATTGAGGGAAGTTGGGTGGAGTTGTGTTCCAACTCGACCCCTGTTCATTCTTGACTAGGCTGTGGGCCCAGGGATCGAAGGTCCAACGATCCCGGAAGAGAAGAAGTCTCCCTCCTACAGGTAGCATCTCACTTGGAGTGCTGGTTGGAGGATTTACCTCCTTGGCCACGTCCACATCCACCTCTGTTGCACCTGCCTCTGGAGGGGTGCTTAGAGGATCCTCGAAAGGACCCTCGAGACTTCGGCCTGAAAGTCGTCAACTGTCTTTCAAAAGCTGGGGTGAAGGCGGGCGACTGTGTCGCCACCGTCTGGGGAACCAGCTGGAAGGTGGTGGTTGGCTGTGCTACAATCTGTTGCACCGTGGCCATGGGAAGCTGTTGTTGTCTACGACGAGAGGGCACTCTTGGTCGTTTCGTCTTCCTTTTAGGCTGGGGACCCTCGTCAGCGGAAGACTTCCTTTTGGAGAGCAAGCCCCACTTGGAGAGGAGATTCCTATTCTCCGAAGCGGCTTTACCATTGACCTCTTTGACCACTTCGCTTGGGAAGAGATCTTTTCCCCAGATGTTGGAAGCTATCAGCTTCCTCGGTTCGTGCCTCACTGTAGCCAAGGCGAACACAAACTCTGCAAGCCCTACGGGCTTTGATAAAGTTGAACAGGTCTTTGGTGACTGTCGCCAAATGAGCCTTGGCGAAGACCATGTACATATCTGGGGTTTCCGATATGCTTGCCATCGTTTCTACTCTCGTCTGCAGAGACACAGAGGCGGCAAGACGTTCTTTTGTCTCCTGCTCCCTGCGCAGGAGAAAGTCCGACAGCTTGGGGAGGTCTTCGCCGAACTGACGTCCGGTAATGTCTGCCTCCAGCTTCCCGACTGTGAAAGTGTTATGCACATCTTTCCAGTCCTTGTCATCCGATGGAAAAGCGAGGGAGAAGGGTCTACACTCTTCGAGTGTAGGACAGGGTTTCCCTGCCTCCACTGCCTTTAAGGCAGCCTTAAACCCTTTGTCCATAAAGGGAAAGGCACGAGAGGGATCAGCAACAAAGGAAGGGTGCTTTTTGCTGAAAGCCGGCACCTTGGAGTAAAGGCCCTTTCTTTCAAGGTGTTTGTGAACAAGGCCTGGGCCTTGGGGAGGTAAAAAACTATGACCTCTTTTGGCTCTGTCTCCTCTTTGGACGAAGGCTCCGTCCTCAGACGGACATAGCAATCCGGGTAGGCCCCTTTGCTGGGCCAGAACTCTACATCATCCACTGGGACCGTGCCCAGTTTCTCGGAGAGGAAGATCTTCCCCTCTGACATTGGCATATGCTCAGCATATCTCCAAGGATTGACGTCAGAGAAAGCAGAAAGGTCCTTGATGTTTAGCTTCTTCGAGGCTAAACGCGTCGCCACACGCAGGTGCATCTCCGTCCGAAGAGAAGCCTCCTTCTCCGACGACTTCTTTTGCATGTCCTGGAACATGGAAAGAAGAGAGTGCAGCGTGCTCGTGATCAAATCCAATTGGGGGGCAGAAGAAGAGGTCGCAGGCACTGGTTCAGCCACCGTCGCAGAGGAAACTGAAATCGTTTCGGTTTTCTCGGTCTCGCCTTCAGGGGGTACGTCATCCTCCTGTTCCAATTCTTCAACGAGGAGATTATGCTCGGTCTCCTCTGAGACAACCGATATGTTGTCCTCAAGCTGGATGCCCTGCAAGGCATCCGAAACGACAGATTCTATCGGAATCTGGACGAGGGGAATCTCAAGTTGAGCCTGGGGAATAACTGCATTTGAAGATGCCCTAGGGAACAGACAAGCCCTCATCTTCTCATTAGGAAGATATGGGCCAGAGGTGTTCTTCTGAAAACCCCTGACCCATTTGCGCAGTGTCTCTCATGCTGCATCCCTAGAATCTGTAGACTTTTGATCATCAAAAGCCTCTTTAACCAGTTTGTCACAAACAGTACATACCTGTGGGTCCCAGTATTTAAGAGATCCCTTCGTGACTGCGCAGCGAGCATGGGCCCTGCACATGTCATGGCCGCAGAAGTTCCTACTGCAGACCCTGCAGCAGTTGTTCCCGCACTCGGGATGCTCCTCCTGTAAAGAAAGAAAAGCATATAAGTATTCGATGAAATTCTCAGATTTCATCATACATATTTATTCAAAAATATATAGCTTAGGATAGGGTAAGCTAGATGAAGAAAAAGACACCTACTGTTTCTCCTGTCCAGCCCATTGCTGTGACCTCCCTCAATATTGAGTACTAAATTCTTAATGAATTTAGGAAGAATATCCTTGGATATAAGGTGTCTTCTTAACACTGTCTTCTTTAATCAATATTGGGGAATTGGTAATGGTTGTTAACCATTAGAAAGGCAGAGAGAATCGCTCTCTTAATTGTATGGTCTCACAATGGGCTGCCCATGAGCACGGTGTAGGTTGGAAAAAATTTGTATGGGCTATGGCAATGACTGCCGGCAGCATGCCGCCAGTACTGCCATGCCGGCATGTTCTGGGCTATAAAAGACAAGTACTGCCTTCAGGGAGATGGGCGGCAGGTCGCCGGCAGTTGCTCTGTTGGCGACATGCCGCCAGGACTGCCGTGCCGGCCGGCACATACCGGCGTGTTCTGGGCTATAGAAGGTAAGCACTGCCTTCAGGGTGATGGGCGGCAGGCAGTTGCTCTGTCGCCGGCAGCCAGAGGGACCATCTATCAAGTAGGGCCCGGGGCAGCCGGCGATAAACTGTCTAGACTTTGGGTTGCCGGCTGCCGGCAGACAACACAGTTGCCGGCGGCCGGTCAGGGCATGCCAATTGCCTTTGGTCGTCGATCAACGGCGCCCAAGGCAAGTGGCGGCAGAGCTAACTGCCAGCAGGCGTCCAACATGGCTACCGGCAGTTGGCCCAGAATGGGGAAAGGCAAAGAAAAAGGAGGATGGAGGAAGGCAAAGGCTCAGCTTTGCCGGCCTACATCCGGAATGAAGGTTCAAATGGAAGGGGGAATTAGATTCGGGCTTCCATCCGACCATATCCCATCCATATTGGTAGCACGGATATGGAAGGCAGACCAAGGGAGGGCTGAAGAACATTCAAAGACAGATGGGGGCCCCTGCCGGCAGCCGGCTCAGCCGGCGGCAGGCAGGAGACCCCAGGCCAATCCTACAGACTACCCTACCCATAGGGTCGAATGTAGAACAGCGGCCAAGGTAAGTGAAGGCTAGGCCAACACAAAAAGGACAGCAGGGGAGGGGCAAGGGTCCTATAGGTGAGGTAATACCCGAAGGTACTACCTACCTGGGCGATTCTGATCCCATAGAAGACAACCTCATGGTAGGGGAATTCAATTCCCAAGGTTGGGTTTGTCTAGGCGATAAGGCGACACCCAGGACGCAAACTCAAAGGGAACGGAATCTCGTACCAGAGATCTTCGGCAGGGGAAGAATTCAATTCTTCGGCTGAAGATCTACCAGCACAGGACTGTCTGCTAGTCCAAGAGGGGGAAATGTCATACAAAAACCTCCCGGGTAAGGCCTAGGGAGGTCTAGCCTCCTGTAAAGGCAACCTAACCCGACCTGGGAAATCATTTCACCAGACGGACGGATGCCGAACACAGACAAACATACTCTGATGTCCCGTTCTAGGGTCGAAACCGACTCAGTAGTTAAGAGAAAGAAACGGGACGTCTCAGTAAAGATTTGCCAGTACTCAGTTCAGGGCAAATCTAACTGAGGGTAGCCTAGGCTAGTCAGAGGGAGAGGAATTGCTCTTAAATCCCACCAGGAGATTGGTATTGGCTTGAAAGGTATAGGAGGTGTCAGTCTCCCCTTAAAAGGCAATACACGAGCAATTGGGGACATGTATGAAAGTATACTAAAGCCCCTAGGCTAGTAGCCTAGGAGCAGTGAGAATCGTTCACCGAAACTCTCTCGTATACTATCTTGGAAGAGGAAAATTGAATGCAGTAATATCTTAAATGTATAAAATATTGCCTTAGCTTCAGTAAAACTTTACCAGGAAGGTTATATCATGCATGAAGTGTGAAAGTGCCTAGACTAGGAAGCCTAGCACTCGTGAAGCTCAAAATATTTAGCCAAATTCACGACAAGTACATAATATAAAAATCCCTAGCTAAATTGCTAAATAGCTAAAGTTAAGAAGTAAGCGATGCCGGGAAAGTCGTTCTTGGCTAACTAAATGTACAAAAGAACGACCGCGTCCATGACGCCATCCGGCTGGCGACAGCTCTTGTTACGTTAATTACGATCTCAATCGAAGAGTAAAACTGGCAAGTGATTACATTTACACAATTCAAAGATATTACTTAACTCATCTGAGGCAGATGAAGCTAGGGAAGACATCATAGCAGCGAAATAAATCCAAAATAGCGAGATATAACACGGGATAAACACCGGTCAGCAAAGCTACAAGGGAAAGAATGGCTAGATGGCGCCACAAGGCGGCGGGGTGGCGCCTATTTACAGTACAGTAGGAGCGTTGCCTTAATAACGGCTCTCCTATATTCTTGCCACTTTTTCCCCTCGAAGCGAAAACGCTATTAGGGGTGTAGATAGCTATGAGACGTGTCAAGAATACGGCCTCTGATTTTATGCGATATCCCTTATTAAAAATCTTCAAGGGATATTCGCTCCAGGAGTTAGAATTCTGGATACCTTTAGTAAATTCTCTGGGATATATCACTGTAGTCAAATATAACCTAGGAAGCTACTAACGAAGGAACTTCCATCAGCACGACATGGCCTGAGCCCAAAAGAAAATATTATTAAAATGAGATAAGATACCAGAAATTTCTGTATCAACATCATGGCTTGAAATGTAACACTCATGATAGCTGAGGAATTACTATAAAGCTAAAAAATAATACCAGGAAAGAAGGTGTAATACGTACCAAACGATTGCTATATGGTATGTTACTATAGCTGGCAAGATGTATCAACCAACTTTTACGTATGTCACCTAATGGCTAGGATGTTAAGGCAGACATACAAACTATGTTTTGTAAATAAAAAAGGGGGAAGGTGGCGATTTAACAGAAGTTGTACATCCTAACTAGTATGAAGACACTTCGATTATAAATGCCATAAAAGTTTGGGATAGTGGTCATTCTCTTAGATCATAGCCGCAGTTGGCTGAGCACAACCAAACAGAAGTTATGTAAGAGATACCTAAACACCAAGGTACTAGGGCCTAACCGAAGTAGTGCTTTTCTTTATCTACCTTTAGAACTAGTCAAAGACCAACTCAAATTATTGCTTTTCTTGATATTTATTGCAAAAGTTTGTTCTTCAAAGCATACAACAATTTGAAAATTGGGTAAGTTCACTGAAATAAATGTCCATTCCACAGAAAAAGTTTTCTTTGATAACTTGGCTGATAGAAGAATCAACAAAACATATTCTAAAAACCTACCTTATCAGGCGTGATGATGGAATGCCTCGGACTACAGTCATTTCACTGAAAGGATCAGTTTTGATGTCCATACTTGGACTTAGAGGAACATGGCAAGGCTGATTTCCTTTATAAAGCCACTCCATCAAGTACTGGTTACTACTTAATCCCAGAGGCAGGGATATTGTACTTCCAACTATCTGAAAATAGTTTTACTGCTGAAGTAAAGGTATATCAATATTGTAAATGGGTATACAGCCTTAATCTTTAATCTTTTCTAAATTTTCAGATTATGAAAAATAAAACAAGTCTTACTGGTCGATTATAAAAAGTCAGCAACTCCGTAATGTTCCGAAGAGGCAAAGGTGTAGTTTTTAGGCGATAGGCCAATGTTGCTGTATCTATGAAAGATGCTAATACACTGCTACTCAAGTAAGCAATGTCCTCCTGCAAACAGAATTTTAATGTAAGTATATATACAATTCTCTTCTACATTAATCAGATTCAATCAATTATGAAATATTTAAAAAAACAAAATTACTAATTTTTCTAATATGAACCTATAAACTATAGCGTCATTCCCTCTGTTTCATGAAATCAGATAAACCTTTATTGAAAGAAGTCAGTCTAAGCGAGCAATGAACATCTACCGCAAGGTCAGATATGTCTCAGCTGACAATTCATCTGATTCAACAAGTCAAAATCAGTTGGTAGTTGGAAAAAGGGGAGGGGTAGTGAGGAGGTCAATCCTATTCAAGTTATGATTTTGTATCTAGAAACAAATTTACCTGATTTTTAGAAAAACTTAATTCTTTGATAACAAACTAATCATTTAGTGCTTTATGTGAATATATGTGGGAGGATTCATGTTGTCAAAACCCCAGAATATTAAACTAAGATAACCGGATCTGACTGACACGATGGATACAAGATACAGACCATGTTTGCATACCTTCAGATTATTATTATTATTATTATTATTATTAATAATAATAATAATATTATTACCAGTCAAGCTGCAACCCACGTTGGGAAAGTACAATTATACAAGGACCAGGGTCCAAATAAAGAAATCAGTCCACTAAGAAGAAAAGTTTAGAATAACTAATAGAGATAACAAGAAAACCAATGAGATAAATAACAAAGTAAACTAAAAATAGATAACCATTGAAATGAAGACTTATGTCCACCTGCCCAACAACAACAACAATAAAATGTGCCAAGTTTGAACTTCAGAAGTTTCAAAAATTTCAGTACATGGTCAGGAAGCACACTCAATAATATGGTCACTACTGGAACAAATTGTCTAAAGTCCTGTGTTACTGAACTGTCTACAAACGAATTAAGAGATACGCCTAGATAACGAACTTTACTAGATATCGGGACAGAATCGTTATTTATGTTTATTTGAGTATCACCCAAGTTTCTTACGCTGTTTTTCTTTACCACCACCATAAACTCAGTTTGATTATCATTTAATTATAGTTGTTTGATTGCCATCCATTCCCTAATACTGTCATGAATTCGGTTTAGAGTTTCAGTAGTGTCGTCTTTATCATTTATCAAGTAAAATTGTGTATCATGTGGAAATAGTTCTTTGTAGTATTTTTGACAGACCTATAGTATAGATACAGAATAAGATTGGGACATGTACACTCCCCTGGGATATCCTTCTGTTTAAAGGTTCATATGATGAATAAGAGTTTCCAATTTGCACACAATAATTTCTGTCAACCAAGTAGTCTTTTAGGTATTCAAAAGCTTGATCTTCAACGCCGATGCACCGATCATTTAGTAGCAGTTCATGCACTACTGTATAAAAAGCAACACTAAGATCGAGTAATATCAAAATACCTCATTTATTTTCATGCATCATTTTTAGCATATCATTTAAAGGTTTAAAGGCTGCTCATGAATGGCAGAGGCAAGGGACAGTGACATTGCCCTATTAAGCAGGAAAAGGCCCTATAGACTGACCATATTCTGATGACTCAGCAAATAGACCTATAGGCTCCCCCCACCCCTCCATCCCTAGCTCACAAGGATGGTGAGATGTCAGCAACCAAAGAAACTAACGAGTTTGAGCGGGATTCGAACCCCAGTCTGGCAATCGCCAGGCAAGGACGCTACCACCATGCCACCACAACCATAACAGAAGAGATGACTGTCTTCTAAATGACTAACTAGTTGTTCAAGAATTACGTATTCTAAAACTTTTGAAACAAAGGATAGATTCGAAATAGGTCTATATGAATTTAATTTCTGATAACCCAGAGCACTTTTCAGAACCGGTGTGACTATAGCCATTTGCTCAGATTTGGGAAGCTTACAATCATCAATGCTTGTATTTGCTATTCTCCTAATTATATCAGTTAGAGAAAAAAAGTTTCTTTCTTCATTTACTTCAGATATTGGCATTGGATCGATCTCACAGTTAGTTTCCTTCGCTATCTTGATAATCCTAGTGATATATTGTGTTATGTTGTTGAATCTCGTCAATTTTATCTGTGTATCTGGTATAGTATTAATCTGATGTTGAATATTTGCCAATGACCTAGTAGCATTCTACAAAATTTCGATTATTTCAATAGTTAATTGTGCTTTGAAAAAACATTAATGTACCTTTGTTTTAAATTTTGGGTGTATTTTAACAATCAACTATTACTGACTTCCTTTTATTTTACTTGTGGTTGTTCGTTTATTGTTGTGATCAGATCAGCTGATGTCTAGCTGCCGTTCTTGATAAGTAAGAGTATTGTTTATACTATTACTTAAATTATTCAAAACCTCTATATAGTCAATACAATATTACATAAACACAAACGTGTTATAAACTATCATTATTTTCATATAGTGCCCTCTTAACGAACGAATGCCTTGACGCAGTCATGTGGTTTCTTCATATTGTTGAAGAATTGTGACGGGCAAAAGGGCTCCAGAACTTGGTGAAATTGCTCCCCAAGTTCGAATCTAAATTTCTCTCCCTTTACTCTATTCCTTCTGCTCAGTATTACTTCTACCTTCTAATTTTATCAACTTTCTTTTGCCTTGCTATTCTAACACTATGAGTATTATTTCTCTTACGTATATATATATATATATATATATATATATATATATATATATATATATATATATAGATGTATGCATATATATATATTATCTATTTTATTTGTTCATTTATTTATTTATCTTTATTATACTTAAATGGCGTGGACATTTCCACATTCGTTATTACTGCCTGCTTAGATGAAGGGGAGAAGGGATCACGGTTGGGAAGCATTTGCATTCAAAGCTATATATGAGAGTATTGGATGATCTCAGCCATTCCAAAGATGGTTTGGACCTTTTAGGCGGAACTACTCTCAAGGGGTTGGGCCATGGAATCCGGGGGATCCAGTCCTTGAGGTGGGACTCTTGGCTTCTGGCCGGAAGCCCATTATTACAGATATGGGGAAGATGATTCCATATTTCTTTGGTCTCAGTCCTAACAGGCGGGTTTAGCTTACACCTGTGCCTCTCTATCTGTTTTGGTGCTATCCTTCGGGTAGGGTATGGAGTGGACCATCTGGGAAGTATACTCTCATTGTGCCGATAGTGGGGAATGCAAATTTCCTTTCCAACGTATGATACTTTCTTAATATTCTCAAGCAGGTAAACCAAAAAAAAAAAAAAAAAAAAAAAAAGAAAGTCCCGCCCTTGAATATGGACCCTTCAAACACTGACTCCCCATCCGCTGGATATGCTGTATCGCCCCCGGCACTGTTGACGACCTCTGAATTTGACTACGGAAAATTCTGTTGATGACCTCGGAACGGGAAAGGACCATTCTACTAGTATTACAAAATCGAGTAATTTGGGTAACACGAGGAAACTTCGAATCCTTCATGTTAACCAAATTCCAATAGAGAAAAACTACGATGATCTATATAAAGCATTTGAATGCTATGGATGTATAAAAGAAATATGGATGAAACTTGAAGCTGAAAAATGGGATGCATGGATATCTTACAGTAGTTATGACGAAGCATTTAGTGCAATAAGCAACTTGAATAATATTAAAATTAATAACTTGAATGTCGCGGCTGCTCTCTGTGATAAGGTACCAAAAGATTTGGATGTGTATAGGCCTGCCGATTGGTTGGAAAGACGCAGATTTAGTTATGCCCTCCCAGAGAAAGCCAAAACCACCAATGTGGCTTATAGCTGAATGAAAGGGGGTTACAGGGAATTATTTTAAAATATCCAAACTAATTCAGAAAAAAAGTAGGAACTATTGCACCAGGCAATATATCTCGGTTTAGAAAAAATTGTTTCCTAATTCATGCCAAATCAAGTACACAGTCTGTAATACTGTCCAACATGAAAACAAGTCAGATGTCAAACCCCACATAAATTTTAGCTACGGAAGGGGGGTAGTTTTTAACAAAGATCCGTATGAATTTACAGAGGAGGAGATACTGGCCATGTGTCCACTAAATGTATGGAAAGTCCACACAGTCCCAGGTACATCAATGAATTATCATTGATGTACCTGGGACTGCTGATGTACCATTCCATATTACTATTGAAAACGAAATTATTAAAGTACAACCATTCAAGCAGAAGCCACCGCAGTGTTTTAATTGTTTTAAATTTGCAAAAATGAGAAAATATGTGGTATTTGCTCCAAATATTACCATGGAGAATGTGCACTTGAGGAGAGGTGTTTAAATTGCAACTTAAGTCATAAATCCACACACAAGAGCTACGAGTGGTATAAGTTGGAAGAAGCTGCCCTTAACAAATCTAGTTTGGAACATATAAGTGTGGGACATGTCAAAAGACTATTAAATAAATCAAATAGCTATGCTAAGGCATTAAAATCAAACCCACCTAGTACTGCCAATAACTCTAGAAAAAGAAATATACCATCTGATAAAATGTCAAATAACGAGGTAAGCATATTACCTCCAGAGGCTTTACCGCGGCGTATTAACACTAAGTCATTACCCATATCTGTACAACCCTCGTCCCCCATTACAAAAACTAGTACAAATCTCTCACAGGCCATGTCCTTGCCTGATTTGATGGAGGTTCCACTTAAGACCATCTTACCTGATGCACCTGTAGTGGGACCTAGAATCCCACCATCTATTAATCGTGAAAGAGAGAGACCTCCATCTCTCTCTTCCCCCCCCCCCACCCCCACTAGAAACATTAAGGTTATGACATCAAATACATTTGATGTTTTGTCCGTTGATGTTTCGAATGAACCAAAGGATAAACTGAATAAATCAGAAATTCAAGTTGAGGTTCCACCATCCGCCTCCACAAATAGATCAAAAGGATACAAAGAAAAACACAAACGTAAAACCCAACATAACAAGACCATCTCTGAAGAAACCTACAGGTAATAATGTTTGATTAAAAACTGCTAATGGGAAGACCTCATCCAAGATGTCTTCCAGAAGTAATCCTTAGTTTTCTCCTCCATTTTGCAATTGTCAGGGTTTAAGGGCGAAATATGAAGAGCTTAAGCTCCTAATTTATGAAAATTCCCCCATAATATTATATCTACTGTACAGGAAAGTAAGCTTGATGCTAACACACCTAGTTCTCGAGAGTATGTTAGCTATAGAACACCATATAATCAACAAGCAGGGAGCCATGGCGGAAGTTTCATGTATGTTCGTCGAGATGTTCCCCAAATACGTATTTCTATTCGTACACCCCTGCAGGCAGTGGTTGTACAAATTGATATAGGGAGAAAATATACAATATGCTCTCTGTACTCACCTCCAAATGATAATATTTTATATGATGATTTAATAGAGGTCATTCAACAACTCCCTCAATCTTTTCTCTTATTCGGAGATATGAATGGTAGACATCCTTTATGGGGTGATGTTTGGGCAAACACAAGGGGCAATATTATCTCATCAATTGTGGAGAATGAGGATGTGGGACTCCTTAATACAAGAGAGCCCACACACTTCCATGTTCAGGCAGGTAGCTTGTCATGCATTGACCTTTCAATTGCAAGCTCTAACTGCCTTCTGATTTTGATTGGAGGACATTACATGATTGGCATACTAATGATCATACATCAATCATTATAAACACCAACAAGGGTACGTATTTACAAAGATCTCCTCGATGGAATCTTGACAAGGCAGACTGGGTTAAATTTCGTGAGCTAAGTAAAATCGAGGGGAGTGCAGAACAGTTTGAAAGTATTGATGATGCCATAGACCTACTGAATGGAACTCTCCATGCTGCAGCAATCAAGTTGATTCCCAAAACCCCAGGACTATTCAAAAGACGACCAGTCCTGTGGTGGTCTTCAGAATTAACAGCCTTGCACAGAGCTACCAGAAAATCTCTGACTAGATTGCGTAGACGCCGTACAGATGAAAATTTTATAATAAACAAAAAGTGTAGAGCACAGTTCCATCGTGCCATGAAAGAAGCTAGACGCCAATCTTGGGTGGCTTTTGTTTCCTCTATTAATAATAGAATACCACCATCTTCTGTATGGAGGAAAATAAAAAATATTGCAGGCAAATTTACTCCGACCCACCACCAGTGTTGAAAGTGAATGGTCAGTATGTGACTGAAGGAAATTAATTTAGCAATGCCCTAGCTGACCATTTTTCAAATGTATCGTGCAAGAGTGTAGCAGCTCCTGGTCACCAGTACAGGAGCATTGAAGAAAAGAAAATTTTAAATTTTGCAACAGGAAGGGAAGAATCGTACTGTATAATTCTCCTTTTACTGAAAGAGAACTTGATTCCACACTTTTTACTTGTAATGATACAGCCCCTGGACCCGATGGAATTCCATATGCAATGATTAAACATGTACATTTTAATACAAAGTTATCTATTTTAAGCATTATTAATAGAATATGGCATGATCATAGTTACCAAAGTGTTTGGGAACTAGCCATTATTTTAGCCTTTTCGAAACCCGGTAAGGACAAGTTTTTAGCAGCAAGCTATCGACCTATTGCATTGACTTCTTGTTTATGTAAAATCATGGAGAAGATGGTTAATGCAAGGTTGATGTGGTACCTTGAAAGGAAGGGTATTTCATCACCGATTCAATGTGGATTCAGAAAAATGCACTCAACAACTGATGTGTTGATACGACTTGAGTCCTTTATTTGTGAAGCCTTTGCTTCCAAACAGCACCATGTGACAGGTTTTTTTTTACCTTGAAAAGGCATATGATACCACATGGAGATATGTTATACTTAAAACAATTCATGAATTAGGATTAAAAGGAGAACTACCACTATTTATTCAGTCATTATTTTCACATAGAGTTTTTCAAGTGAGAGTGGGGGAAACTCTATCAGAGAGTAAGTGTCAGGAAGAGGGAGTTCCTCAGGGGAGTGAGCTGAGTGTAACCCTGTTTGCACTAGCAATTAATGGGATATCCTCAGTCATTCCCAGGGATGTTCTCTCAACATTATTTGTGGATGATCTCTCAATATCATTTGCTGGAGCTAGAATGGCAATGGTTGAGAGAGAAATACAACTCTCTATTGACAAAATTATCCCGTGCGCCGATATGAATGGATTTAAGTTCTCGACAAGTAAAACTACCATTGTCCATTTTTGTCGTATTCGGGGAGTACATCCAGACAAGGATATATACATTAAAGGTCAACGGATACCATGTTTAAGTGAAGCTAAATTTTTTGGTTTGATATTTGATTGTAGGCTTACATGGGTTTCTCACTTAAAAGCGTTAAAAGCTAAATGTCTCGAGGCTCTGAATATCCTAAAAGTATTATCCCATACATCATGGGGGCCAGACCACAATATATACTATCTTAAAATTATACAAGGCCTTGAATTTTTCCAAAATCAGTTATGATTGTGAAATATACTCCTCAGCCACTCCAAGCCGGTTAAAGATATTAGATTCAATACATCATGCTGGTATTAGATTGTCCACAGGAGCATTTAGAACCTCACCTTTCCCATGTCTCCTTGTTAATGCTGGAGAATTACCTCTAGACCTTTACCGAATGTCTGCCATTATTTGGTATTGGTTTAGATTGCAAAGACTCCCTAATTCTTTATCCTTTCAGACTGCAAGCCTTGTACAGTACTCAACATACTTTGAGTTGCACCCAAAATCTCCTCAACCTTATGGGTTTCGGGTGAAACAATTATTAAACAGTCTTGATATAATTAGAAGTAACGTGCTTCCATTTAAGGTATCATCAACGCCTCCATGGAAATTACCTGACGTATCTTTTTGTAAAAATTTTATTGGAGTTAAGAAGAATATGACTGACTTAGAATCCAAGTCTCTTTTTATGGAACATGTTGTAGAACATAGGGTATCGACTTTTATATATACTGATGGCTCCAAATCTGATGCTGGCGTTGGATTTGGAGTACATAGTAATGATTTTAATTGTAGAGGTGCACTTCCTCCAATAGCTTCAATATTTACTGCCGAACTGTATGGCATACTAACCGCTGTTGAGAAAATAGCGTTGGAAAAGGAGGGTAATTTTATAATTTTTAGTGATGCAAGGAGTGTCCTTCAAGCTTTAGAAGTTTTTAAGTCTAGTAACCCTCTAGTTTTAAAGATTTTAGAATGGCTTTTTATTATTGAACTGAGAGGTACAAAGGTTCGATTTTGTTGGGTTCCAGCACATGTGGGTGTGTGTGGGAATGAGAAGGCAGATTCATTGGAGAAAAATGCTGCAGCCGAGTTGCTGTACTGATTTCCTACCTAACATCAAGAAATTACTTTGCAATAAATGGCAACAGCCCTAGGATAGTCTAGATGGTAATAAAATGAGAGAAGTAACAAATGTCTTATCTCCTTGGAGGTATAACATGATGCCCCGAAAATAGGAGACGTCTCTTTGTTGTCTCCGTATTGGTCACATTGGGTTGACGCACGAATTTCTGCTGAAAGGCCAACACCAATCGTACTGTGACAATTGTTTAGTACCTCTAACAGTGAAGCATTTGTTGACCGAATGCCCCAATTATAATAACTTAAGGAATAGATATTTGTTTGAGACTCGAGGTGAGGGTGGCAGGTTCATCCTTGCCAAGGTTCTTGGACATGATGTGTCCTACAATACAAGTGGCATTTTTAGATTTATTTCAGAAGCACTTCTTTTGAAAACTATTTAACTTTTATAATGACATTCAACTTTTATGGTTTTAAATTGCATATTCTTTATATATATATATATATATATATATATATATATATATATATATATGTGTATGTGTATGTATGTGTATATATATATATATATATATATATATATATATATATATATATATATATATATATATATTATATATATATATATATATATATATATGTATATATATGTGTGTATATATTCATATATATATGTATATATATATATATATTTGTATGTATGTATATGTATATAAACTAAATGATATCGGCGTCAATAACCTTAGATGTCAGGATGCCTGAAAACTTTAAATCAATCAATCAATCATATAGTGCATTTATAGCTATCATTATGAGTTATCATTGATCTCTCTCTCTCTCTCTCTCTCTCTCTCTCTCTCTCTCTCTCTCTCTCTCTCTCTTAGAATACCCCTTGCTCTCTCTTTTCTTACTCCTTGCTCTATCTACCTGCCTCTCGTTCTCTCTCTCTCTCTGTAACAAATTGGAAAATGATACATCAAGTAATAATTGTTTCTTTTAGGAAATCTGAAATATGCTTCAGTAGCATATGTTAATAATAAGGGAGTTAAGTGATACAAAATTCGAGGTTACGGTTGCAGACTACACAGGGTTAATGAACTGATTTGGAAAACATCGCCCATTTCTTACTTTACTGTCCAGACCTCAGCGACAAAAGAAAAATTAAAGAATATCGTCAACCAAAACTGCATGATTTTGTCGTGAATATGGGATTTTTTATTTCATAGATATTGTGGTTCTCTGTGTCGCATGTAAGTGAAATCACGAAGGGAGAACTTGTGTAAAATGAGGCCTAACTGTATTTGCAATTCAACACATTAACCTGGATGGGGGATAATGGTACACGTAAAACACTAATTCAGGTGACTTTTATAATAATAATAATAAAAAATATTTCACATTGCCTTACCTTGGGAAATTGTCACTCTTTCCTGGCATGTTAAGGCCCTAAGGCTAGTTTTACAGCATTTATTTAAACCACATCCATTCTGAAGTTCTGGTTAAGCCACCATTAGGTAGACAACACCTAACACTAGCTTAGATTATTACCAGTCTTAAAAATGATAAAAGCGTAAAAAATGCAAACTTAAAGTAACATATCCCAATCCTAGTTTTACAGCATTTATTTAAACCACACCCATTCTGAAGTTCTGGTTAAGCCACCATTAGGTAGACAACACCTAACACTAGCTCAGTTAATTATCAGAGTCTTAAAAATTATAAATCAAAACCATCAAAAAGGCAAACTTAAAGTAACATATCCCAATCCTAGTTTTACAGCGTTTACTTAAACCACATCCATTCTGAAGTTCTGGTTATGCCACCACTAGGTAGACAACACCCAACACTAGCTCAGATAATTATCGGAGACTTAAAAATGATAAATCAAAACCGTCAAAAAGGCAAACTTAAAAGTAACATATCCCAATCCTAGTTTTACAGCGTTTCTTTAAACCACATCCATTCTGAAGTTCTGGTTAAGCCACTACTAGGTAGACAACACTTAACACTAGCTAAGATGATTATCAGAGTCTTAAAAATGTTAATCAAAATCATCAAAAAAGCAAACTTAAGCGGGGTTTACACGGGCGAGCAGCTCGTCGAGCCTGGCTCGACAACCCTGTGTTTGAATTGATGTTCGAGCGTGTAAACGGGTTATTTGGTTGTCGAGCGCGCTCGCCGAACGGCTCGATGAAAGTCAGGCTCATCTTGACTTTTCTGGGCGGAGCTACATTGTTTGACGAACGGTGTGAACGTGTGAACGGGTGTCGAGCATCGAACCTCAGTTGTTATTCAAACCTGCTAGAGGAAACATCATTAAAGAAATTAATTATGGCTGCCATTAATGAAAGTAAGAATGAGAAGAAAGTCGTACTTGATTTCATACATGCATATCGGGCTCATCCAGCTTTAGAGAAAGTTAAATCAAAAGACTATTCCAATAAAGTAACCAGAAACAAAGGAATAGCGGCTCTGCATGAAATATTGAAAGAACTCGAGCCTGACTGCACACGAGACGCCGTGACGAAGAAAATAAATTCTTCCTGATGCTAAATAGCGTAAAGTGACACTTGGTCTTTTATGTGGAGTTATGGCCTTCCTCATAGTTGTATCTTCATAAGTAATCAAAGGGCTTTAACGATTCTGTAGATCAATATACGTGTCTTCATCCATACGGAAATAATTGCGTCAGTCATCTGGCTCTAATTTTTGACGTTGTTACTGTTATTAGAATGATTTATTGTTAATTTATTCTCATCATTTATTTATTTCCTTATTTCCTTTCCTCACTGGGCTATTTTCCCTATTGGAGCCCTTGGCCTTGTAGCATCTTGCTTTTCCAAGTATGGTTGTAGCTTGGCTAGTAATATATAATAATAATAATAATAATAATAATAATAATAATAATAACAAGCAAGTTGGTGTTTGAAAATTTCTCTTTTTAGTAGCCAATCCTTCGTCCACTTTGATCTTTTTTTTTCTTCTTAGTGCCACTGCTAAAGCAATGGCGATCAAATCGTCCTGGTCGAGAGACATGTTGACGTTGTTTAGCACGAGGCACACTGAGGTTCGATGTACTGTCTGAAAGCTCTTCGAGCCGTTCTACAAGTAGGTTCGACAACCGGGCTCGGCGAGCTGCTCGGCCGTGTAAACCCGCCTTTAGAGTAACATATCTCAATCCTACACCAAGGGCACAAGAACCAAAAACAAAAGGATTCTGCAACTGTGCAGTAGAAAACACTGTAAAGATAATTTTTTTTTTTTTTTTTATAAAATTGAAGGATGTAGCTACTCACTATTTTGTGCTTTAACCTTTGATATCTGAAGACCTGCTCATTCTATGTCTTCGTGAGCCTTAATGAATAGGTGTATAAAAAATCATCATCATCATCCTCTCCTCCTACGCCTATTGGCGCAAAGGGCCTCAGTTAGATTTTGCCCGTCGTCTCTATCTTGAGCTTTTAATTCAATACTTCTCCACTCATTATCTCCTACTCCACGCCTCATAGTCCTCAGCCAAATAGGCCTGGGTCTTCCAACTCTTCTAGCCCCTTGTGTGAACGTTTGGTGAACTAATCTCTCTTGGGGAGTGCGAAGAGCATGCACAAACCTTCTCCATCCACCCCTCATCATGATCTCATCCACATATGGCACTCGAGTAATCTCTCTTATAGTTTCATTTCTAATCCTGTCCTGCCTTTAACTCCCAATATCCTTCTGAGTGCTTTGTTCTCAAAACTACTAAATCTATTGGGGATTATTTCATTGTCATACCACGATTCATGTACATAGAGTAACACCGATCTCACTAAACTGATATGTAGTCTGATTTTTATATATAATTTCAGGCGATTTAATTTTCAAATTTTACTTAACCTAGCCATTGTCTAATTTTCTTTTTTCACTCTCTCACTAAACTCTAATTCTAAAGACCCTGTATTGGATATCATAGTTCCTAAATACTTAAATGATTCTATCTCATTAATCCTTTCTCTTTCCAATAATATTTCATCTTCCATTGCATACTCCGTTCTTATCATCTCTGTCTTTCATCTATTTATCTTGAGCCCAACCTCGTGTGATATTTCAAGCAATCTGGTGAGCAAGCATTGTAAATATTGTGGTGTTCTGCTAACACGGACAGCATTATCAGCATAATCTAGGTCTGTTAAATTCCTAACACCAATCCAGTCCAATCTTTCTCCACCATCTCTGACTGTTCTACGCATTACCAAATCCATGAGGAGGATAAACAACATAGGTCACAACAAATTCCCTTGGGGTACTCCGCCATTCACTGGAAATTCATTTGATACGACTCCATTAATATTAACTTTGCACTTTCTATGCTCATGAAGAGACTTAATCAAATTTACATATTTAAGAGGAATTCCGTAATAACGCAGGACTCTCCACAAAATTGGCCGGTGCACACTATCAAAGGGTTTTTCGTAGTCCACAAATGCTATCAATGCCAATATTGTTTATTATAAATAAAGATTAAAAGAATAGTCAATCAAAACCAGAAAGTAAATATGTTATAGAAATTAAATAGCATTAAGAAGACTTGCTTCTGATATAAATCTAAAAATGCCACAGGCAATCGCAATTTCTCTAATCTTCTTTTCAGTTAAGATATAACAATGCTGTTGCCAATTGTTATAGAAAAAATTCTTAATTGTGGTAATAAATCCATACAAAAAATGGGATACTTTCTTGGTAGCAACTCAGCTGCAGCCCTCTCTGTCAGTGAATCTGCCTCTTCATTTCCAAACACACCTACGTGTGCCGGAACCCAGCAAAACCAAACTGTTATACCTTTCAGGCCAATGATTAAAAGCCACTCTATAATCTTTAAAACTAATGGGTTACTAGAATTAAAACCTTCTAAAGCTTGAAGGACACTTCTTGAATCAATATATATGAAAAAATTGCCCTCCTCTTTTAATGCTATTTTCTCAATAGCGGTTAGTATGCCATATAATTCAGCAGTAAATATGAAAGATATTGGAGTAAGTGCACCTACTATATACTCCAAATCCAACGCCAGCATCAGATTTGGAGCCATCGGTACATATAAAAGTTGATTCCCTGTTTCTCAACATGTTCAATAAAAAGAGACCTAGCTTCTAATTCAGTCATGTTTTTTTTTTTTAACACCAATAAAATATTTACAGAAAGATATCTCTGGTAATTTCCACGGAGGGGTTGATGGTATCTTACATGGAAGTACCTTACCTCTAATTTTATCAAGACTGTTTAATAATTATTTTACTCGAAAGCCATAAGGTTGAGGAGTTTTTGGGTGCGACTCAAAGTATATTGAGTTCCTTACAAGGCTTGCAATCTGAAAGGCTAAAGAATTATGGAGTCTTTGGAACCTAAACCAATACCGAATAATAGAAGACCTTTGGTAATGGTCTAAAGGTAACTCTCCAGCATCAACAAGGACACTTGGGATAGGTGAGGTTCTAAACGCTCCTGTGGACAATCTAACACCAGCATGATGTATTGAATCTAATATCTTTAATCGGCTTGGGGTGGCTGGGGAGTATATCTCGCACCCATAACTAATTTTTGAAAAAATTAAGGCCTTGTATGATTTTAGAAAAGTTTTACGGTCTGCCCCGCCCCCCCCCCCCCCTCCCTTGATGTATGGTGAAATACTTTTAAAAGATTCAGAGCCTCAAGTAATTTAGCTTTTAATGCCTTAAGTGTGGAACCTATGTTAACCTACAATAAAAAATCAATCCTAAAAATTTAGCTTCCCCTACACATTGGAACTCTTGACCTTTCATGTATATATCCGGGTCTGGATGTACTCCCCGGATACGACAGAAATGGAAAATAATAGTTTTACTTGTTGAAAACTTAAACCCATTCATATCAGCCCACTGAATAATTTTATCAATTGCAAGTTGTAGTTTTCTCTCATCCATTGCCAGTCTAGCTACAGCAAATGATATGGAGAGATTATTAAACAAATAGTGTTGAGAGAATATCTTGGGGAATGACTGAGGATATCCCATCAATTGCTAGTGCGAATAGGGTTACACTCAGCACACTACCCTGGGAACCCCTTCTTCTTGACATTTACTCTCTGATAAGAGTTTCCCCCACTCTCACTTGAAAAATTCTATGTGAAAGAAATGACTGAATAAAGAGTGGTAGCTCTCCTCTCAATCCCAATTTATGAATGGTTTTGAGTATACCATATCTCCATACAGTATCATGTGCCTTTTCAAGGTAAAAAAAAGACTGTTACATGGTGCTGTTTGGAAACAAAGGCTTCACAGATAGATGACTCAAGTTCTATCAACATATCAGTTGAGGAGTGCATTTTTTCTGAATTCACACAGGATAGGTGATAAAATACCCTTCTTTTCCAGGTACCACATCAGACTTGCATTGACCATCTTCTCCATGATCTTACATATGCAATATGTCAATGCAATTGGTCAATAGTTTGCTGCTAAAAACTTATCCTTACCCAGTTTAAAAAATGCTGAAATAATGGGTAGTTCCCAAACACTTGGATAACTATGATCATGCCATATTATGTTAATAATGCTTAAAATAAATAACTTGGTATTAACAGGTACATGTTTAATCACTGCATATGGAATTCCATCGGGTCCAGGGGCTATATTGTTACACATAGCAAGTGCAGAATCAAATTCTCTCTCAGTAATAGGAGAATTGTATGACTCTTTACCTCTTGATGCAGAATTTATAACTTTCTTTTCTTCAATGCTCCTATACTGATGACCAGGAGCTGCTTCACACTTGCATGATACATTAGAGAAATGATAAGCCAGGGCATTGCTAACTTCGGTTATTTCAGTCACACACTGACCATTTACCCTTAAACACTGGTAGTGGGTTTGGGGTGAATTTGCCTGCTATCTTATTCACTTTCCTCCACACAGATGATATTGGTGTTCTACTGTTAATTGAGGAAACAAATGACACCCAAGACTGGCACCTAGCTTCTTTCATGGCACAAAGGAACTGTGCTCTACATTTCTTGTATATGATTAAATTCTCCTCAGTACGGCGCCTGCGCAATCAAGTTAAAGACTTTCTTGTGGCTGTATCGTTACATGTAGCAAGTGCAAAATCAAATTCTCTTTCAGTAAAAGGAGAATTGTATGACTCTTCACTTCTTGTTGCGAAATTTAAAACTTTCTTTTCTTCAATGCTCCTATACTGGTGACCAGGAGCTACTTCACACTTGCATGATACATTTGAGAAAAGATCAGCCAGGACATTGCTAACTTCTGTTGCTCCAGTCACATACTGACCATTTACCCTTGAACACTGGTGGGGGGTTTGGGGTGAATTTGCCTGCTATCTTTTTCACTTTCCTCCACACGGATGATGTTGGTGTTCTACTGTTAATAGAGGAAACAAATGACACCTAAGACTGGCGCCTAGCTTCTTTCAGGGCACAACGGAACTGTGCTTTACATTTCTTGTATATGATTAAATTCTCCTCAGTACGGAGCCTGCACAATCGAGTTAAAGACTTTCTTGTGGCTCTGTGCAGGGCAGCTAGTTCTCATGAACACAAGGGGACTGGTTGTCGTTTGAATGTCCCTGTTGGTTTGGGAATGGAATTGACTCCTGCTGTGTGAAGAGTTCCATTAAGTAGGTTTATGGCATCATCAACAGTTTGAAACTGTTCTGCATCTCCTTCAATTTCACTTAGTTCCCAAAATATATCCCAGTCCGCCTTATTAAGATTCCATCGTGGCGATCTCTGTAAAAGTGGACCATTGTTGGTGTTTATAATGATTTGTGCATGATCACTAGTATGCCAATCATCTAATGTTCTCCAATTAAAATCAAGAAAACAATTAGAGCTTGCAACTGATAGGTCAATGCAGGACAAGGTACCTGTCTGAACATGAAAATGTGTAGGCTCTCCTGTATTAAGGAGTCCTACATCTTCATTCTCCAAAATTGATGGTATAATATTACCCCTGGGGCTGCAAAAACATCACCCCAAAAAGGATGTCTACTATTAAGATCTCCTAGTAAGAGAAAAGGTTGTGGGAGTTATTTAATCACCTCTATCATTTGGAGGCAAGTAAAGAGAACAGATTGTGTATTTTCTCCCAATATCAATCTGTACAATCACTGCCTACCGAGGTGTACAGATAGACAAAGATATTTGGGGACCATCTCGGTGAACGTATATAACACTTCTCCAATGGCTCCCTGCTCGTTGATCATATCTTGTCCTATTGCTAACATACTCTTGAGGATAAGGAGTATTAGCATCAAGCTTGCTCTCCTGTAGAAATACAATTATAGGGGAGTGGTCACGTATGAGGAGCTTAAGTTCTTCATATCTCGCCCTTAAACCCTGGCAATTCCATTGCAGAATGGAGGAAAAAAACTATAGTTTATTTTTGGATGACACCTTGGATGAAGTCTTCCCATTGGCACTCTTTGATCCAACACTATTTCCCGGTGGTATCTCTAGAGAGGATCTTAATATATTGGGTTTTCTGTTTGTCTTTTTCGTTGTGTCCTTTTGATCTAATTGTTGAGGAGGATGGTGAACCACAACTTGAATTTCTGTTTTATTTAAGTTGTCTTCCAGTTGATCAGAAACATCAGCAGACAAGACATCATATTTATTTGAAGTCATGACTTTAATATTTTTTATGGTAGGAGGCGAGAGAGATGGAGGTCTCTCTCTTTTTCGATTAAAAGGTTGTGATCTGTCAGGTTTTTGCACCTTCCCCACTACAGGTTCACCAGGTAAATTGGTTTCAAGCAGAACCTCCATCAGATCAGGCAAGGACATGGCCTGAGAGAGGTTTGTACTATTGTTTAGAATGTGAGTAGATGGCTTTTGAATATCTTTCAGATCTTTAAGTATCTGCTTTGATTTTTTATACAATTTCTGGATATATATTTTCAATAGGATTTTCTCCTCTTTACCTACTTTAATGTTTCTTTATGTTAGAAACGAGGATATAATTTTCGTCTGTGTGCTTTGGCAAGTTTTTCTTCAGAACCATTGAAAAAGGTTGCCCCGGTCTTACCTGCTTTTCAAGAGCTCTTTTATGAGCCTCTTTAAAAGTAACTCTTTCCATGGTCCTAATGGCCTGAATTTCTTTTTAAAAAATAAACTTAATACAGCTTTTAGAGGAAGCTGGGTGTGCTTCCCCACGATGTATGCAATTTGGATTTTCTGTCCATGGTCCATGACTATTATTTCCACAGTTGGCACAAACAGCTGGCTTATTATTTATTTTTTCCTTGCATTTCTGGCTTAAATGGCCATACATTTGGCAAAGATAACATCACAATAGTAAAGGAATGTATGGTTTCACCTTCAAAGTTAGCCAACCAGCTTTAATAACATTTGGTAATCTGCAGTGATCAAATGTTTCAATCAAAGTAGCAAGAGGAATACATTGTTCTCCAACTCTCTTTCTCATTTTGACTACTTTACTACTCCTTGACTTTTCAGTTCCTCCTCAATTTATTTTTCCTATGTCCAGCAATTCTGGAGCATATATCATACCACTACTCTGGTTGAAAGTGGGGTGCGAAACGCATTTGACACTATGACCATCCAATGTTGTAAATGTTTTCAACCTTTCACCTTGTATTAGGGATAGTGTCTCTATCAAGAGACTTCCATTTCCCCGGGGAAGATTTTTTGGCTGCCCTCCACATATAGTAATAATAATTTCCATCCTCACTTTAAAAACTTTTACACGCTCATTTCTTCCATTTTCAAATTCCAAAATGAACGATTTTTCATAATTCACTACTTCGTAGTTTTCTATATTTTTTCTGTACTGTCATTATTTCTTACTCTCTCTTTTTCTCTAATGTTTTCTTATAATAACTCTTTACATAATGTGAATAAGATTCTAATGTTTCAATATTAGAACCCGAGTTGGAACTGTCTGTACCGAGGTCCACGTTTGTATTTTCTAGGTCGTCAACAGAGGGGTTGGTTTTCATGGAAGAAGCAAGCCAGGTTATCCATCTTTTATCGGAGGATGTCAGTCCTCCTATCCCATGTGGCCCAACACAAGAAGAGGCTTCAGCGGGGACCAGCCGTCTATTAGAGAGGGGCTGCCTCTCTTTAGGTGGGCGTACACTGGTCAGTGGGGTTAGTTAGCCCCTCCCACCAGCGACTCCAATGCGTGGTGTCACCCATTACCCGCAAATATGGGTGACCTCGAACCGAATCACTGGAGCCCGACTCTTAACAACTTGGTTTGCACCCAATGGGGTCTGCCAAAGGGTGATGGCGCCTAAACTGATACAGGTTGAGATGGAATGCCGTCCATCCCACACAGTGCCAAATCCAAAGAAGCAGCCAAAGTATAATCAAACAAGCCAAAGTCGTCAACAAGTTCAAGCCCAAAAGGAAGAGATGGGAGAATAAAAGAAATAACCAAAAGGAAAAGAGAAAGTGCTAACTGATTTAATTAGATCAACAATTGGGCACCGAGGTCCAGTGGGAAAGCAGTTCCTACTGTTCATTAGAGCCCAGCTGCTAATCCCTAAGCCTCCCATCCTCGTTAAGTCTTCAGCATCTGGGGGTCTACTTCTTTGAGATTTTCAGTAAGATGGATTTCCTTTGCCTTGTCTCTTTCTCTCCTTTACTCATTGTTTAACTTCATACAATTCCTACATCCAGCTTCTGTACCTGAAGGTTTCTATTTTCTCAATCCTTTCTGTTGTGACCCATGGTTTATTTGGTTCCCTTTTTTATATCCAATGTTTGCAGGTATACTATTCTTTATTGCCTTGTGTAGTCTAATTCCTCTTTCATTACTTGTCATTTATGCATCGTTTACATTTCTGTTATTCTAAATATGCTGGTTGACCTTTTCAGCTTATAGTGTACTTCTCTTGTTCTCCTATCAGCTCTCCTTCATGTTTCTCTATGTTGAGATTATAATTTACCGGATCGTTTGTTTGTGAAGAGAGAGAGAGAGAGAGAGAGAGAGAGAGAGAGAGAGAGAGAGAGAGAGAGAGAGAGAGAGAGAGAGAGAGAGAGAGAGAGAGAGTGTGTCCGTATCACTAATAAATTTTTTATTAATTAGAAATTTAAAGTTTGGATATAATCAATAGCATATGGAAAATAAGAAATTTTCATATAAAGAAGGTATTCATGCAATGACTACTTGCAAAATAGCACAAGACAGAAATACTGTGTTTGACTATCGACTATGGTTACGGATTATTGAGCCGAATTTCATATTATAAGTGGTGACCATCAAAATTTAAAGAATTATTCTAATACTTCTGTATTTCATAAAAATATTTTTCTTTTTGTTTCATTAACTACTTCCGTCTTTTTTATACTTTTTTTTCCTCTGTACGGAGTATGTTATTGAGAAATCCTTTGTCTCCTGAGGGTAAACAAAAGTAAGGAAAATACCTGACTGTCTATAAAAATAACAGTAAATAGGAATCGATAGAAATAAGAATTTCGAAAATAGAATATGTTTTAAGAAATCCCCCTGATAATCATATTGCTTCAACTCGAAGGTACGTCAATGTCTTCCTGAAATAAAAACTTCCTGTTCTCTCCCTTTGAAAAATGCCTTACCCTCCGGGAACCATGTCACCATCTGGTCATTGACGCCGATATCATTAATTTTATATAAAAAATAAAAGTATATTCAATTAAAAACATATAAGTTGAATGTCATTATAGAAGTTGAATAGTTTTCAGAAGACCTGCTTCTGAAATAAATCTAAAAATGCCGCTCGCATAGTAGGACACATCGTGTCCAAGAATCTTGGCAAGGATGAACCTGCCATCCTCACCTCCAGACTCAAACAGATATCTATTTCTTAAGTTATTATAATTAGGGCATTTGGTCAACAAATGGCTCACTGTTAAAGGTACTAAACAGTCGTCGCAATACGGTTGGTGTTGGCCCTTCAGCAGAAACCCGTGAGTCAACAGAATGTGACCCATACGGAAACGACAAAGAGACGTCTCCCACTTTCGGGGCACCATGTTATACCTTCAAGGAGATATGATATTTGTTACTTCTCTCATTTTTATTGCCATCTAGACTATCCCAGTGCTGTTGCCATTTATTACAAAACAATTTCTTGATGTAAGATAGGAAATCATTACAGGGAATGGGATACCTTTTTGGTAGCAACTTGGATGCAGCATTCTTCGCCAAAAAATCTGCCTTCTCATTCCCAGACACACCTAAATGTGCTGGAATCCAACAAAATCGAACCATTATACCTCTCCGTACAATAATAAAAAAGCCATTCTAAAATCATTAAAACTAGAGGGTTACTAGAATTAAAAACTTCTAAAGCCTGAAGGACACTCCTCGTATCACTAACAATGGCAAAATAACCCTCCTCCAACGCTATTTTCTCAATAGCGGTTAGTATGCCATACAGTTCAGCAGTAAATATAGAAGCTGTTAGAGGAAGTGCACCTCTACAATTAAAACCATTACTATGTACTCCAAATCCAATGCCAGTATCAGATTTGGATCCATTAGTATATATAAAAGTCGATCCCCTATGTTCTGCAACATGTCTATAAAAAGAGACCTGGATTCTAAGTCAGTCATATTTTTCTTAACTCCAATAAAGTATTTACAAAAAGATACCTCTAGTAATTTCGACAGAGGTGATGATGATACCTTAAATGGAAGCACTTTAATTCTAATTTTATCAAGACTGTTCAATAATTGTTTCACCCGAAAACCATATGGTTGAGGAGATTTTGGGTGCAACTCAAAGTATGTTGAGTGCCTTGCAAGGCTTGCAGTCTGAAAGGATAAAGAATTACGGAGTCTTTGGGACCTAAACCAATACTGAATAATAGAAGATTTTCGGTAATGGTCTAGAGGTAACTCTCCAGCATCAACAAGGACACTTGCGATAGGTGAGGTTCTAAACGCGCCTGTGGAAAATCAAATACCATCATGATGTATTGAATCTAATATTTTTAACCGGCTTGTGGAGGCTGAGGAGTATATTTCACATCCATAACTAATTTTGGAAAAAATCAAGGCCTTATATGATTTTGAAATAGTATTGCGATCTGGCCCCCATGATGTATGGGTCAATACTTTTAAAATATTCAGAGCCTCTTGACATTTAGCTTTTAACACTTTCAAGTGAGAAACCCATGTAAGCCTACAATCAAATATCAAACCTATAAATTTAGCTTCACTTGAACATAGGATCCGTTGACCTTTAATGTATATATCCGAGTCTGGATGTACTCCCTGGTTACAATAGAAATGGACAATAGTAGTTTTACTTGTCGAGAACTTAAATCCATTCATATCGGCCCACTGGATAATTTTGTCAATTGAGAGTTGTAGTTTTCTCTCAACCATTGCCATTCTAGCTCCAGCAAATGATATGGAGAGATCATCGACAAATAATGTTGAGAGAACATCCCTGGGAATGACTGAGAATATCCCATTAATTGCTAGTGCAAACAGGGTTACACTCAGCACACTACCCTGAGGAACACCTTCTATCTGACATTTACTCTATGATAGGGTATACCCCACTCTCACTTGAAAAACTATGTGAAAGAAATGACTGAATAAATAGTGGTAACTCTCCTCTTATTCCCAATTCATGAATTAAGTATACCATACCTCCATGTGGTATCATATGCCTTTTCAAGGTAAAAAAAAGACTGTTACATGGTGCTGTTTGGAAGCAAAGGCTTCACAAATGGAGGACTCAAGTTGTATCAACACATCAATCGTTGAGTGCATTTTTCTGAATCCACATTGAATGCGTGATAAAATACCCTTCTTTACAAGGTACCACATTAGCCTTGCATTGACCATCTTCTCCATGATTTTACATAAACAAGATGTCAATGCAATTGGTCGGTAGTTTGCTGCTAAAAACTTGTCCTTACCGGGTTTCAAAAAGGTTAAAAAAATGGCTATTAAAAATGCTTAAAATAATAACTTTGTATCAAAATGTACATGTTTAATCATTGCATATGGAATTTCATCGGGTGCAGGGGCTGTATCGTTACACGTAGCAAGTGTGGAATTAAGTTCTCTTTCAGTAAAAGGAGAATTATACGATTCTTCCCTTCCTGTTACAAAATTTAAAATTTTCTTTTCTTCAATGCTCCTATACTGGTGATCAGGAGTTGCTATACATTTGCATGATACATTTGAAATATGATCAGCCAGGGCATTGCTAACATCATTTGCTTCAGTCACATACTGACCATTCACTTTCAACACTGGTGGTGGGTTTGGGGTAAATTTGCCTGCAATCTTTTTTATTTTCCTCCATACAGAAGATGGTGGTGTTCTACTATTAATGGAGGAAACAAAAGACACCCAAGACTGGTGTCTAGGTTCTTTCATGGCACGACGGACCTATGCTCTACACATTTTGTATGTTATCAAATTTTCATCAGTACGGCGTTTACACAATCTAGTCAGAGATGTTTTGGTGGCTCTGTGCAAGGCTGTTAATTCTGAAGACCACCACGGGATTGGTTGTCGTTTGAATAATCCTGTGGTTTTGGGAATCAAATTGATTCCTGCTGAATGGAGAGTTCCATTGTGGGAGGATCACAATTGATCTTAGGCTTCAGTCTCCTCCACCAATTTTGATCATGAGCATGTTCGATAATGAGATTTCTAGTTAGGGTGCAAACGTCGTCATTGTCGAAAGCAAGTTTGTCCCAGGTTTTCTGGCCAAGCCTGTGGAACCTGACATTAAGAGGCTCCAATTTAGAATATTGATGTAATTCCCTGATTTTATTGTAATAGGGAGGGCTCTCTTTGTAGGCTCGCCTCAAAGCCCTATTTTGTATTGCCTGCATTTTATTTATTGAAGTTTTGCTAAGTGCTCCAAATATTATAGTGGGGTACTCTAACTGAGGTCTAACTAATGATTTATACAAACGGAGTTGGGTTTTAGTTGACAGATTTTGAAACCGTTTTAATTTATTGAGAGTTACCCTAGATGCAGTTATTCTCGCCTTTACATGAGGAAGGATACTAGATTTTTTAAAGTTACACCCAAGTATTGTTGCCTTCTGTTTGAATGGAATTCTTACATTGTCTATCATAATTTCTGTGAGATTGCAAACTGAAATTGGGGAGCTGAAATTTGTTCATATTTGTGGTTATTTTTCATTTCTTTTCATAGTTATTGATTTTTTGTATTTCCCTGACAGTCTTTATCTGTAGCATAGGTTTATTTTTATTAGGGATAGTAGTTACTTGGGTGTGGTCATCTGCAAACATGATTTGCAGACAACCTTGAATAGGAGGGGTATCTTTGATGTAAAAGTTATAAAGTGAAGGGGAGAGAACACTACCCTGAGGAACTCCAGACAGTAATGGAAACTCTGGTCCTATATAATCTTTTATTTTGATCATGGCAGCTCTATTGTCAAAAAAGTTGCATAATAATCTGGTTGCTAGATTTAGTAATTGTGCTTCTAACAACTTGTATTTAAGACGTTCATGCCATACCTTATCAAAAGCCCGGCTGACATCTCTGGAAATTAGGTTGCAGCTACCTCTAAGACGACTTGACAGCAATGAATTCATAAAGACGGGCTAATGGAAGTTAGGTCCCCTTGCCCCTTGTAAATCCATATTGATTTTCATTTGTAAGTAAATTTTCCTAAAGGAAATCATCAAATCTTTCTTTAATAATTTTTTCAAGAATATTACCAGGAGTCTCTAATATGGATATTGGTTTGTAGTTAAGAGACTGAGGTGTGATCTTTGCCCTAAGTTTATTGACTTTAGAGTGGCCTGGAGCTTTGTTTCTAAGATTTTTAATTACTTTGATTATAACTTGGAGCTGGATTGGTTTAAGAAAGGATCATCTTCGTCAAGCTTCCCAAGATCTACTATATCATAAGGTATTATACAATCAGCATGTTCACGGATTGTCTCAGTCACATGCTGCTCATGTTGTTGGTCAAACTTTAGATTTTCTATATTAAAGATATTAGACCAGAAGTCTCTGAAAATCACCTCCTGTTCTTAGGGTGAATAGATTTTCTCATTGTTATGGGTGATGTATGCTATGGGTTGAGAAGCTGAACCTGACAGTTTTCTGATCATTTTCTAAAATTTTGCTGGGTCCTTATAGTAGTCTTCACATTTATCTAAAAGATCCTCCCACGTGGAATTAATAGGTTCAATAGATTCTATTTTGATCCGTAATCTAGGAGTTGTTGAGTTGGACCTCGGGTATTAATAAATTCTAGGGCTTGTTTATAATGGATCTGTAGTAGTTTAAGAGTGTCTGATTCTTTGGTATAAGGTATGATCCTATGCGTTTTGGAGGGGATATGAAGCTCTGATGCTTCCTTGATCCTCCCATACCAAAAAGTTATTTTCTCGTCTATATAGGATTTATCCTTTAAGACGTTATTGGGTTCGCCATAAGTAGAGAGAGAGTAATTGAGTGTGTCCTTAAAACGTTCCCAGTTCGCATTGTTGATGTCAACTGTTGGACTAGTGACCACCATAATGGGTCTCACAGTAAGTTTTACAATAATAGGAAGATGATCTGATGTGGTTAAGGGGCCTTGAGTAATTGAATAATTGAAAATATGAAATCTATTAGAAAGAAGTATATCAGGCTTACTAGAGCTTCTTCTGTTAAAAAACGCATCAAAATCTGGGCCTAGAAACCGAATGATGTTCCTATTCATCAGGCCGTTGATTAATGTGCCTATAGGGTTGGTTCTATTATAACCAAGTGCTGGATGAGCTGCATTAAGATCAGTCAGCAGATAGACTGGGATGTTGCGTCTCATTATTGATATATCCTGCTGTGGAAATACTGGGTTTCTTGGGGGTAAATAGGTCGTTGCGACTATTACTGGTCCCCGTACTGTCTGTATTTCAACAGCAATCAAATCATGATTGAAACCATCTATTAATTTGACAGTAACATCCCGTCCACCTGCTATTGCTGTTCCAGCGCTTTGCTCGCCAGAGGTGTTACAATGGAACACATTATAGTTCCAGATCTTGATACGGGTGGAATTAGGAATCCCAGTTGAGTTAAGAAGTATGAAGTCAGGGGAGAGAGAGTAGTAGATATTGATAAGTTATTTACTTCTATGGAATGACCACTTTATTACGTTATGTTGAATTACTGTGAGAGTATCCATTATGGTAATTGTCCTTTAGTCAAGTCATAAAATCCTAACTTTAACCTCCTGAATTTATCTGCATTGATCCAGGCGATCCTAGAACTATTTATCTAGTTCTATTGAGCCGTCATTTATGAATTGAACAACTGTATTATTGTCATATTTCTCAGTGAATGAATATTTAATGTATTACTTTCAAATATCATCTTCTTGATGGTTTCATGAGTTGCGGATTTTGGGGGATTTGCCGAATTGACAGAAGTATACCTGTAAAGTTTCAAGCCAATTTTTGGTTTAGATTGTGTCATGGGGGAAGGATAAGGAGAGAAGTGGCTCCTTGCAGTTCAATGTCAGTGGGTACAGATGTAAGGGTAGAAGGTTGTGGTTGTTTCTTGGCAGGATTTGCAGAATCTGAGTCACTCAGAATCCTTTTCCTGCTGATCTCATCTGTATCCATTACTTCATTTATTGTCACAGTTTGTTGAGGGGTGTTGTCATTTGCATTTCCAGTTTTCAGCTTTGCTGAAACTTTATTTGCCAATTTGATGGCCTCCATAGGGATTTTGACAAGTGGAAGTCCATTGGCTTTTTTTACCCACAGTACAGAGAGTCCAGGCTAAATATATGGCTCCCTTTGTTATAGCCCCTCATTCTTTTCTGTCTAAGAAGTAAAGATAGTGATCAAACTATCCAAACAACTGTAAGTGGGGAGGTAGTATGGATACTATTATTTCTTACCGAGGATTACAGTCAGACCTTCTACTTTGTGAGGGTTAGGTATCAGAGACAGGCGCGAAAAGCAAAAAATAGCAAATACTTAGTGCTCTAGGGTGGGATAACTCCTAACCTAACCAATCAACTAGCAGCAATTGCCTATGCTCAGATAATCAACCCATTAAGAGCTGCCTAATATCATTTTTACTTGTTTTCTATAAGAGTATAGTTGTTCCTATCTACTAATACTGTATAAGACTCGCTGATACTGTAGTGTATATTACTGTAAAGTGTAATATACTGCTATCACTACAGTAAAGCTTAATTGTACTGTAGGTGTGGTGTTCGCTGTTTTCGTCCGAACGGTTTGACTCACCGCATACATAACCTACATTTACAATAAACAGCAATACAGTACTGTAATTCTGTACTGCATAATATGTATACAGTACAATTTAAGATTAAATAAGTGTACTGTATATAAATTATACAATGACTACTAACTATTTTCGTATCAAGTTGAACGGAGCAATCTTGAAACATGGCGTAATTCCTAATGGTCGTTTCTTGCGTAGTAATCGGACATCTACAATAACCCAGTAATAATATTTATTCGCTTGTCTACTTCAATGGGTTAGAAAATTAAAAGATAATGATAAAAGTATTGTTAGTTACGTTATAAACATTGCGTAAACGCATATAGCCACAATAATTAAAATAATTAGTTTTGCTTGTATTTCAATCATCATGCGATTTTTTTTACTTACATAGTAGTTTGGAAGGATTGACTTAACAACATATAATATGCTCAATATAATTACACAATGGAGTTGTGTTTTTAAGTAAAATAAAAATAAGAATTAATTTTATCTTAACAGTAAAAACATTTACTTTGAGAAATTAGGATCATTTACATTTTTCCCAAGAGATGGTGATAGATAGTATTTTTTACATATTCGTCAATGATGAATACTGTATGTAAAATTGTAAACATTATCAAAACTCACAAATGGTTTTATTTTATAATTAAACAGAAATAAGGCATATTTTATAAACTAAAAACATAAATATCTTTGTAATATTTGTTTCTTTTAAAGAAATTTAAACAAACACGACATTTGAATACACCAGCTGATCTCTCTCTCTCTCTCTCTCTCTCTCTCTCTCTCTCTCTCTCTCTCTCTCTCTCTCTCAGGTGCTATACAATACTTACATATAGGCTAACAGAAGAAACCAAAATCTTTGTTTCCTTAAAAAGTACCACTTAAATACGACACTAAAAAAATTATACATAGTATAAATCCATTTCCAAGCATAGGTTAAAACATCCGATTTCATCAGTTGGCCACTATATTTAGGAAACAACATTATTATTTTACTTACTCTACTTTAAGGGCAGCTTTTCCAGTCCTGTACAGCAGGGGAACCCTACTCTCTACATGACCTCCACAGTAATTTTATGTTCCTTCGAAATCATTCAACATTTCACATCGCGTATTGCTCGCTTACCGTTAAATGGTCACTATCGAAGCACTCACAGTATAAGAGAGTCTTCAGTTTCCTCTTGAAAGCCTTAATATCTTCAATCATTCGGATGTCTTGTGGGAGCTTATCGGATTGTCTCGGGACTGCATATTTAAAGGCTCTAAAGCCTACAGTAGCCATCCAGCAGTCATCCAGGCTTTTTGGCTTGAAGTGCTTGGTTCTGTCCTGGTAAGTTTTGAGACATGGCCTGAACTTCCTGGCGATGTCCCTTAGGTGATCCAGCTGCGTGTCGTCGGTTGATGAGGGAAAGAGTTCGCCAGGAACTGCGAGCGCCTCCCCGTAAACCTTTTCGGCGGGCGAAGGTTCGCCGTCTGCGCGAGGGGCGGTGCGAAGGCCGAGGAGTACCCATGGAAGTCGTGATTTCGAGTCCCCGTCGGTGCAGCTCGCCATCAGGGACGCCTTGAGGGCGCGGTGAGTTCTTTCGACCATGCCGTTTGCCGCGGGGTTGTATGCCGTGGTGCTGTGGAGCGTCGTCCCCATTAGATTCGCCAAAGCGAGCCATATTTCTGAGAGGAAAGTGGGGCCTCTGTCTGTCGTGATGTCGTCAGGAACGCCAAACCTGCTCACCCAGCTTGACAGGAGAGCTTCAGCGCATGCTTGAGTCGTAGCTTCGGTCATCGGCGATGCCTCCAACCACCTCGTGGAGCGATCGATGATCATAAGCAGGTAGCGAGCAGATCCAGAAGGGGGCAATGGTCCCACGACGTCGATGTGTATATGACCGAAACGTCTTTTTGGCTGGGGAAAATCGCCTACCCCCGATTCGGTGTGACGGCTTACTTTGCTTGACTGGCAGTTGATGCATGACTTCGCCCATTCCCGGGCGTCCTTTTTTATCCCTAGCCAGACAAACTTTTCAGACAGAAGGCGAGCAGTGGTGCGTCCTGAGGGATGTGAAAGTCCGTGGATGATATCGAATATTTTCCTTCTGCAGGAGGCTGGTATCCAGGGACGTGGGCGGCCTGTGCTGGTGTCGCAAAGAATAGTTACTCCTGCTGGTCCGAGGGGAATCGCATTTATCTTGAGCGCGGATGGCCCCATCAGGTGATCCTGTGCTTCTCGGTCGGTGCGTTGTTCGGTTGCGAGATTGGCGTAGTCGATTCCCAGGTGGATTGCGTCAATTTCAATCCTTGAAAGGGCGTCCGCGACTGGGTTTTTCTTTCCTGGGATGTAACGTATGGTGCACCCGAATTCGGCGATTGATGCGAGATGACGTTGTTGTTGGGAGGACCATGCGTCCGTCGATTTCGTGAAAGCGTGTACGAGGGGTTGATGGTCCGTCGCGATTGTGAAGGGAGTACCCTCCAAGATGTGCCTGAAGTGGCGGACGGCGAGGAGTTCCCTATCAAAGGTGCTGTATCTTGTTTCGGCGGGTTTCAATTTCTTGCTGAAGAATGCCAGCGGTCGAGGAGAACCATCGACGAGTTGCTCCAGCACAGCCCCACAGGCGACGTTGCTGGCGTCGGTCGTTAGTCGCAGGGGCGCGTTGTTGTCGAAATGAGCCAGGGTGGTGGCATTTGCAAGGGCATCCTTCGTCCGGTCGAATGCCTGTTGCTGGGGCAAACCCCACTCGAGTTTTTTCACTTTTCCTTTCAGGACGTCGTCGAGGGGTGACAGGGTTTGTGCGATGTTGGGGATGAAGCGCCTGTAGTAATTGACCATCCCCAGGAACTCCTGAAGTTGGCGGATGGTCGTAGGTATCGGGAACTTTCTGATGGCGTCAACCTTGGTTGTCATGGGTTTTACCCCGCACGAGGATACGCGGTGACTAAGGAAATCCACTCCCTCCGCACCGAACGTGCATTTGTCGAAACGTACGACCAGGCCGTTCTCCTGTAGGCGTTTGAGGACGGTTCGGACGTGCCTCCGGTGTTCCTCCTTGGTTTTCGAGAATATCAGGATGTCGTCGACGTAGCAGACGCAGAAAGGTAGGTCACCCAGAATGCTATCCATTAGTCGTTGGAAGGTCGCCCCGGCGTTGCGTACACCGAAGGTTGAGTATGCGAATGTGTAGGATCCAAACGGCGTTACAATGGCAGTTTTCGGGATGTCTTCCGGAAATACGGGGACCTGGAAGTAAGACTTGAGGAGGTCCATCTTGGTAAAATACTTCGCGCCGTGCAACGTGTTCGTTAGGTCCTGCATGTTGGGCAGCGGGTAGTGATCGGGCGTTGTGATGAAGTTGAGGCGCCTGTAGTCGCCGCAAGGTCTCCAGGACCCGTCCGGCTTTTTTACCATGTGTAGGGGCGATGCCCAGGGGCTCGATGCTTTCTTACAGATACCCATGCGTTCCATGTCCTCAAAGGGGCGTTTGGCATCCTTCAGTTTCTGGGGCGGCAGGCGGCGGAATTTGGCGTGAGTAGGAGGTCCTGTCGTTGTGATGTGGTGGTAGATCCCGTGCTTGGACGGGGAACCTGGCGATTGTCGGAGCTCGGGCTTGAAAACCTCGGGAAATTCTTGTAGGAGGTCGGCGTAGGGGTGCGTCGTTACGGCGGATACGGACATTGTTGCAGGGCCGTGTTCTAGGGCGCGGGACTGGCAGGTTCCCGTGTCGATGAGACGTTTGTTAGCGACATCGATGAGGAGTCCGTGGTGGGCGAGGAAATCCGCACCGAGGAGGGGGCGATTGACGTCGGCGACGGCGAAGGGCCAAGAATACGAACGGCCCATGATTGATATCTTGAGGGTCCTAATCCCATAGCACTGTATGGGAGATCCGTTGGCGGCGATGAGTGAGGGAGCGTTTTTGTCGGGACCACAGTCTAGGTCGGACTTGGAAGGTGGGAACGTTGACTGCATTGCGCCGGTGTCTACCATGAGTCTACGGTTGGAAATGGTATCATGGATATAGAAACCATTCTTGTTTTGGTTACCTGTGGCTGCGATGGTGGTAGGCGGATGCTTCTGGCGTCGTCTTCTAGGGAAACTGCATGGTGCTCTACATTTCTTGGTGTCGCTGCCGAACTGTTGGTGATAGAAGCACCATGCTGGGTTAGTCCTAGGGTTCGGTCGTGTTGGTTGCGGCGGTTTCTTTCTTGATAGAACGTTGATCTCGTCGTCCTCAGGGGCCGTTGCCGAGGAGTCTATGGAAGAGCAGCTGCTGAAGGAGGAGAACGAAGGCGGTGTTGACGATGATGCTCCGAGGCGAGATGCTTTGGATGCCTCGTGGAGCTTCTGAGCCTTCGACAGGAGTTCGTTCATCGGGAGAATGTCGGCGTCTGTCAATCGGGCCCTCACGTCCTGTGGTAGGCGTCGAAGAAAGATCTCGCGAGATAAGCTAATCTCACGTCGTCGGCCGTTGCTGTCTGTTTCGGGGAGCAAAAGCAGGCCGGTTAACTCGTCCCACGCCTCGACAGGAGAGGTGTCACCCATGGGCTTGCCGGCGAGGTCCAGGACTTTCTGTGCCCTTGCTGAGACGGAGAGGGAGTAGATACCGATGAGTTTCGTTCTCAGGTCGTCGTATGAAACTTGGCCGGCCTGGGCGTCGAGCCATGGGGAAATCCTGTCGAATACTTCTTCAGGTATGGAGGTGAGAACGATGTCAGCCTTGGCGAAGGAGTCGCTGAGTCTAGCGACACGGAAGAGTACGTCTGCTCTCAGGAATCAGGAAGCAGTGTTGTGTTGAGAAAAAGGCGGCAGTTTGACTTTTGGCGTGGAGGCGAGGCCGTTGGGTGCGATGGGTGTGTTGCTTCCTGCATCGTGGCCAGACGACGAGTCGGCGAAGAGGTGAGAAGTTGATATGTCGGTTAAGCTCATCCTACTGCCTTACAGACACCGAAGTGTGGGAGAACCAAAGGCAGGCTCATGCCTAAGGTAACGGAGTATAGAGAAGGTAGCACAGCCGTAATAAGTCCGTTAATGGCAAAGCCAAAACCGCTGATGCTACTTTCAACTCCGGGGTTACCAGTTGTAAGGACAGTGAGACAAGCGTCACCAAGATCAACTGATTCTTTATTCAAATGTGCATGGGAGTATATTACAAGGTGCGGACGGAAAGGTAGGATGGCGCTGGCGCCAAATCAGATTGAAGTGCCCGCCAAAATATATGTGTTTTCTTACACTTACAAATATGCGAATTATGAGTTAACAGAAACATGTAATGAAATGATACATATGTCAAAATGTAGCTCTGATAGAGCGGAATATATATACATGGGAAACCACGGTGTGGCGAAAGGAGAATTCAAATAAATAAAACATTTGTCGATTTTCTGGACGACGAAGGGAGCGGTGTCCTTACAACAGTATTCATCATTGACGAATATGTAAAAAATACTATCTATCACCATCTCTTGGGAAAAATGTAAATGATCCTAATTTCTCAAAGTAAATGTTTTTACTGTTAAGATAAAATTAATTCTTATTTTTATTTTACTTAAAAACACAACTCCATTGTGTGATTATATTGAGCATATTATATGTTGTTAAGTCAATCCTTCCAAACTACTATGTAAGTAAAAAAAATCGCATGATGATTGAAATACAAGCAAAACTAATTATTTTAGTTATTGTGGCTATATGCGTTTACGCAATGTTTATAACGTAACTAACAATACTTTTATCATTATCATTTAATTTTCTAACCCATTGAAGTAGACAAGCGGATAAATATTATTACTGGGTTATTGTAGATGTCCGATTACTACGCAAGAAACGACCATTAGGAATTGCGCCATGTTTCAAGATTGCTCCGTTCAACTTGATACGAAAATAGTTAGTAGTCATTGTATAATTTATATACAGTACACTTATTTAATCTTAAATTGTACTGTATACATATTATGCAGTACAGAATTACAGTACTGTATTGCTGTTTATTGTAAATGTAGGTTATGTATGCGGTGAGTCAAACCGTTCGGACGAAAACAGCGAACACCACACCTACAGTACAATTAAGCTTTACTGTAGTGATAGCAGTATATTACACTTTACAGTAATATACACTACAGTATCAGCGAGTCTTATACAGTATTAGTAGATAGGAACAACTATACTCTTATAGAAAACAAGTAAAAATGATATTAGGCAGCTCTTAATGGGTTGATTATCTGAGCATAGGCAATTGCTGCTAGTTGATTGGTTAGGTTAGGAGTTATCCCACCCTAGAGCACTAAGTATTTGCTATTTTTTGCTTTTCGCGCCTGTCTCTGATACCTAACCCTCACAAAGTAGAAGGTCTGACTGTAATCCTCGGTAAGAAATAATAGTATCCATACTACCTCCCCACTTACAGTTGTTTGGATAGTTTGATCACTATCTTTACTTCTTAGACAGAAAAGAATGAGGGGCTATAACAAAGGGAGCCATATGTTTAGCCTGGACTCTCTGTACTGTGGGTAAAAAAAGCCAATGGACTTCCACTTGTCAAAATCCCTATGGAGGCCATCAAATTGGCAAATAAAGTTTCAGCAAAGCTGAAAACTGGAAATGCAAATGACAACACCCCTCAACAAACTGTGACAATAAATGAAGTAATGGATACAGATGAGATCAGCAGGAAAAGGATTCTGAGTGACTCAGATTCTGCAAATCCTGCCAAGAAACAACCACAACCTTCTACCCTTACATCTGTACCCACTGACATTGAACTGCAAGGAGCCACTTCTCTCCTTATCCTTCCCCCATGACACAATCTAAACCAAAAATTGGCTTGAAACTTTACAGGTATACTTCTGTCAATTCGGCAAATCCCCCAAAATCCGCAACTCATGAAACCATCAAGAAGATGATATTTGAAAGTAATACATTAAATATTCATTCACTGAGAAATATGACAATAATACAGTTGTTCAATTCATAAATGACGGCTCAATAGAACTAGATAAATAGTTCTAGGATCGCCTGGATCAATGCAGATAAATTCAGGAGGTTAAAGTTAGGATTTTATGACTTGACTAAAGGACAATTACCATAATGGATACTCTCACAGTAATTCAACATAACGTAATAAAGTGGTCATTCCATAGAAGTAAATAACTTATCAATATCTACTACTCTCTCTCCCCTGACTTCATACTTCTTAACTCAACTGGGATTCCTAATTCCACCCGTATCAAGATCTGGAACTATAATGTGTTCCATTGTAACACCTCTGGCGAGCAAAGCGCTGGAACAGCAATAGCAGGTGGACGGGATCTTACTGTCAAATTAATAGATGGTTTCAATCATGATTTGATTGCTGTTGAAATACAGACAGTACGGGGACCAGTAATAGTCGCAACGACCTATTTACCCCCAAGAAACCCAGTATTTCCACAGCAGGATATATCAATAATGAGACGCAACATCCCAGTCTATCTGCTGACTGATCTTAATGCAGCTCATCCAGCACTTGGTTATAATAGAACCAACCCTATAGGCACATTAATCAACGGCCTGATGAATAGGAACATCATTCGGTTTCTAGGCCCAGATTTTGATGCGTTTTTTAACAGAAGAAGCTCTAGTAAGCCTGATATACTTCTTTCTAATAGATTTCATATTTTCAATTATTCAATTACTCAAGGCCCCTTAACCACATCAGATCATCTTCCTATTATTGTAAAACTTACTGTGAGACCCATTATGATGGTCACTAGTCCAACAGTTGACATCAACAATGCGAACTGGGAACGTTTTAAGGACACACTCAATTACTCTCTCTTTACTTATGGCGAACCCAATAACGTCTTAAAGGATAAATCCTATATAGACGAGAAAATAACTTTTTGGTATGGGAGGATCAAGGAAGCATCAGAGCTTCATATCCCCTCCAAAACGCATAGGATCTTACCTTATGCTAAAGAATCAGACACTCTTAAACTACTACAGATCCGTTATAAACAAGCCCTTCCCTTTTTATTGGGTTTAAATATATTTACAACACCATTGCATTAATATAAAGGTTATTTATATACTGCATGCAAGCGACTCTTCGGAAAAGGAAAATTCTAGGAAGTAAATTTTCCACACCTAAATATATTACATTTGGTTAAAATATACATCAAAGTGACCTCTTCCCGAAGTTGTTGAGGTGAATAATCCTCATTCTAAATTTATGCTAGCAGACAGATTTTAGAACACAATTAAAAATATGCTGTTAATCCATTTCCCAACCTTTGTGATATTGCCTATAAATCAATTAATTTGTCCAGCATTCTCACATTTACTATTCCGAGGCCGAAATAACGCTTGAACACCGAGGTGGTTTTGGCACTGACAAACCCAACTTTATATCTGTTATTGATTATCTGAAACAAGTCTGTTTGAAGGTTTTACGAACTACAACATTACGTACATCTTCCCTGACGGGTGGGGAGTGATGGCACTCCAATCCTCCAGAGAGGATTTCTGATGTCTGTTGTACTGATGTTTTGGGAAAATAAATTTCCCACATGTGTTAAATTAATAATTTTTCCATGCAAACAAATGGCAGAGTTTTTTGGGCTCAAGCCATGGCGTCCTGATGGAAGGTTCCTTTTTGGTAGCTTCCTTGGGTAAATAACTACTAAGATATTCCCAGAGAATTTAACCACAGGTTATCACAGAATTCTAACTTCTGGAGCGAGTATCCTAAAGGTTTCCCTTTTAAGACATCGTATATCAACAGGGGACGCATGTATTAACGCGCCACATAGCTATCTACACCCCGAACAGAGTTAATGCTTCGGTGTGTAAGGGCTGAGAATAGCTGGGAGCCGTTCCATAGCTAATCTCATTCGTGGCTACTACTGATACTCGAGACGTAAACAAATGGGCGCCATTGCTTAAATGACGTCACGTCCGTCTTTATCCTTTGTTCAGTAGCTCGCCCTACTTAGACGGATTTTCCCTGTGCTTTACTTATCGCTTTGCATCTACGTAATGTCGCTACCTTCAGCCTCGCCTTCTTCTGGAAAGTTGAGTACAAGGTTCCAGTATTGTTTAGTTAAGCTCTGACCGTAAAGTAAATATTACTTTCCGAGATAATTGCTGTTTTGTGGCAGAGCTGTGCCTCTACCGGACCCGCCATTTTATGGCGTCGTTGTTGTTATGCATGCCTTATTAGTTAGCCACAACAACGCTTCCGGCCTTATTTACTAATCGAATACATTAGTTTATTTAGTCTTCATAGCTAGGAACTTTTATATCGTGTTTCGACGCTTTTTATCGGTCATCGATTGACCTCATACCAGTCGGCTACTATAGCCCCCAGGCCAGAGCGCCTGTATATAAGTGTTCATGCATGATTTTATTAGTGATCCTAGGCTAAGTTATGAAGATAGTGGCATTATTTTACAATACTTTCGACCGTGATGCAAGTGTTTTTTCGCCTTCAGGGACCATATAGGGGATAGGTTAGTTAGTGTCCCTTCCTAACCTAACCTCCTTGTAGGACCCCTATATGCTTCCTTCATCCCCTGCCTTGGCACTCCCTCTGTTTAGCCTTGATTTCCTTTCTGAGTAAGGGGATCAAGTGTCTAATGGAGTATTCATCGCCTCTCAGTCCTCCCTAAGGGAATGACCCCCCCCTTAGGGTTGCGTCCGAGAGTGAGGTTAGGCTAGCCTTCCTCTATGGCTAGGAATAGTCTATGACCGTCCTGCCATAGCGATATGTCTTCTATCCTTCCTAGTTCAGGGCTCCTAGCCCTGTTCTAGGTTAGGTTTTGGAAGGTTATTCTGTCCCCTGCTGAAACTGTACCCATGCACCGTTTCAGCCTGGCGGCCTTATCTTAGGTTAGGGAGTGTCCTCCCTTTCCCTAGTGGCCGCTCTGGTACAGAACCCCTTCCTTGGAAGACTCTTCTCTTCTCCCCTCCCCACCTATCTCTTGTATAGCCTAGCCTACACTTAGGTTAGTCTATACCCATCTGTCCCCTGTCCTGCAACTCCTCCTTAGGGCGGAGTGATAGGGCTACCTTGAGCTTCCTTGTGCAGTCCGCTCTGGTACATATACCCTTCATAGTGTCCTATGGGGTTAGCCACTGGATGCGTTCTGCATGTGGAGGTCTCTCCCCTCTTGGGTGTCCACTAGCCCTCCCTTGGGCTACCCTAGCCCCCGGTCCCCTGCGACCCCAGCTCCTGGGTGATAGAGCCTGCCTCTATCATGGGTACACCCTCTCAGGGGGGGATGTTTGGATTCCATGACTGGACTTCTTACATCCCTCCCCCTGTCTCTCTCTCTATCCGGGTGCCGGTCCCTTGCCGCCTCCACTGTCGGCGATACCTGCCTCCTACCTTGGTGACTCTCCCCTACCCTCATGCCGCCAGCCCCTCCGCTTGCCGGGGGACTGTCGACCGCCGCCGGCACCCGCCGACGGCCTTCCTCCTTCCTCCTAGCTTCACCGTCCGCCTGCCGGTCGGCCACCGGAGTGCCGGCATTCACTGCCGGCAACCTGGTTCAGCTATAACCATCCTTATCCCAGTCACCAATCCGGCATCCTCCGACCGCCGGAGCCGCCGCTCCTCTGCCGGCGTGCCGCCGTTGTGCCGGCGGACGCCACCCTGGCTTTACTCTTGACTTACATTTTGTCTGTCCTAATGCCAGAAACTCTGCTGGAGCGGCCTCCGGCGTGCCGGAGGTCTGCCGGAACCTCCCGGAGGCGTCAAGGATACTTGCACCCCCTTCTCCTAGCTATCACTTGTATACTGATAGCCCTACACTGCAAACAGATAGCCTGTTTACACTCTTTAGATCAGTGCCTTGGTACTGTTCTATTAGTAATCATGCTGTCCCTTTGCATTCTTCAATATTCCAGCATGCTGCGTGCATCTTAGCGCGGCTGGTTGCCGGAAGCAGTTACCCTAAGGGACCTGTTAGCTCCCAAATTGGGGACTGAGTGATCTCAGTCCCAAACTTATCCTTGGGATTTCCATGGAATTCCATTGCCCTGTGGAATTTCAGGGAATACTATCCTGTGCCTTCGGCCATTTCGGATTACCCAGGGATAATGCTTGCGGTAGCCAGACGGGCGAGATGCATGGAGTATGTTCTCTTTACTACTTCAATCTCTATGCATCACACCCTTTCTTTAAGTTAATATTAATGATTAATCTTAACTTAGCTTAAGAACCATTCTTATGACTCCCCCATACTCATTTTCTCTTTCTTCTACAGGAGGAGCAGATGAAGTGTGACTTCGACTTCTGCGCTGTGAAACGCCCGCACTTCTACGGGCATACGGCTTGCAGGACTCACGCCCCTTGTGCTAACAAGAAAGGGGATCTGAAATTCTGGGACCCACTGAATTGTACGGTCTGCCAGGCTCAACTAGTTGATGCCTTCCATAACCCTCCCTCAGCGGAGGTCAGGGACACTTCTCGGGAGAAGCTAAGCAAGTGGGTGCGTGGCTTCCAGAAGAATGCCACCGGACCGTACTTGGCCACTGAAGAAATGAGGTCACTCTTGTTCCCTAAGGCCTCCCCTGATTCAGTGGTACCCAAGGATGTGATTCCCACTGTCCAAATTACAGTGGAACCTGATGTTGTCATGGCTCAGTCCATGCACGAGTGCCGCCTGGATTCTGAAGATGACGAACATATGTCGGACGTCTCGGAAGACACAGAGAAGACTCTTATGGCTCAAGGAGCTGAAGATGATGAAGACCAGGTGGAATACGCCGAGTCGGAGCAAGAGGTCGCTCCTCCTTCCATCTCCGCTCCTACTCCTACACCGACCGAAGTATCTATCCCGTCTACCTCCACGACCCCGGATCCCTCTTCTTCCACTCAAGAAATGATCCGGTTGATTAGAGCCGTCATGGACGACAGGTTAAAGGAGAATCAGGAGTTCATCAGGTCCATGATGGGATCCAGAGAACCGAAGAGGATTTCGGTTAAGGATCTCCCCGCTTGCTCACATGCCAACCCGTGGAGGTATGCTGAGCATATGGTTAACGCGACCGGCAGGATCTTTATCAGCGACAAGATCGGCACGGTCCCTTTGGAAGACGTGGAGTTCTTCCCAAACTTTGAGGCCTACCCGGACTGTTACGTCCGACTTCGTTCTGAACCTGCCTCTAAGGAAGAGACCGAACCGAAGGAAGAGATAGTGTTCGATCTCGCGAAGGCCCAGGCTATGCTAGCCAACACATTCAAGAGTAGGGGTTTTACCTGCTCTAAGCTTCCGGCCCTGAGCAAGAAGCACCCTACTTATGTCGCACCTGAAAATGCGGTTCTTCCATTCTTGGAAAAGGCCTTCACTGCGTGCCTTAAAGCTGTGGAAGAGGGGAAAGCCTGCCCTGCACTGGAGGAGTGCAGACCCTTCTCCATAGTCACTCCCCCTGACGCTCGACACTGGAAGGATATCCAGCACACTTTCGTCGTGGGAAAGCTAGATCCTGACGTCGCCGGACGTCAGTTTAACGAAGACCTCCCTAATCTCAACGATCACCTCCTTCGTCGGGAACAAGATACGAAGGAGAGGCTCGCAGCATCTATGTCTCACCAAGTCCAACTTGAAATTATGGCCTGTGACACCAGAGTACCAGACCACTACATGGTACTCTCCAAATCCCACATGACAACCGTGATGAAGGACTTGTACCACTTCATAAAGGCTCGGAGAGCCTGTCGTGAATTCGTGTTCGCAGGTGCCACTGTGAAACACGAACCCCGGAGGCTGATTTCCTCCAACATCTGGGGCAAACACCTCTTTCCTTCTGACCTTGTGAAGGAAATCACCGACAAAGCCGCCACAGAGAATAGGAACCTTCTCCACAAGTGGGGCATGTCAAGAAAAAGGAAACCCTCTCAGGACGACGGACCTCAACCTAAGAGGAAATCCCAAAAACAGAAACCCCAGCAACGTCAACCAAGACGTCAGTTTCCGGGACCCGCTACCTCCCAAGTGGCAGCTCAGCCACAACAGACCTTTCAATTGGTCACCCAACCGGTGTTGTCACAGTCACCGGTCTTCACCCCTGCTTTCGAGCAACAGACAACTACCTTTCGTCCCAAAGGTAGAGGCTCAAACAGAGGTGCAAGCAGAGACGCATCTCGCCGTCCCTCCAGAGGCAGAGGAGGAAACGGAGCTAGCGGCCGAGGCAGCAAGCCCTCGGGACACCAGAAGCAATGAAGTGCTTCCGGTGGGAGGAAGACTCCGCCAATTCCAGGATCGTTGGACCTTCGATCCCTGGGCACACAGCATCGTCAAGAAGGGTCTAGGCTGGAGTTGGACTCAACCACCCCCAACCTTCCAGCAATTCTTCCAACAATCAACCCCCCTTCTGGAAGAATATGTCCTAGATCTCTTGAACAAGAAGGTGATAAGGAAGGTAAAGTCCACCAGGTTCCAAGGGAGACTGTTTTGTGTCCCCAAGAAAGACTCCGACAAACTCAGAGTCATTCTGGACTTATCCCCCCTCAACAAGTTCATAGCGAACGACAAGTTCAAGATGCTGACTCTTCAACAGATAAGGACCCTTCTGCCTCGAGGTTCCTACACGGTCTCCATAGACCTGGCGGATGCCTACTGGCACGTTCCAATGAACCATCACGCTTCCTCCTACCTAGGATTTCGACTCCAAAGGAAAAGCTACGCCTTCCGGGCCATGCCCTTCGGCCTCAACGTGGCCCCTCGGATCTTCACAAAGCTGGCGGACGCCATAGTACAACAGCTCCGCCTCCGAAACGTCCAGGTGATGGCCTACCTCGACGACTGGCTAGTCTGGGCTCCATCGCCCGAAGATTGTGTAAAATCTTGCAACAAAGTCACCCAGTACCTAGAACACCTGGGATTCAAGATCAACGAGAAGAAATCTCGCCTCTCTCCAGCTCAGAAGTTCCAGTGGTTGGGAATCCAATGAAACCTTCAGTCACACCGCCTTTCCATCCCCCAGAAGAAAAGGAAGGAAATAGCAGGGTCTGTCAAGCGACTGCTGAAATCCAAACGAATTTCAAGACGCCAGCAGGAACGAGTTCTAGGCTCTCTACAGTTTGCCTCAGTAACAAACCCAGTGCTTCGTGCACAGCTAAAGGATGCCGCGGGAGTCTGGAGACGTTCTGCATCCATCGCTCGAAGAGACCTCAAGAGACGGCTTCCAAACAGACTTCGACTTCTCCTAAAGCCGTGGTCAGAAGCAAAGGCCCTGAAAAGGTCCATTCCTCTCCAACACCCTCCTCCATCACTCAACATCCACACGGACGCTTCGCTGGAGGGTTGGGGAGGTCACTCCCACCAAAAACAGGCTCAAGGCACCTGGTCTCCCCTGTTCAAGACGTTCCATATAAACATCTTGGAGGCCATGGCGGTCCTTCTAACTCTGAAGAAATTATCCCCGCCGCCCTCGATCCACATTCGTCTAACCCTAGACAACTCGGTGGTAGTTCGTTGTCTCAATCGCCAAGGCTCAAGATCGCCCCAGATAAATCAGGTGCTTCTCCCAATCTTCCGTCTGGCGGAGAAGAAGAAGTGGCACCTGTCTGCAGTTCACCTACAAGGATTCCGCAACGTGACAGCGGATGCTCTATCGCAGACAAACCCGATAGAGTCGGAATGGTCTCTAGACGCAAGATCATTCTCCTTCATCTCTCACCAAGTCCCAGAACTTCAGATAGATCTCTTTGCAACGAGCGACAACAATCAACTTCCTCGGTATGTGGCCCCGTACGAGGACCCCAAGGCAGAAGCAGTGGATGCCATGTCACTGGACTGGAACAGATGGTCCAAGATCTACCTGTTCCCTCCCACCAACCTTCTGTTGAAAGTCCTCTCCAAACTGAGAACCTTCAAAGGGACAGCGGCCCTAGTGGCTCCCAAGTGGCCCCGGAGCAACTGGTACCCCCTGGTCCTGGAGCTGCAGCCCAAGCTGATCCCTCTCCCGGGCCCAGTTCTCTCCCAACAAGTACAGAAGTCGACTGTCTTCGCTTCATCATCGAAAATCAAGGACCTTCATCTCATGATTTTCTCTCCCTAGCCGCAAAGAAGAGGTTTGGGATCTCGAAGAAAAGTCTGGACTTCCTAGAGGAATACAAGACCGAATCCACAAGACGGCAATACGAATCATCCTGGAGGAAGTGGGTCTCCTTCGTCAAGACAAAAAATCCTAAAGAAATCACGATTGATTTCTGCATGTCCTTCTTTATTCACCTTCATGGACAGGGATTAGCAGCCAATACGATTTCAACCTGCAAATCAGCCTTGACCAGACCAATTCTATATGCTTTCCAAATTGATCTGTCCAGCGACATCTTCAATAAACTACCGAAAGCATGTGCTCGCCTACGCCCAGCACCCCCACCGAAACCGATCTCCTGGTCACTAGACAAGGTGCTCCATTTCGCCTCCAACTTGGATAATGATTCATGCCCTCTCAAGGATCTGACTCAGAAAGTTATATTTCTCTTTGCTCTTGCTTCGGGAGCTCGAGTCAGCGAAATAGTGGCATTATCAAGAGAAGACGGACACATCCTGTTTACCGATACAGGAGACGTTACCCTCTCCCCTGATCCGACGTTTCTCGCCAAAAATGAATTATCCACCAAAAGATGGGGCCCCTGGAGAATATGCCCCCTGAAGGAAGATGCCTCTCTATGCCCAGTAGAGAGCCTCAAGGTCTATCTTCGCAGAACTTCGAACTTTGGTGGAGGCCAACTCTTCAAAGGAGAAACATCGGGCAGCGACCTGTCACTGAAACAATTAAGAGCGAAAATCACCTACTTCATTCGCAGAGCAGATCCTGACAGTACACCCGCTGGTCATGATCCTAGGAAAGTTGCATCATCTCTGAATTTCTTTCAGAGTATGGACTTTGAAAGCCTTAAAAACTTCACAGGCTGGAAGTCCTCGCGCGTTTTCTTTAAACATTATGCGAAACAAGTGCACGAAGTCAAACATTTTGTGGTAGCCGCAGGTAGTGTTATGAAACCTGCACCTAACTCTGCGTAGAACAGTGAGTTACTTGGGACTCTAACTCTTCGGGTGCCTATGTTGACCCTCGAGCGATACATAGTGATGTCGAAAACACTTAGTGCTTTTATAACTGTTCTTATCCCAGGTGAAATGTCATAGTTGTCACACATGTGCCGCATGCCCTGAGCATGATGTGTTTTATTCAAAGACTTGCGTTCCTCGAGAACGAGTGCCTACTAATAAACTTGAAATTCCTTTTCAGATTCAAGAGCAAGTCTTTATTACTATGTACATTATAATTACTGTAAATGAACTTTACTTATTGCTGTAATTTATTTAATTTCTGCATTTGTGAAATAAAATTTCTATTTTATTATCTGTGCGTCTCAATCAGCTCCTACTTACTATGAAATACATGCCTGTCATAGTTTTATTATCCCCTTTTCCTTAGGGCTATGGAGAAATTAAGATACTAACTCTTAATTTATATTCACTCTGATCATGTAATGTTCCAATACGAATACTTACTCTTCATACCCTGGAGATGAATCATCTTTCTCAACATACAGTGCCCAACCACCACTGGTCTGCTTTTCAGAATGTTCCTATACAAATACCAAACATTCAGCTTCATCTCCAAGTTCTTCAAGTTCTTCTATCAGGATGAATAGCCCTTCAATACCACTTTGACGTCGGCATGGCCCGTGGGAACTTCACTGCCAAGGGGGGCAGGATGCTTCTTCCCTACGGTTCTTTACCAAGATTACTATGCTAATTTGTCAATGCCTTGGCACTTACTATTAGGGGAAAATCTACCACGATACATTGATTCTCTGGTATTCTTCCATCAGGACGCCATGGCTTGAGCCCAAAAAACGGATTTTGAGCGAAGCGAAAAATCTATTTTTGGGTGAGATAGCCATGGCGTCCTGATGGACCCTCCCTGCTACTTCGTCCAGTTTTAAGGTCCCACCCTGCTCTGCTGTATCATGGTGATGGGCAAGCAACTGGCTTCAGGATAAAGACGGACGTGACGTCATTTAAGCAATGGCGCCCGTTTGTTTACGTCTCGAGTATCAGTAGTAGCCACGAATGAGATTAGCTATGGAACGGCTCCCAGCTATTCTCAGCCCTTACACACCGAAGCATTAACTCTGTTCGGGGTGTAGATAGCTATGTGGCGCGTTAATACATGCGTCCCCTGTTGATATACGATGTCTTAAAAGGGAAACCTTTAGGATACTCGCTCCAGAAGTTAGAATTCTGTGATAACCTGTGGTTAAATTCTCTGGGAATATCTTAGTAGTTATTTACCCAAGGAAGCTACCAAAAAGGAACCTTCCATCACGACGCCATGGCTATCTCACCCAAAAATAGATTTTTCGCTTCGCTCAAAATCCGTTATCTAGTCACACCTTGACTTGGACTAACATATCATCCAAACTCTTATCGAATTGGATAACCTTAGTCGAATAGTAAAAGAAATTGTAATACTATAACACGTGATTTTCATGTAAAAAATTAAGACCAAAACTTCCTTATTGGTAAGTGCTCATAAGGTTAAGCAGAAATTCCATATATCTGTAGGACATGAGTACTTAAGTATAGATAGAAAATACCAGTGAGCAAAGATGTGATTAATGCTATTGGGAGACATTCTTTCCTTTTTTAAAACTACATTTTATAATCTAAACATCTATGAAGCCTCACAGCATCATGAATATTTAGTTTCATCTCCTAATAAAATTACATATCATAATCAATATTTACTCTTGAAAAATTCCATAGATAATCAAAATGTCATCGGTCACAAAGACTATAGCAAGGCGTTAATTCAGACATTCAAAATACTATATCTCACTTCTACTACTAATCCTACTGCTAAGGTAAAGAAAGAAATTAAATCAGTGCTTGAAATACAGAGAACATTCAGATTCCTTTCTGATGTATCTCTTTCACACACAAATATACTGTAGTTACCTTGTCTCTACACCATCTCTTACCAAGAAACTTGAATGCATGATATATAATAGAAAAAGTTTCAAGTAACAATTAAAACTTCCCTCAATTACAACATATTCTTCAGAAAATATACCTACTTTCAGAGACAAGTGAGGAAACGTTATATATGGTGCTTCAAAATCTAGGCACTGCTGACGAAGACTTAGAGGTAAAAGCATACTTGAAAGACTGCTGCACATTGTGTACGCCTGAAAAATATTTAAAAATAGAATAATATACATACATAAAAATTCTCTATTATTAGGTAGTTATGAGTTAATTTACTACTGAAAACTTGAATATTTCTATCTCCATTTTTTAGCTTTGTCCTAGCCAAACGATGTGAATAAAAATTCTCTTTTGCTAAATCATCCTAATGAAATTTGCCTTAACGGTGCCATACTGAGATAGCCTACCAATCCTATTTGGCTGAATGACCATCCACCGGGCAGAATTTATCATTCTTTATGTTTTTAGAGATCTGTTGTAATGGAACCTTGCTTCAGGAAAGTGTGGGGAAGTTATTGTAAAGTGATAGGTTGTACTGGAAAAAAAGTGTGGGAAATGAATTTGATACAACTTCTTCTCTGAGACTGTTAAAACCTAGCTATTGCTATTAAAGGTCCACTGAGCACATATCAAGAGACGCATTTTAAGTGTAATTTATAATAAATGGAATTCTAATCATAAAATTAATTTCTATACGTATCTTGTAGTCACAATGCTAAAATCGCTGAAACCACTGGCCATCCGACCTCTGATTAAAAAAAAAATCCCTATCTCTCCCCATCACCTACTCTCCTGTGTGCCTAGTAATCCCAATAGATGGCACTCTGGGAGAAACATTAACAATAGGCATACAATTATGACCAGTATTTCATATGATCAGAGTTGTCATGAACTTTAAGTAGCCAAATATTTGGAGAAAGGAGAGAAGAGCAGAGCCCTTCATCAACAGTGCATGCGTTTGGTCTGGTACAAGAACAAGCACCTGTAGCAGAGCATACCTCCTACCGAGTCACTTCCGGGGTCAGAGTCTTACAATCGGTCTGCCTAGACTTCATCAATGACTTCTGCTTAGAAGCATAAACATCTGAAGATTTTAATGAACATGAGGAAGATAACGCATGTTCTTCACTCTTCGGAGTTGAGGTCTGGGGACCAACAACGATGCTCCCATGGGGGAACCGTACATAGTAGCCTCATCTGCACCAGAAGAGACCACACCAATAGGTGCCATGCCCTCCAGCACCTCCAGAGGGGTAACAAGAGACAAGATAGTCATAGCAGAGTTAAGCTTCAAAAGACCTGGTGACGGCCAAAACTTCCAGCAACTTCCTTGCTAACGAAGCATTGGTAATGCCCAAGGAAGACCAAACTTTCCTTGGGTTTAGCTTTGCGTTGGTCTGCACAGTCACAGGAAACCCTTAAAAGGAAGACAGAGAAATAGGACCTTCAATTGTCACATGGGGATGACTGTGAACGTGCATAGGCATGTCCTCTATGAAACAAACTGACGAGGATCAATGACAGTATTGGACATAAAGCTGCCAAACACTTTATTGACATTACCCCATCTATGTTTCCCTAAATACCATCTTCATGAGGTTGTTGGACAGATCTCAAATGTCATCTGGATTACATCTATCTTCTGGACCAAGGAAAGTCCATCTATGATACAAGCAAAAAGGTTGATGTCTTGAGATTCAATCTGTTTTGTTCCTGGACGGGTGAAGCAGAATCAATAAAACTTATGCCTTGCTCATCCTCTTTTAATAAAGGCTAATTATGAGTATAGAATTTGGAAGTGGAGTTTGGAAGCATTTCCCCAAACCCCTAATCATGTTGGGTGTAGCTGGTGTCTTGAAAATGGAGAACTGAACATTTTCCATGTCACGTCCGTGTGTGTGTTTTTATATGCTGTTACATTATTTATTTTTATTTCAGTATATTATCAGTGTTGGAACTCATCTTTTTGTTCAGTGACCCCCCCCCCCTTTAGTAGTTGTTAACTATTGAACAACCGTTATTAACTTTTGTTTTGTTTACTTTTGGTTGGATCGGACTAAGGGTGTCAGCAACGGAGTTGTGGTGGGATTGCCGAGTGTTCAGGACGGTAGTTTGGGCAATATTTTCTCCCCTACAAGACGTACGCTGCAGCGATCCATATTAGCGAAATTCAAGTTTGACTTCTTTGAGGATTTAGAGGGTGAGGAAAGTGTCACTCGCGACTGCTTTTCTTCTTGACGTCGGCACGTACACGTTTTCTGTCAAGCACGTAAGTCACGTGCGACTTGTCTTTGCTTTTTTATATCCCCTCTCGTGCAAGGAGCGCACATAGAGGTGGGGACTGACGTAGGACCCCAGCTCTGTAGGATTTGCATCCGTTGTACCTTGCCGTACCTCGCCATGATCAAGGATCTTTGTGCTGCATTATACATTGGGGGTTGAATAGCCCGTGAGGAGCCATGTAGGGAGCCATCCCATAGCTAAGAGGTTTTCCCCTTTTACGTGCAACCTCGAGTATCTTCGTTTGCAAGAATTAATTTCATTGGAGAGGGACATTGCCCTCGTAGACGTTTTAAGTTGATTGTGGCTGATCTACTGCGCTTTTATACTTGCTCAGAGATGAGTTGTGTTGGTTTCTACCATTATAGGTGAGGCGTAAGGTTTGATATATATATATATATTTATAAATAGATGTATCTTGTCGTGATTCTCTTTCAGGGAAAATTTTGCTAATTTTGTATATGTCTTGTGGGTATTGATTATTTAGTTAGGTAGGTAGGATTAAGGTTTATTCATTATCCCATTCATCTCTGATTGTTTTGTTAGAATTAAGGTATAGTCTTTGGGGCCCGCTCTAGTTGAGCACATAATCATGATGTTTAATGTTTTAAGTTTTTGCATTCATTCTTTATGCTTAGTGATTAAGTTTTTGGTATTTATTTTTGCATGAAATTAAGTTTGTTCCTGTAGGATTAAGTATTTCCTTGTACATTTTTATGTATGTTCATTTAAGTCTTTGAGATGACTTGGTACAAGGTTATTTTAGTTTTAAGGTCTTAGTCTTAAGGTATTAATTTATTGTTATTAAACTTTGTTCATTTTCTTGCTGTTTGACTGTTGCCTCCCCATTCTCTGTACTTGCATATTTACCGCCAACTGTCTTATTTAATATCCAACAAAGAATCTGGGTCACGGCCTACCCAAATCGGGTCGTGACATTGTGGCGACCGTGACAGGATAGTTTGCGGGTGCATACAGAGATTGTGGTGGTGGAGCATCACTGAGGCTTTCGGTCATTGTTTGATATAAGTGTGTTTTTGTAAATTAGTTGTTGTCATAATGGAGGGTGTTGTTTTTGACCCAAGTGCCTTTTTAGGGTCCGTAGATTGTGCACAGTATGTCCATGTACTGAATAAGAATTATTTGTTGCAATGTGCTCGGTGGTTAGGTCTAACTTTTAAGGCCTCCGCTACTCGTGCTCAGATACTGGAATTGGTAGTGTCCAAGTTGCCCTTGCTTGCCAGTGATGAGGAAGGAGTAACTTCCGATGGCAAGTCTGACTCAGTGTCTGATGGCATGTCCGAGGAGGAGAGAGAGGAGAATGTAAGTGTTAATCCTGGTTTATCTTTGTTTGAGGATCCGTCCCCGGTGAATCTCTTTTATAAGGGTCCAGCTAATTTTCCCTTAAAACCCAACACCTCTACTAATCCTTTTATTTCAGGAGGTAGGCAAGTAAACACCATTAATGCTACTCCTTTTAACCAAAGTCCAGGAGGAGAGGAGTATCAGTTAATTTGTAAGCGGATATAGCTTTTGAAACTGGAGCATGAGGAGAGTGAAAGGGTCAGGAAACACGAGCTTGAAATTATTAGGTTGAAATGTGAGTTGGCTAGGTGCCAAGCAAGGTCTCATCAAGTTATTTCTCCTAATGTGTTGAGCTAGGACAAATTTAATATCGGGGCTGCGTTGAAGTTAGTCCCTATTTTCGAGGAGAGTAACGTTCCCGAATTCTTTAAGGCCTTTGAGAGGGTTGCAACTCGTTTGGTTTGACCTCGAGAATTCTGGACAGTTATTATCCAGTGCAGACTGGTAGGGAAAGCCTTAAGAGTGTATAATGCTTGAGGAAGGCATTGCCCAGGACTATAATAAGGTAAAGTCTCTGGTACTTAAGGCGTACGATTTGGTACCTGAGGCTTATCGGTTGAAGTTCAGGATGGTAAATAAGCCCCCTTCCATGACCTTCGTGGAATATGCTCGTCTCAAGGAGGAACAATTTGACGACTGGGTGAAAAGTCGTCAGGTTGGGACTTTTTCCTCCTTGAGAGAGCTCATGTGTCTTGAGGAATTCTAGAAGGTTTGTGGAAGGAAGATGAAATTACACCTAGAGGAGGTGAAGGCTGTTAATCTTCCCAATGCGGCCCAAATTGCAGATGAGTTTGTTCTAACCCATAAGGCTGGGTCAAGTAGTTTTAGTTTTATTAATTCATCCTCTCCTCATTTCAGGCCTCCTAAAGTAACCAGCCCGGGTAGAAGTTGGTCTAAGAATAATAACCCGGTTAATAAGACTTTTAATCAAACCTTGTCTTCTCCCCCTAATAAGCAGGTAACTCCTGGAAAAACAGGCATTTTTCGCGGGAACTGTTTCTGGTGTAAGAAGCCCGGACATCACCAGGCTCAATGTTTTGCCCGGAAGAATTATTTAAGTCAGAACCCCACCAATCCCGCTAGTCGGTCTCCTGTATTAGCGGTAGCTAGAGTAGATAACATGGGGTCTCATACTAGCCAGGAGAAAATCAATAATCCCTCAGATCATGGCATATCTTCCTCAGTAGATAAAACTAAACCTTCTTTGTGACCTTTTAATAAATATGTACACGAAGGTAAGCTGAAGACGTCTTCTGGCTCATTAGATCTTAAGTTTCTAAGGGATATCGGGTCAGCTAGGTCCTTAGTATTAGCTAGGTCATTAATGAACATGTGCTCTCTTTCAGGTGAATATGTAGTTCTGGGTGGATTCCCTGACAATTTAGTATCGGCGCCTTTAATTCGGGTAGAGTTGTCTTTCCCTGAATATAGTGGCCGTATTGAGCTGGCTGTGGTAGACAGTTTGCCAGTCCCAGGGATTGATGGCATTTTGGGAAATGATGTGGGAACAGACACTCAAGGACATGAGGTGTTTCCCATTGTATCTATCACTGCTTGGCCAGTGACGGCAACTACTCGTGCTGTGGCTAAAAAAGGCTGAAGTTGATCTAGACTCGGATATTAATTGTAGTAGTTTAGAAGTAGACATAGACGGGCCCGGGTCAGTAGCATGTAGAAATAGTTTAGAGTTTTTTAAGATGTTGAAACCCGATTGTGACCGAAAATCCTTTATTCAAGCTCAGAAGGATGAATTTGATTTTGAGCTTGGAGGAACGGAGGACTTATCCAAGCCTAGGTTCGTGGTGTACGAGGGGCTGTTGTATCGTCTGGGCCGTCTGTTGACTAGGCCGGCGCTCTCGGCCTCTGGTAACGAACAGATGGTTGTTCCCACCAAGTATCGGGAGACGGTTTTGAGTTTGGCTCACGAAGATCCTTTTGCTGGCCACATTGGCATAGGTAAAACTTTTCAGAAGGTGGCCAAGAGATTTTGGTGGCCGGGGATGAAGTCTTCGGTAAAGAAATATGTTACCATTTGTGAAACCTGTCAGGTGATGGGGAAACCTAATCAAGGGGTTCCTAGGGCTCCTTTACATCCAATTCCTTCATTAGGTGAACCATTTTCTGAATTAGTAGTTGATGTAGTTGGTCCATTGCCCCGTATTTAAACAGGTTTCGTGTATGTTTTGACAATTATGGATAGGGCTTCCAGATACCCGGAAGCAATCCCTATGAGGAAGATAACATCTAGGGCAATATTTGACAAGTTAATGGATTTTTTTTCCAGGTTTGGTCTTCCTTGTAAGATTCAGTCTGACTGTGGCTCGAATTTCACAAGCAAGATCTTTTGGAGTAAGTGTGCTGAATTGGCCATTCAGCACCTTACCAGTGTACCGTATCACCTGGAAAGTCAGGGGGTGGTGGAAAGATTTCACCAGACCCTTATGTCAATGTTAAAAAATATTGTTTTGAGCAAGGAGAGGAGTGGGATAATGGTCTTCCCTATGCTCTCTTTGCTATCCGTAATCTTCCCAATTCCTCCACAGGTGCCGCTCCGTTTGATTTGGTCTTTGGACACAAGATTCGTGGTTCATTAGAGATTTTTCATGAGTTCTTGGAGTCCAGGGAAGTGATTGATCAGAGCGTAAATGAAGTATTAGATAGCCTGAGAAGTAAGTTATCTGTGGCTTGGCCATTTGCTAAGGAGAATTTAGCCTCTGCCCAGGGTAAAATGAAGGCTAAGTATGATAAGAAATGTAAGGTACGTTCTTTCGAACCAGGTGATTTAGTCTTGGTTTTAGGTACAGATCTCGGTGACTTTCTCGAGCCCAGATTTAAGGGGCCTTGGAGGGTATTGAGGAAGTTATCCGAGGTCAACTATGAAATTGAAACACCTGGTACTCGGAGGAAATGCCGTGTATTTCATATTAACCGTCTAAAATCTTATTCCTGTGGTAGTGTCGAACCCAAGAGGGTACCTTTGGAGTCGGTAGCTACTATTTTGGATTCTGTTAATTATTTAGAAGAGGATGAATTATGTTAGGTATCTGCAGATGCTCTTAATACTAACTTTCAAAGTTTAGAGTTATTAGAATCAGGGTTGAAGCATCTGGAGGCACCTCAAAGAGAAAATATATTAAATTTAATAATGTCTTTCCCTAATTTATGGCAGGATTCTCTGGGGCTGACTGGTCTTCTCCAACATGATGTAGATATTGGCGATGCTTTGCCAGTAAAGCAGAGTGCGTATCGACTGAACCCAGAGAAACGAGACTTCGTCGAGATGGAAATAAAATACATGTTGGAGCATGACCTCATCCAGTCCTCCATTAGTCCTTGGAGTTCTCCTGTGGTGTTAGTAAAGAAACCCGATGGTGAGTTTAGAATGTGCGTCAACTATAGAAAGGTCAACGTACATACTAAAAGTGATTCTTTTCCTCTTCCCAGAATTGACGACTGTCTCGATCAGATAGGACCCTCCAAGTTCATTACTAAATTAGATTTGTTGAAGGGGTACTGGCAGGTTCCTTTATCTGATTGAGCCAGAGAAATTTCCGCTTTTGCCACTCCATTTGGGTTGTATGAGTGTAAAGTCATGCCTTTTGGATTGAAGAATGCCGCTTGTACCTTCCAAAGGCTGATGAATAGAATTATTTGCGGTTTAGATGGTGTTGAAATTTATATTGATGACTTGGTGGTCCACAGCGATGATTGGGAGACCCATGTGCGTCGTTTGAAGCGGGTATTTGAGGTCTTACTTGAGGCTGGTTTAGTGGTAAATTTGAAGAAATGTGAGTTTGGGAAGGCCAAGGTTAGCTATTTAGGACATGAGGTAAGTCTTGGGCAGGTCACTCCTAAACGAGCTAACCTGGATGCCATAGTAGGATTGAAGAGACCGTGTAACGTCAGACAAGTGCATCGGTTTTTAGGAATGTTGGGGTATTATAGGCGGTTTGTGCAGAACTTCTCTGACCTTGCTCAGCCTCTGACGGACTTGTTAAAAAAGGGTAAAAAATTTATGTGGTCAGTGGATTGTGAGAAGGCTTTTCTCAAAATGAAAACTTTGCTGGTTTCCAATCCCATATTAACCTCCCCTAATTTTCAGGAGCCATTTATAATAGCTGTGGATGCTAGTGATGTGGGCATAGGCGGAGTTCTCTTCCAACGAGGTAAAGATGGTATAGTACGCCCCGTTTCTTACTACAGTCGTTAGCTGCTGGCGGCAGAAAGAAAGTACTCTACCATTGAGAAAGAAGCTCTAGCCCTGGTCCGCACCTTGGTACATTTTAAGCCCTACGTCACCAATTTCTCCTTCCCAGTAGAAATTTGGACGGACCACAACCCGTTAGTATTTATCGAGCGTATGAAGGGCGCTAATCAAAGGATTCTAAGGTGGGCTCTTGAGTTGCAACAATTTCCTCTAGTTATTAAGCATGTTAGGGGAGTGGACAATTGCATCCCAGACACACTATCTCGGATGTAGGTCGGTATAACTCTGCTCTGTTACCTTGGTCCCGATCACGCTCCTTATGTATTGTAGTAATAAGTTTTTGTCGTTAATTAATCAGTATTTTTTTTTTTGTTGCCCCGAATGTTTATTGTAGGAAGTCAGAAGGATTTTGAGGGGAGGGCTAAAAGTTGACCGCTCCTCTGATTTTGGACAATCTAAGTTTAGATTTATTGATGGTTAAAGTCTGCCTCTTATGTGAAAATTTTTGGTCAATGATTATTGGAGGTTTATGTTCAAAGTGTAGTTTGATCCTCGTACTGGTACATTGCAGGAGGTGGGATGTATCTTATTCCTGGAAGTGCGTAATTTGTCATAGTGATTAGTTTTAAGGTAGTATTGGTTTAGTTGTAAGATACCCTTTGTTTTTTTTTGGGGGGGGGGTAAGGTAATTTTCTTAGAATTTCTCTTTCATTATTTGTTATTTACTTGTCTAAAAATTTTATTCCATTAGAATAATTTTTTTTTTTGAAGGAGGGAGGTGTCACGTCCGTGTGTGTGTTTTTATATGCTGTTACATTATTTATTTCTATTTCAGTATATTATCAGTGTTGGAACTCATCTTTTTGTTCAGTGACCCCCCCCCCTTTAGTAGTTGTTAACTATTGAACAACCGTTATTAACTTTTGTTTTGTTTACTTTTGGTTGGATCGGACTAAGGGTGTCAGCGACGGAGTTGTGGTGGGATTGCCGAGTGTTCAGGACGGTAGTTTGGGCAATATTTTCTCCCCTACAAGACATACGCTGCAGCGATCCATATTAGCGAAATTCAAGTTTGACTTCTTTGAGGATTTAGCGAGTGAGGAAAGTGTCACTCTCGACTGCTTTTCTTCTTGACGTCGGCACGTACACGTTTTCTGTCAAGCACGTAAGTCACGTGCGACTTTTCTTTGCTTTTTTGTATCCCCTCTCGTGCAAGGAGCGCATGTAGAGGTGGGGCTGACGTAGGACCCCAGCTCTGTAGGATTTGCATCCGTTGTACCTTGCCGTACCTCGCCATGATCAAGGATCTTTGTGCTGCATTATACATTGGGGGTTGAATAGCCCGTGAGGAGCCATGTAGGGAGCCATCCCATAGCTAAGAGGTTTTCCCCTTTTATGTGCAACCTCGAGTATCTTCGTTTGCAAGAATTAATTTCATTGGAGAGGGACATTGCCCTCGTAGACGTTTTAAGTTGATTGTGGCTGACCTACTGAGCTTTTATACTTGCTCAGAGACGAGTTGTGTTGGTTTCTGCCGTTATAGGCGAGGTGTAAGGTTTGATATATATATATATTTATAAATAGATGTATCTTGTGATTCTCTTTCAGGGGAAATTTTGCTAATTTTGTATATGTCTTGTGTGTATTGATTATTTAGTTAGGTAGGTAGGATTAAGGTTTATTCATTATCCCATTCATCTCTGATTGTTTTGTTAGAATTAAGGTATAGTCTTTGGGGCCCGCTCTAGTTGAGCACATAATCATGATGTTTAATGTTTTAAGTTTTTGCATTCATTCTTTATGCTTAGTGATTAAGTTTTTGGTATTTATTTTTGCATGAAATTAAGTTTGTTCCTGTAGGATTAAGTATTTCCTTGTACATTTTTATGTATGTTCATTTAAGTCTTTGAGATGACTTGGTACAAGATTATTTTAGTTTTAAGGTCTTAGTCTTAAGGTATTAATTTATTGTTATTAAACTTTGTTCATTTTCTTGCTGTTTGACTGTTGCCTCCCCATTCTCTGTACTTGCCTATTTACCGCCAATTATCTTATTTAATATCCAACAAAGAATCTGGGTCACGACCTACCCAAATCGGGTCGTGACAGTTCGGAACTCAGCAGCAACTACCCTAGAAATGGTGATGGATCTTCTATCCTGTACTTGCTCAAGGAAATGTTCTGAAGAAACATGTATATGCTGTATCTAAAATAAACTGAAATGCACCTATATGTGCAAGTTGACCATATGTACAAAACAGAAATATGTTGATGATGAAGAGGATTGATTTATTGATTTAGAGTTCTCTGGCATCATGACATAAAAGGTCATTGTCACCAATATCATTTGTTAAAAAGTAAAGTATAAAATAATATTCAATTTAAAACCATAAATGCAAAGATATCCTAGTAAGATTTAAATACCTTTCAAAAGACCTGCTTCTGAAATATATCTAAAAATTCCACCAGCATAGTACAACATATCCTACCCAAGAACCATGGCAAATATGAACCTGACAACCTCACCTCTAGCCTCAACCAGATATCTATTTCTTATGGTGCTAAAAGTGGGGCGTTTGGTCAACAAATGCCTCCCTGTTAAGAGTACCAAACAGTCGTCGAAATATGGTTGGTGTTGGCCAGTCATTATAAACTCATGTGTCAAACAAACGTGACCAATGCGGAGACAACAAAGAGTAGTCTTCCACTTTCGGGACATCCTGCTATACCTCCAAAGAGATATGACAATCGTTATTTCTTTCATCTTATTTCCAGCTAAACTATCCCAATGCTGTTGCCAATAATTATAAAACAAATTCTCGATGCTCGGTAAAAAACACTGTAGAGAATGGGATACCTTCTTGGTAGCAACTCAGCAGCAGCATTCTTTGCCAGTAAATCTGCCTTCTCATTTCCAGACACACCTACGCGTGCCGGAACCCATGAAAATCGAATTGTTATACCTCTTAAGCCAATAAAAAAAAGCCACTGTAAAATTTTTAAAACTACATCATTACTGGAATTAAAAACTTTTAAAACTTGTAGGAGACTTCTTCATTACCAAAAATGATAAAATTGCCCTCATCTTTTCATGCTATTTTTTTTAAAAGCGGTTAGTATACCATATAATTTGGCAGTAAATATAGAAGATACTAAAAGACGTGTACCTCTACAATTAAAAGCACCACTTTATACTCCAAACCCAACACCAGCATCAGATTTGGGGCCATCAGTGCGTATAAAACTTGATTCTCATGTTCTTCAACATGTTCCATAAAAATACCAAAAAAATATTTACAGATAAATATAAATATCTCTGGTAATTTCCATGGAGGGGTTGATATCTTAAATGGAAAAACTTTATTACTAGCTACATCAAGACTGTTCACTAATCGTTTTACCCGAAAACCATAAGGTTAAGGAGATTCTGGGTGTAATTCAAAATGTCTGCAATGCCCTAGAAGGTTTGCAGTATGATATGCTAAAGAATTAGGATGTCTTTGCAACCTAAAGCAATACTGAACAATAGAATACTTTCAGTAAAATCCTAGAGATAATTCTCCGGAGTCAACAAGCAGGCTTGGGATAGTTGGAGTTCTAAAGGCTCCTGTGGCCAATCTGATACCAGTATGGTGTATAGAATCTAAAATCTTTAATAGGTTTGGGGTACATGAGGAGTATATCTTAAACCCATAACTAATTTAAAAAAATTAAGACCTTGAAAATAGTTTTGAGGTCTGCTCCCATAATGTATGTAACAAAACTTTTAAAAAATTCAAAGAGCCTTAAGACATTTTACTTTTAAGGCTTTCAAGCGAGGAACCCTTGTCAGCCTGCAATAAAATATCAATTCTAAAAATTTAGCTTTACTTAAACATGGGATCTGTTGACCTTTGATGTACATATCCAGCTATGGATGTACTTCCCGAATACCAGAGAAATGGACAACAGTTTAGTTATCGAAAACTTTAAATCCATTCATATCAGCCCACTGAATAATTTTGTCTATTGAGTTATAGTTTTCTGTCAACCACTGTCATTTTAGCTTCAGCTAATGATATAGAGAAATAGTCTACAAACAGTGTTGAGAGAAATCTTGTGGAAATAACAAAGGATATCCCATTAATAGCTAATGAAAAAACAATGTTACAGTCAGCACACTACCCTGGGGAACTCTACCTTCCTAACTTTTCCTCTCTAACATCCTTTAGCCTACTCTAACTTGAAAAAATCTGTGCGAAACAATTGCTTGACTGAACAATCATAGCTCTCCTCTCAATCCCATATTATCAACGGTTTTAAGTATACCAATCTCCATGCAGTATCATATGCCTTTTCAAGGTAAAAAAAAAAAAAAAAAAGACTGCTACATGGTGTTATTTGGAAGCAAAGGCTTCACAAAAAGAGGACTCAATTTTTACCAACACATCAGTCGTTGAGTGCATTTTTCTAAATCCACAGTGGATAGGTGATAAAATACCTTTCTTCTCCAGGTACCACACCAGTATTGCATTGACCATCTTCGCCATTATCTTACATACACAAGATGTCAATGCAATTGGTCGATAGTTTGCTGCTAAAAACTTATCTTTACCAGGTTTTAAAAATTTTCAAATAATGGCTAGTTCTCAAACACTAGGATAACTATGATCAAGCCCTATAACGTTAATAAAGCTTAAAAAAATAACTTAGTGTTAGCAGTTACAGGTTTAATAATTGCATACGGCATTCCATGGGGTCCAAGGACTGTATCATTCCAGGTACCAAGTGCAGAATCAAATTCCTTTCAGTAAAAGGTGCATTGTAAGATTCCTCCTTTTCTGTTTAGTCTAGGCGATTGGTGCGAAAATTGCTCGGATGATGATAAAAGCATGAGAATTTCCAGAAATGTAGACCCTAGATTGCTTAACATATTCAAGGGTGGAGCCGGTGGAAATTTTGCATACCATAGCAACGGTTGCTGGGCAACATTTTTTCCATAGCAACCAACATGTGAAAAGCCTGCAGACCAATTTTACTGAAATATTTTAATATATTTAGATATCTGCAGCTTAGGTCTTCTTACTAACACCACCCTGGAGTGATAGCTATATATACATTATAGCAACAGTTGCTAAGTAAAAAATTTTCCTTAGCAACCAAGCATACCTGATGTCTGCAAACCAATTTTACTGAAAAATATTAATAAATCTCAACATCTGTAAAATTTCTATTCATGCTAACACAACCTTGAGCAATTACTACAGTTACACCATAGCAACAGTTGCTAAGCAGCACATTTCCCTTAGCAACCAAGCATAACTGATGTTTGCAGACCATTTATACCTATCAATTCACTGTATGTCAATACATATTCATAGCTTAATGATTCATAATATCTTCTGGAGCATATACATATACATATGCATCATAGCAACAGTTGCTAAGCTACACATTTTCCTTACCAACCAAGCATAAATAATGTTTGCAGACCACTTATACCGATCAATTTACTGTATTTCAATACACATTTATAGCTTAATGATTCATAATATCTTCTAGAGCCAAAATCAAGTGCACATGGATCACTAATGCTTGATGGGAATGCATTTATCTAACTGTAAAACCATTTGGGCCTTTTTTACATATCAACTTTTGTTGGCTTGTATTTAGAGAACAATGGTATTAAATGTCAATGCATGCTCCCAATGATTTTATTTAATCAAAATTCTTGAATTTGATTCTTTTTTTCAGGGCTGGTAGTGTAGATGCGTAGTTACTCACTGGTGATATGGTGGCTTCAACTAACCTAGTGGTGCATGCTTAGAAATGGCGAGCCCCTCACAGACAGCTATCCAGACAACTGACTGGTTGAAATGTGTTCTTTGTCAGCTAGACAGGAAAGAGCCATTGACATGTCCCACTAATGCAGGCTAAAAGACAATTGCTGAGAACATCTACCAATTCAATGAACTCGGGTGCATGCCTGCACAAATAGAAGTTACACGTTTGGACCATGGGAATGGTGTGGAATCCACATTTAGAGAACAGAAGGCAAAGTGGCATAAGTCCAGCTATTTGACATTTGGGAAAAGTAAATTGCATGGTGCCAAAGAGCAAAACCGAAAATCAAATGAAGAAGCAACAACCTCAAAACGGATTTTCACGCGCAGCTCTACTGGAGGATTAGCTAGCAGCACACTTGTAGGCAGTGATTTCCCTGTGTATTTCTTCTGTTCTAAACCAGAAACTGCAAATGAAAAGCTTCATGAAGTCTGCACATTTCAATTAGATTACCGTGTGAGGAAGTGTGCACATGAGATCCAAGAAGAGGCTCTTCTGGCAAAATTAAGTGAGGCAAAATATCATGCAAGATGCCTCACCAAATTGTACAACAGAGCACGTGTAAAGGTCCAACAAATTCCATATATCTGAAGTGGCCAAACATGCAAAGGAATTAAATTAACAGAGCTGATATCCTATATAGAAGAGAAGAGACAATATGAAGACATTAAGGTGTTCAAACTTGCAGATCTTACCAAGCTTTACACTCAGAGACTAGATCAGCTTGGTTTGAATGTTGACTTCAGAATATACAGTACACACCTTAAAGACTGAATTCTCATGCATCTCCCAGAAGTTAAAGCCTACAAGGAAGGGAGAGATGTGTTCATGGCTTACGAAGAAGATTTGGGTGCCCTTCTACGTCAAGAATGCCAGACTTCTCGAGATGAACAGAGTGTAATGATGACTCAGATTGCAGACTCAATCCGAAATGACATTTTTGCACAAAAAGTAACCTTCACAGGGTCGTTTGACCATAATAGTCAGGTGGAATCTGTGCCTCAGTCCCTTCCATCCCTTGTCAGCATGCTCATCAATGGGTCAAATATTAAGGATCAAACATGCAACAAGAACCTCAGTTAACCAGTGCTCACCATTGCTCAGTTGTTAGTGTTCAACAGCATCAAGAGGCATCAAGACTATGGGAAAGAACATGTCCATCACGGCAAGGACCGGGAGACGCCACTACCGGTTTATATGGGACTTAAGGCCCATGCATTGACAAGAGAAAGGCAGTTGGTCGATTGCCTTTATGCCCTTGGTGTGTCAGCCTCATATGATCACATCATGGATATAATTACATCACTAGGAAATAATGTCTGCCAGTATTATCATCAGATTGGTACAATCTGTCCTCCTCAGATTCATAAGAGTCAGTTCATCACTGCAGCCATTGACAATATTGACCACAATCCCAGCTCAGCCACCTCCACTAGTTCATTTCATGGCACATGCTTATCCTTGTTTCAAAATATTACAACTGAGTGTGTTGATGGCGATCGAGGTTTCACCCATTTAATAACACCTTTGAAAGGTGAAATAAAGCCCACAAGTCTACTATCTGGTGATATCTATGTTCCACTCACCTCTGGTAACCTGACATCTTCCTGTGATAATCTGAGTGAAGAGATGGAAAAAGAAACTGTCGGGCTGACTCATGTTGAGAAGCTGCATGCAGGTGATATATCATGCGAGTCTAACATATCTTGGGCAGGATATCATGCCAGTCGAATGTCAGAATCAAAACTTTTGCCTTCAATCAATGCCATGCTGCCTCTGTTTGCAGAGGAGGCCAGCTCTCCATCTATGTTGTGTCACTTCTGTGATGTTATTTAAGCAGCTGTGAAACATGTCAACCCTGGTCAGATTCCTGAGATTAGTGTCGATCAGCCTCTGTTTGCCAAGCTGAAACAACTACAATGGTCCATGGACAGCCTGTATGGAGAGGACAAGTTTGTTGTTCTTCTAGGTGGACTCCAGACGGAGATGACCTCCTACAAAGTCCTGGGTCATTGGCTGGAAGGGAGGGGATGGGTTGAGGCTCTTCAAGAAGTAGAGCTTGCTGAAATTGCAGAATCCTTTCTCAAGGCATCCCATGTAACTCGGACCCGGCATGCCCACCAAGTAACTGCATGCACACTGTATATTCTCCTGAAGAAAGCATATGATGTTTATGAAGCCACCAATGTAGAGGGACCCACAGAGAGTTTTCACATGTGGTGCATGCAGCGGAAGACAAAGTCCACGATTCCTGTATTGGTACACAAATCTTGACCTGGAACTGCTTGTCTTGGCATTTGTGCATTCATTACGCACTGGTGACTTTGATTTGTATAAGGACACATTGACTAAATTGACGCCATGGTTCTTCAGTCTGAACCACACTCATCATACCCACTGGATGTCAGTTCCCGTGAGAGATAAGTGTAGCCTGGACAGCAACCATCCTGATGTTGCACAAGAATTTTGGCATGGCAAATTTGTAATGGCCAAGTCCCAGAGAAAGTTCTCCCTCATCGCCATTGACCATGGCCATGAACAAAATAATGGTGTGATGAAGGATGAAGGGGGAGTCATTGGATTGACACAGGAGGCCAACTCTCTCTTACGATGGGCAGTAGCAGGGCCAGAAATTATCCGTGTGATATCTGAATTTGAGTCGTCCATGGTAAGAAAGAGAGAGAGTGTTAGCCAAAGAAACCACCATGATCAGATTGATGCTACCCAGAAGTTATTTGCTACAAAGGTAAATACACTGGTCAGAGTAATTGAAGGCATGGGGAGTCCATTTGAGGAAGAAAGCCAAGATCATCTGAGATCGCATTCAAAGGACATCATGGACAAGCAGTCAATTGAGTGCCTCACTACAATACAATCAAAGGGTTAAGAGCAGTATGTAACATTTGTGGATGAGCACTCCGGGCATACATCAAACCAATCACAGCAGTCCTCACCAGAAACAGAGTAGTACTGTTCAATAAACAAGCACACAGGCCAAAGAAACCAGGGACACAGGTCAGTCTTCAAAAAAGTGAATCATCTCTCATTGCAAGACTGTATATTGCATGCCAGACAAGAGAGGGTAATCTAGACAATTTCTTTAGCCATTAGAACCATCCATTTCCACCATCACTTTCTTCCTATGGACAACTATGTATTGAAAAAAGTCTGATCTCATGAGCTGTCTTGAACAACATGTCCAGTCCCAAAGTGATTCAAGGCCAGACAAATGTAAGCATCATGGATGGTGCTGTTCTTGCAAACATCCTCAGACCTGGTGGATGCAAGACATGTGGAGACTACGCTGCAAATGTGTTTGTCCCATACATCAAAGAAGAGCAAAGGAAGGCTCAATGAGTAGATATTGTCTGGGACCAATACTTTGATGACAGTCTTAAGGCCCAGACCAGAGAAAGGCGTGCTATGAGTCCTAGCCAACGTAGGCATGTTGAGGTGTCCAGCCCCATACCAAAGAACTGGTAGCAATTTTTTCGCTTGAATAGCAATAAGATTCAACTGTTCCAACTTCTGAATGATGAATTGATATCAACTGCATCAAATGAGAACCCTCTTGTTGTCACTGATGGTGCCAATGTACGCTCTGTACCTGCATGTGACACCTCCAGCATTTCTCCATGCAATCATGAGGAAGCAGATTCCAGAATCATGTTGCATGTTGCTGATTCCTTCAGACAGGGCTTTCACAAAATCATTGTTCGGACAGTAGATACAGATGTAGTGGTGCTAGCAGTAGCAGCTGTAAAGCAGCTAGGAAGGATAGAGCTCTGGATTGCATTTGGCTGTGGCAAGAACTTTCACTACATCCAAGCTCATGAGATAAGTGCCTCCCTAGGCCGATAAAAATCTTTAGTACTTCCAATATTCCATGCTTTCACCGGCTGTGACACAGTGTCCAAGTTTGCCAAAGAGGACTGCATGGAAAATATGGGAGACACATGAATTCACTGGGGCCTTATATAAGCTACACAGTGCACCAGAACAAATATCTGAAGATACTGAGGCTTCCCTGGAGTACTTCACCATCCTCCTTTATGACAGGACAGCAACATGCACCTCCATCAATGAAGTCAGAAAGCTTTTGTTCACACGAAAGGGGCGTCAGATGTCAGCCCTTCCTCCTACCAAGGCTGCCTTACAGCAACATATTAGGAGGGCTGCATTGCAAGGTGGCCATTATTGGGGACATACTATAATGCCATATCACCAGCTTCCCTCCCCTTCTGAGTGGGGATGGACTTGGAAAGAACAGTGGAAGCCCCTGTGGACAAACCCAAAGGAAGCCAGTGCATCCTGCCCAGAGCTGCTTTAGTGTCACTGTAGGAACAGGTGTAGAAATTGCAAATGTGTACAAGCACACTTAAAATGCACTGTGTATTGCACATGCTCAGGAGACTGTGACAATGCCTAAATTTATGGCTAATTACTAAGATTGTTCATATTGAGAATGATATTTTGAGACTATCCATCTTATCACAAATAGCTGGTTGTTTTGTTTCAGTTTGATTTTGGTGTAAATCATTATGTTTGTCTAGCTGTCTAGTTGTTCCAGTAAACAAGCATTTTGATACAATGATTGTTTGGGTTAAATGGTTCCTACATGCAGGAATTGTTTTTATGCATACACAGTTTGATGCTATTGTAAATAGGTTGCTAATGTTCTAATTATTCAATAAGTGTTTATGACAAACTGTTAATATTAAGAATTATATTTTGAGACTATCCATCTTATCAGAAATATCTGGTTGATTCGTTTCAATCTGATTTTTGGTGAAAATCATTACAGTTGTCTGTGATTCCAGAAAACAAGCATTTTGATACAATGATTGTTTGGGTTAAATGGTTCCTACATGCAGGAATTGATTTTATGCATGCACAGTTTGATGCTATTGTAAATTGGTTGTTAATGTTCTAATTATTCAATAACTGTTTACGACAATCTGTGCAGATTATGTTATGCCCAAATATCTTTTGTAAGCTTTGAGGCGTTGTATGTAGGAAACATCAATTACAAATGAACAACTAAGATGCAAAAAGAGGGTTGGTATGTGTTTTATCCATTGCCTAGCAACAAATAAATGCTGCTTTGTGTTCTGTAGACACGTTTAGACTTTTGAAACATGTTTTCATATAGTTTTTATTCTTAAACACACAAGATGATATATTTGGATTGCATTAGATATGCTTATATGGCTCGTTGCTAGGGTCAATGCGTTTCCTAGCAATCGTTGCTAAGAAACATCATACATCCATTGGCTCCACCTTTGATAATATTCAGCATAGGGTCAAGCATAACTGTGCCAAATTTCATGCTTTTATCATTTACCGAGCGATTCTAGCTGTTTTTTGCACCAATCGCCCAGACTAGTTGTAAAATTCAACATTTTCCATTCTCCACTGCTTCTACATTAATGACCAGGAGCTTTTTTATACATGTATGATACATTGAAGAAATGATCGGGCAAGGCACTTGCTGACATCAGTTGCTCCAGTCACATATTGGCCATGTACCTTCACCATTGGTGGTGGGTTGGGGTAAATTTACCTACTGTCTTCTTTACTTTCCTCCATAAAGAAGATGGTGTTCTACTGTTAACTGAGGAAACAAAAGATATCCATGACTGGTGTCTAGCTTCTTTCATTGCACAGTGGAACTGTGCTCTACATTACTTGTATATAATCAAATTCTCCTCTGTACGGTGTCTATGCAATCGATTTAAAAGATTTTCTTGTAGCTCTTTGCAGGGCAGTTAATTATGAAGACCATCACGGGACTGGTCATCGTTAAAATAAACCTGTGGATTTGGGGATCAATAAGCGTAAGGCCTCATAAATTCTTAAATGGTTCTGCACTCCCTTCAATTTTGCTCAGCTCCTGCAATCTATTCAAACCCATTAGTCAAAGTTCCATCATGGCGACCTCTGTAAGGGTGGATTATCATTGGTGTTTATAATGATGGGTGCATGGTCACTAGTATGCCTATCAACTAATTTTCTCTAATCAAAATCGAGATGGCAGTTAGAGCTTGTAATTGGACGGTCAACGCATAACAAGGTACCTGTCTGAACATGAAAATGCATGGTGTCTCCAGTATCAAAAGTCCCAAATCTGCAATTTCCACAGTTGATTATATAATGTTGCCCCTTGTATTTGCTAAAACATCGCCCCATAAAGGAGGTCTATGATTTAAAATCTCCCAGCAAGAGAAAAGGTTGATGGAGTTGTTGAATCACCTCTACTAAATTATTATACGAGATGTTGTCATTTGGAGGCAAATAAATAGAGCAAATTGTAAATTTTCTCCCTACATCACTTTGTACAACCACAGCCTGAAGAGGGGTACAAAAAGGCAAACATACTTAGGGAACATCTTCTTGACGAATGTATATAAGACTTTTGACATGGCTCCCTGCTCGTTGATCATATGGTGTCCTATAGCTAACATACTCTTGCTCTTCTTTAGACATAGAATTATATGGGAGTGCTCATGATTGATTGATTGATTGATTTAAAGTTTTCAGGGATCCTGACATCTAAGGTCATTGACGCCGATATCATTTATTTTATATAAAAATTAAAATAATATTCAATTAAAACCATAAAAGTTGAATGTCACTATAAAAGTTAAATAGTTTTCAGAAGACCTGCTTCTGAAACAAATCTAAAAATGCCACTCGCATAGTAGGACACATCATGTCCAGAATCTTGGCAAGAATGAACCTGCCACCCTCACCTCGAGCCTCAAATAAAAATCTATTTCCTAAGTTATTATAATTGGGGCATTCGGTCAACAAATGCCTCACTGTTAAAGGTACCAAACAGTCGTTGCAATACGGTTGGTGTTGGCCCTTCAGAAGAAATTCATGTGTCAACTGAGTGTGACCAATATGGAGACGACAAAGAGTCGTCTTCCATTTACGGGCATCATGTCATACCTCCAAGGAGATATGACGTTACTTCTCTCATTTTATTGCCATCTAGATTATTCCAGTGCTGTTGCCATTTATTACAAAACAATATTTTGATGTTAGGTAGGAAATCATTACAGGGAATGGGATACCTTCTTGGTAGCAACTTGGATGCATCATTCTTCGCCAGTAAATCTGCCTTCTCATTCCTAGACACACCTACATGTGTTGGAACCCAACAAAATCGAACCCTTATAACCCCCCTTCCAATAATAAAAAACCATTCTAAAATCTTTAAAACTAGAGGGTTACTAGAATTAAAAACTTCTAAAGCTTGAAGGACACTCCTTGCATCACTAAAAATTTTAAAATTACCCTCCTTCTCCAACGCTATTTCCTCAATCGCGGTTAATATGCCATACAGTTCGGCAGTAAATGTGGATGCTGTTAGAGGAAGTGCACCTCTACAATTAAAACCATTACTAGGTACTCCAAATCCAATGCCAGTATCCGATTTGGAGCCACCAGTATATATAAAAGTCGATCCTCTATGTTCTGCAGCATGTTCCATGAAAAGAGACCTGGCTTCTAAGTCAGTCATATTCTTCTTCGCTCCAATAAAGTATTTACAGAAAGATATCTATGGTAATTTCCATGGAGGCATTGATGATACCTTGAATGGAAGCACCTTACTTCTAATTATATCCAGATTGTTTAATAATGGTTTCACCCGAAACCCATAAGGTTGAGGAGATTTTGGGTGCAACTCAAAGTATGTTGAGTGCCTTAAAAGGCTTGCAGTGTGAAAGGCTAAATAATTTGGGAGTCTTTGCAATCTAAACCAATAACGAATAATAGAAAACATTCGGAAAAGGTCTAGAGGGAACTCTCCGGCATCAACAAGGAGACTTGGGATAGGTGAGGTTCTAAACGCTCCTGTGGATAATCTAATACAAGCATGATTTATGGAATCTAATATTTTTAACCGGCTTGGGGTGGCTGAGGAGTATATTTCACATCCATAACTAGTTTTGTAAAAAATCAAAGCCTTGGATGATTTTAAAATAGTATTGCGGTCTGCACCCCGCCCCCATGATGTATGGGGGGGGGGGGGGTAATTTCCATGGAGGCGTTGATGATACCTTGAGTGGAAGCACCTTACTTCTAATTATATGCAGATTGTTTAAAAATTGTTTCACCCGAAACCCATAAGGTTGAGGAGATTTTGGGTGCAACTCAGAGTATGTTGAGTGCCTTACAAGGGTTGCAGTGTGAAAGGCTAAAGAATTTGGGAGTCTTTGCTATCTAAACCAATACCGAATAACACAAGACATTCAGTAAAGGTCTAGAGGTAACTCTCCAGCATCAACAAGGAGACTTGGGATAGGTGAGGTTCTAAATGCTCTTGTGGATAATCTAATACCAGCATGATGTATTAAATCTAATAACTTTAATCAGCTTGGGGTGGCTGAGGAGTATATTTCACATCCATAACTAATTTTGGAAAAAATCAAAGCCTTGTATGATTTTAAAATAGTATTGCAGTCTGTCCCCCACCCCATGATGTATGGGACAATACTTTTAAAAAATTCAGAGCCTCAAGACATTTAGCTTTTAACGCTTTTAGGTGAGAAACCCACGTGTAAGCCTACAATCAAATATCAAACCTAAAAATTTAGCTTCACTTACACATGGGATCCGTTGACCTTTAATGTATAAATCTGGGTCTGGATGTGCTCCCCGGATACATCAGAAATGGACAATAGTAGTTTTACTTGTTGAGAACTTGAATCCATTCATACTGGCCCACTGGATAATTTTGTCAATCGAGAGTTGTAGTTTTCTCTCAGTCATTGTTATTCTAGCTCCAGCAAATGATATTGAGAGATCATCCACAAATAATGTTGAGAAAACATCCCAGGGAATGGCTAAGGATATCCAATTATTTGCTAGTGCAAACAGGGTTACACTCAGCACACTACCCTGAGGAACTCCTTCTTCTGACATTTACTCTCTGATAGGGTTTCCCCCACTCTCACTTGAAAAACTCTATGTGAAAGAAATGACTGAATAAAGAGTGGTAGTTCTTATAATCCTAATTCATGAATTGTTTTTAAGTATATCATATCTCCATGTGGTATCATATGCCTTTTCTAGGTCAAAAAAGACTGTCACATGGTGCTGTTTGGAAGCAAACACTTCACAAATAGAGGAGTCAAGTTGTATCAACACATCAGTTGTTGAGTGCATTTTTCTGAATCCACATTCAATCGGTGATAAAATACCCTTCTTTTCAAGGTACCAAATCAGTCTTGCATTGACCATCTTCTCCATGATTTTACATAAACAAGATGTCAATGCAATAGGTCAGTAGTTTACTGCTAAAAACTTGTCCTTACCGGGTTTTAAAAAGGCTAAAATAATGGCTAGTTTCCAAAAACTTGGATAACTATGATCATGCCATATTCTATTAATAATGCTGAAAATAAATAACATTGTATTAAAATGTACATGTTTAATCATTGCATGTGGAATTCTATTAGGTCCAGGGGCTGTATTGTTACAATTAGTAAGAGCGGAATCAAATTCTCTTTCAGTAAAAGGAGAATTATTTGACTCTTCCCTTCTCGTTACAAAATTTAAAATTTTCTTTTCCTCGCTGCTCCTATACTGGTGACCAGGAGCTCCTTCACACTTGCACGATACATTTGAAAAATGTTCAGCCAGGGCATTGCTGCCATCATTTGCTTCAGTCACATACTGACCGTTCACCTTCAACACTCGTGGTGGGTTGGGGGTAAATTTGCCGGCAATCTTTTTTATTTTCCTCCACACAGCAGATGGTGGTGTTCTATTGTTAATGGAGGAAACAAATGACACCCATGACTGGAGCCTAGCTTCCTTCATGGCACGACGGAACAGTGCTCTACTTTTCTTGTATATAATCAAATTGCCCCCAGTGCGGTGTCTGCGCAGTCGAGTTAAAGACCTTGTGGCTCTGTGCAGGGCAGTTAGTTCTTAAGACCACCAAGGGACTGGTCATTGTTTGAATAACCCTGTTGTTTTGGGAATTGAATTGACTCCTGCTGTATGAAGGATTCCATTCAGAAAGTCTATAGTATCATCAATATTTTCACTGTTCTGCCTTTCCTTCAATTTCACTTAGCTTACAGAATGTATCCCGGTCCGCCTTATCACGATTCAATCGTGATTATCTTTGTAAAGGCGGACCCTTGTTGGTGTTTATAATGATTTGTGCATGATCACTAGTATGCCAATCATCTAATGTCCTCCAATCAAAATCAAGGAGGCAGTTAGAGCTTGCAATTGAAAGGTCGATGCATGACAAGGTACCTGTCTGAACATGGAAGTGTGTGGGCTCCTACATCCTCGTTTTCCACAATTGATGATATAATATTGCCCCTGGTGTTTGCTAAAACATCACTCCACAAAGGATGTCTACCATTCAAATCTCCAAGTAAAAGTAAAGGATGAGGGAGCTGTTGAACCACCTCTACTAAATCATCATACGATATATTGTCACTTGGAGGCAAGTACAGCGAACAGATTGTATATTTTCTCCCTATATCAATCTGTACAACCACTGCCTGCAGAGGTGTACGGACAGAAAAAGGTATTTGGGGAACATCTCGACGGACGTATGTGAGACTTCCGCCGTGACTCCCTACTCCATGATCATAAGGTGTCCTATAGCTAATATATCCGCGAGGACAAGGGGTATAAGCATCAAGCTTGCTCTCCTGTAGACATCCAATTATGGGGGAATGCTCGTGAATTAAGAGCTTATTTGGCCCTCAAACCCTGACAATTCCATTGCAAAATTGATGAAAAAACTATGTATTATTTTCTGGAAGACATCTTTGATGAGGTCTTCCCATTGACAGTTTTTGATCTGACAATATTTTCTGTAGGCTTCTTAAGTTTGGGTCTTGATAAGTTAGATTTTATATTAGCCTTTTCAGTGTTGTTCTCACTTAATTCTTGTGGTGGATGGTGGACCTCAACTTGAATTTTTGATTGATTAAAGAAGTTTTCCTGTTGATCTGAAATATCAACAGGCAGAACATCATATCTATTTCATGTCATAACTTTGGTGTTTTTAATGGATGGGGGTGAGAGAGATGGAGGTCTCTCTCTTTTCCTATTGAAAGGTGGTGATTTATTAGGTTTTGATGTTTTCCCCACTACAGGTGCACCTGATAACTCTGTTTTATTTGGAACCTCCATCAAATCAGGCAAAGATATAGCCTGAGAGACGTTAGTATTATCCTTTTTAGTGAGGGACAAAGGTTTATTATAGGCGAGAAAAGCCTTACGTGATATTCTTGCCATATCCTCTAGAATTCTATCAGAAGATGGCGAATTTGTTTTCTGGGGAATAGAGGCAGTAATAGGTGGGTTGGATGTCTCTTGCCTCAGTTTTCCTCCTGATTTCAATACCTTTGCATAACTTGCTGATTTACTCAATAGTCTCTTGGCCTGCCCCATCCTTATGTGTTCAATACTAGATTTATTGAGAGCAGCCTCTTCCAACTTCTATTGCTGGCAGTTCCTATCAGTAGATTTATGGTTTAAATTGCAGTTTATACAATTGGCTTCTAGTGTACATTCTCCATGTTAACATTGGAGCAAGTACTACATATTTTATTATTAGTGCAAACTTTAGATGGATGCCCATATCTAAAGCAATCAAAACATTGCAGCGGCTTCTGCTTAAATGTTCGAACTTTAATTCGTTCATTTTCTATGTAAATGTGGAAAGGCACATCAGCATCCTGGAAAGTCAGGATAATCATTGACGTTCCAGGAACATTATGCACTTTCCACACAGTTAAAGGACACATGGCCAATATCTCCTCTTCTGTAAACTCATATAAGTCTCTATTAAAAACTACTCCCCTTCCATAACTGAAGTTTAGATGGGGTTTCACATCCAGCTTTATGTCACCGTTCTCTGTATTTAAACTGCAAAGTATAACAGATTGGGTTTCTGATTTGGCACTTATGAGGAAACTGTTCTTTCCAAACCGAGATATATCTCCTGGTGTGATGGTACCTACTTTCTTTTGAAGAAATTTACATATCTTGAAATAATTTCCAGTACTCCCTTTTGATTGAGCAACAAGCCACTTTGGTGGTTTTGGCTTTCTCTGGGAGGGTACAACTACCTCTATACCTTTATCAATCCAATCTGCAGGTTTGTATACATATAGATCCTTAGATACCCGATCGCAAAGAGCACCCTTGAAGTTCAAATTATTGATTTTAATATTCATGACATCACTGATTGCATTGAATGCTTCATCATGGTTATCAAATGATATCCATGAATCCCATTTGTTACCTTCAAGCCTCATTCTAATTTCCCTGATGTGACCATAACATTGAAATCATTTATACAGCACATCATAATTGGTTTCTATGGGAATCTGAGCGACATGAATGATTTGCAAATTCTCCATGTCACCCAAATTACTTTGTTTTTGAAGATTAGTAGAATGGTCCTTTAGAGTTTCCAGGTCGTCAACAGAGGGGTTAGTTTTTAAAGTAGAAGCAAGCTGGGTTATTCACCTCTTATCAGAGGATGTCAGTCCTCCTATCCCATGTGGCCCAACACGAGAAGAGGCTTCAGCGGGGACCAGTCCTCTATTAGAAAGGGCCTGCCTCTCTTAAGGTGGGCGTACGCTGGTCAGTGGGGGTAGTTAGCCCCTCCCACCGACGACTCCAATGCCTGGCGTCACCCATTACCCGTAAATATGGGCAACTTAAAACCAGATCACTGGAGCCCGACTCTTTACAGATTTGGTCTGCACCTATTGGGGTCTGCCAGAGGGTTATGGCATCTAAATTTGTACAGGTTGAGATGGTATGACATCCATCCCACCCTGTGCCAAATCCAAAGAAACAGTCAAAACCAAAGTCATACAAGCCAAAGTTGTCAACAAGTTCATGCCCAAGAGGAAGAGATGGGAGAATAAAAGAAGTAATCAAAACAACGGAGAGAAAGTGCTGACTAATTTAGTTGGATCAACAATTGGGCACCGAGGTCAAGTGGGAAAGCAGTTCCCACTGTTCATTAGAGCCCAGCTGCTAATCCCTAAGCCCCCCATCCTCGTCAAGGCTTCAGCATCTGGGGGGAAATAGATATAGAGGCAAAGGTGTAGGATATACCCGCCTGTTAGAGCTGAGACCAAAATAGTATGGAATCATCCACCCCATATCTGTGATGATAGGCTTCTGGCCAGAAGCTAAGAATCCTACCTCAAGGATTGGATTCCCCCGGATTCCGATGACCCAACCCTTGAGAATGGTTCTGCCAAAAAAGGTCCAAACCATCTCTGGGATCGCTGACATCATTCAATAATCTCACATATAGCTTTGAATGCTAATACCTCCCAACCATGATCCCTTCTCCCATTCATTTAAGCAGGCAGTAATAACGGATGTGGAAATATCCACGCCATTTTAGAAAAAAATATACATACACGTATGCACACGCACACACACATCTAGATAAACTGGAATCGGGGACCATCGCAGTCTTCAAATATGAAACTTCTGAGGGAGTGAGGAAGCTTCACATCATATGCTGTGTTGCACTATTGAAGCCAGTTTTGAAAGCTCTTCATCAACTCCTTTATAACCTTGGAATATTGAGGTGCATCGAAAAAAATAAGAAAAACGGAATTTAAGGGAGTGCAGAAACTATTTCATTGCAGATAAAATGCAGGAGCATCAAGTCCAAGATCAATGCAGACCACATACTAGTTTCTGAGGGAGCGTGTAAGCTTCACAAATTAACATGCTTTCAACAAGAGATGACATTCCGGAAGAACTGAAGTCAGTCTGGCAGTAATAATGGAATTGTAAGCTTTATGTGAAGCCTTGTGAAAAATCATTTCTATATTAAAAAAATGATCTTAAATTTCTTCTCGTTATATTTTCAAAGTTTTCATTTATCAATTTTTGTTCATTAGTTTCGAAGTTTCCATATGCCTATATATTGAAGAGTAATTCCATCACTAAATGTATTCCTGAAGAAGATTCTTGAAGTGAATCGAAACACTTGTCGACACCAAATAATAAATGGAAAATCTTAAATGCATCTTCCATGTTATTCTGAAAACTATCTGGAGGACAGTCTGGCCGGAGAAAAACTATCTTCGATCTTTGAACGCCACCAAAACATTGTTCATTCATTTTAAACATAGAGTAACGTGCCCAAGTACCATATTTAGAAGTGGCAAGACATGGATAACCTGTATGGAACTACAAAGGATGCTTCACCAAGGAGAGAATGCTGCAGCCAGGAAACTTCAAGCTATTGTGGAGAGTGGTGCAGTTCCTGATGAACTGGAATCGTGGACCAATGCAGTCTTTATATATGAAACTTCTGAAGGAGCGAGTAAGCTTCACATCCTATGCTACATTGCACAAATGAGGCCAGTTTTAAAAGCTCTGCATCAACCCCTTTGCAACCTTGAAATCTTGAGATACATCGAAGAGAGAAGAAAAACGAAATGGAAGGGAGTGCAGAAACTATTTCATTGCAGAGAAAGTGTAGGAGCATCAAGACTGAAATTTGTCATACAAGGCGCCGATCCAAATGGAATAAGAGTCCGAGATCAATGCAGACTACAGTACATACTAATTTCTGATTGAGTGCGTTTCACAAATTATTATTATCATTATCATTATTATTACTAGCCAAGCTACAACCTTAGTTGGAAAAGCAAGATGCTATAAGCCCAAGGGTTTCGATAGGGAAAATAGCCCAGTGAGGAAAGGAAACAAGGAAATAAATAAATGATGAAAACAAATTAACAATAAATCATTCTAAAACCAGTAACAACGTTAAAACAGACATGACATATATAAACAATAAAAAGACTTATGTCAGCCAGTTCAACATGAAAACTTGCTGCAACTTTGAACTTTTGAAGTTCTACTGATTCAAATACCCAATTAGGAAGATCATTCCACAACTTGGTCACAGCTGAAATAAAACTTCTAGAATACTGTGTAGTATTGAGCCTCATGATGGAGAAGGCCAGCATATTAGAATTAACTGCCTGCCTAGTACTACGAGCAGGATGGAATTGTCCAGGAAGATCTGAATGTAAAGGATGGTCCTAGACCGTAAGTTTCTGTCCAACAAATTAAGATGAGAATCAGCAGCTGAACACCAGACAGGAGAACAATACTCAAAACAAGGTACAATGAAAGAATTAAAACACTTCTTCAGAATAGATTGATCACCGAAAATCTTGAAAGACTTTCTCAATAAGCCAATTTTTTGTGCAATGGAAGAAGACACAGACCTAATGTGTTACTCAAAATTGAATTTGCTGTCGAGAATCACACCTAAAATTTTAAGAGGCATACAAAGTTAAAGAAACATTATCAATACTGAGATCCGGATGTTGTTTTTAACGAGAAATGGCATTCCTGAAGAAGTGACGTCAATCTGGCTGCAAAAATGGAATTGTCAGCTTCATAATATTCTTTGACGCCTAGTGAAAAATCATTTATATATTTAAAAGTTGAAGTAAAATTTTTCATC
>NC_090729.1:93344511-93379986 GCF_036898095.1 Palaemon carinicauda
GGATCTGAGCTGCCAGAAACGAGGTCAAGCATTACTTGGGCCAACGTTGTGAATGAGAAATGTTATGGGTGTCCCATGGGGTTAGCCGACTCTTGGCTGAAGCCAACATGAGTGGGAGACCTGTCATTAAGGTCAGGTGACCTCTGCTGCTAGGATTGCTGGAACGAGGTCTCCTTTCTGACTAATGGTCCATAGGCTAAAAACTAGTATGAGGGAAAATGCCGACGTGGAAGAAAGGTTAATTCCTTCCAATCTGAAGGCGAGGCTCAATGACTAGTAGTGGTCTTTCATTGCCCGGAAGAGATTCCTTGAGAGAGGAGGAGCTGGATAATCTCCAGGCATGAAGTAGCAGCAAAGATACTGCTTTATAAAAGATGTTCACATGTGGCTGTTAGAGTAGCTGAGGGGATTCTCTTGGGATCCCCGCTGGGAGTTGCAGATGAGTCAACTGGGCAGGATTAGTCTGCTGGGCAAGAGGCAAGACGAATCTAGCTGGCGAGACGAATCTGATGGCCTGTTCCCAAAGATCAAGGGTGGGGAATGGATGAATTCTCCTGATACTTGTCCACCAAGAAGCTTGAGGTGTTGAACCAATTGTTGTGCAGCCACCACAGGACTGATAGAAAACGTATTGAGTCCCCTGTGGGTCATGTCTTGCAGGAAGTGGGTGGTGAAAGTCATTTGATGCTTCTACTCGCCCACTGATAACGCCTGCATCACAGAATAGTCTTACAAACGCTAAGGCGTATTCCTGGCCTTAACATAATGAGCTCTTAATCTCTTCTATGAGGAGAAGGATAATGATTCGATGCTTGGTCAATGACCTTATAAATCCAAGATGAGAATGTGTCCTCGGTGATCCTTCTCTTGACTTCCCCAGAGCTGGTGAGGAGTGTTAACTAAGGGTGAGCACTTGTAGTTTCCTTGAGGAAGGGCCTCTTAGTTTCTTTTTGGCATAGTAACCGTTGATCTGGATCAATGGGGATGCTGCGAAGGAATCCCAGACCGAAGGGTTCGGATTCTGGGATCTGAGCTGCCATAAACGAGGTCGAGCATTACTTGGGCCATTGTTGTGAATGAGAGATGTTATGGGCGTCGCATGGGGTTCGCCGACTTTTGGCCGAAGACAACATGAGTGGGAGGCCTGTCATTAAGGTCAGGTGACCTCTGCTGCTTGGATACCTGGAACGAGGTCTCCTTTCGGACTAAGGGTCCATAGGCTCAAAACTAGCATGAGGGGCGATGCCGACGTGGAAGAAAGGTTAATTCCTTCCAATCTGAAGGCGAGGGTCAACGACTAGCAGTGGTCTTTCATTGCCCGGGAGAGATTCCTTGAGAGAGGAGGAGCTGGATAGTCTCCAGGCATGAAGTAGCAGCAAAGATACTGCTTTGTAAAAGATGTTCACATGTGGCTGTTAGAGTCACTGAGGGGACTCTCTCGGGATCTCCGTTGGGAGCTGCAGATGAGTCGACTGGGCATGATTAGTCTGCTGGGCAAGAGGCAAGACGAATAAAATATCTTAAAAACACTAACAACATTAAAACAGATATTTCATATATAAACTATAAAAAGACTTATGTCAGCCTGTTCAACATAAAAACATGCTGCAAGCTTGAACTTTTGAAGTTCTATCAATTCAACTACCCGATTAGGAAAATCATTCCACAATTTGGTCACAGCTGGAATAAAACTTCTAGAATGTATATATATATATATATATATATATATATATATATATATATATATATATATATATATACATATATATATATATATATATATATATATATATATATATATATATATATATATACATATATGTATATATAGATATATATAGATATATATATATATATATATATATATATATATATATATATATATATATATATCTATATCTATATATATATATATATATATATATATATATAATGGCCAAGTGTCTGGGAACCAAACATGTAATACAGTAGGGTAAGGCAATTTTGGACAAGTAAGGCAAATATTGGACAGATGCAATATCTATAAAACTATTTATAATTTTCGAAAACTAAAATGCTATTAGAAATTGCCCAACCTTCTACTTTGTAAATATTAGTATGTCTGGTTTTTAAAAAAGTATTAAGTACCCTTAAAAAAATTGTTGAAAATGGATGTCCAATAATTGCCTCACCTTACTTTTAGGGTTTCTCAGAAATAATACATGGAATTATTTTTTCTAAAAACAAATTAGTGGATGATGCCAAAGGAAAGTTTAAAATAAAAAATTTATGAAAAATTTGGAATATCTAGTGTCCAATTTTGCCTCGCCTTGAAAAATGGTAAGGCAATTTTGGACACTTGATTTAAAAAAAATATCCAATTCATAATGCTAAGTTATTAAGTAATAGATTTTGTAAACTATCTATCTATCTATCTATCTATCTATCTATATATATATATATATATTCTTAATAATTTTAACTAGAAATATAGATAAATGATAGTTCTTTGAAAATATTTTCTATTATTTATTTCAATAGAAGATCATATTGATTTATAAAATAAAAAAAGAAAAAGTTTTCTTTCAATAGAAAATGATAATCAAACCTATTACTTATGAGAAAATAGGGACAAGTACAAAATTGGAAATAAATGTGAACAATTCAATATATACTGTAGCCCCATATACGTGACAATTTAAATGCTTGAATATATAACAGGTCTATTTAATTCAACCGAATTCTCAAAAAAACAGCTTCAGTTCTTTTAAATATGGCACTAAACATTCTCTTTGAGGCATGGGTTCCATAAATAAAGGACCATTAATTCCATCTGTAATTTGAAAAAGGTATGTATCCGTTTGGTGCTCTGGATACTCTACTCCTGATGCCTGGCATTTGATCTTACTGGAATTAGTATGGACCAGCCATAGTCCAGATATACCAGGTCAGCCAGACAGCGTACCGATTTTAAGGCTCTCCTGCGCACGTACGTCATCTGAGGGGGCTTAGTGTTGGCGAGACCCATTAAGAACGTAGATCTATCACACAGTCAATGTAAATAAAACAACATTTTACCTTTGGAAAATATTTTATTAAGTTTCAACTTTAATTTTTTTTTCTTAGGGCCTCCCTGCATGGTTGTCCTTGAGGTTTTCTATACTTTATCAAATTATTAAGATATCACATTCGAAAATATACCGATATCTTAACAAAAAAAAGCATTAACATCGTCAGGAACTTCAATACCAGACTGTTTTAATTCTAAATAAAGCTTTTTAAAACAATTTTTTCCCTCCATGAGAGCTTCCCCGTGTACAGCATTAAAAATCTCCCGCATTATTAACAACTGTGAAAAAAACTGACTAGAAGGTGCATGTAATTCCCCCCCGATTAACACATGCTATCCAAGTATCATTCCTTAGCACTTCTTCGGTCTTATTTCCTAACTCAGGATATTTTACACAAAATTTCTTTACAATATATCCACCAATGTATTTAAGAGCTTCTTCCTCGATTACTCCCCCAATATCTTTCTTTATTTCTTTATTTGCTCTCAAAAGGTCTTCTTCCTCGTCTAAAGCATCTTTCTCTAAATCAAAATCTAAATTTCTGAATATCTGCGTTATTAGGCATATTTCTAACGCTAAGTCCCTTTCTTTCGTGATAGATTCATCGTCTTTGGTTGCTTCATGAGATTTTTCAACAGTGGTGATATTGCACTTTTCACTTAATACTTTAATTTCCTTTCCTAGTAACATTTTTTTTAGCCGAAATTTAAAGTTCACAGCATGAGGATGATCATAGTGCCCATCCATTTGCCTTATACACCCAAAGAAATGTTCAAGGCAATCTTGATTTAGTCTTTGTGTAAGTAGGTAGTCAATACTATAAGAGCCTTTTAACATATCAAACAAAGCAATGGCAATGGTAGATTTACATGATAAAATTATTCCTTTCTGAAACTTGAAAAGACTTTTTGTATTAGGATTTTTAACTCTCATAGTATTAATTACCTCGATTACCTTGAGCAGTGTACCTGTTTGTTTTTCTACATCAATACCAAAAGCATTGCTTTTACCAAACTCTCTATACATGGAGGAAGAATTCATTATGTCGAACCAATCATTTATTAAAAGAATAAAATCAGATGTTTGATTCCAATTTTGACACTCCAACAGTCCCTTTTCCCCTAAATATTTTAATGAGTTGGCACATGATCTAGACAGTAATTGAACTGCTAATTTAACGCGCTGTCTTTGTTGATGCATTTCATTAATCTTATATGCAAGCCCATATTCTGTTTCAGTTTTATTAAGCATTTCCCGTATGCCATCATCTGAAATACACTCTCCAGTCTTGAGGAAAAAATAAAATTATTTCTAACTAATTTAATTTAATGTGGAACATCTGAGAAAACAAAAACTTCTCTTACTGCCTTAGGATTTTTGAAAGAGATTCTATTTTCAAGAGGGTCAATGGTAAGGTGTTTCCACATACGGAGATTTGTAGAACCCATGTCATGCACAACTGCTACCACGGCATAACCTGCATCCTCTACCTTTGATATTATTTCTAAAAGTACTTTATGCATGTCACCTTGATCGAACTGATAGTAAATTGGCTGCTTCCATTTGCCTATAAGACCTCGCAACATGGCCACCTGTACATTTCCATGCGGTTTGTACAAGATATCTGCCCCTTTGTCGTAGCTCCATTCTTTCTTAATACTCATCTCATCAAATGACAAAACACATTTTTTCTGAAGGGGTAAACGTTTCTGCTTTTTCTTTCAGTAGTGTTAACACTGATATGAGAATCCCCGGTTCGCAATAAAACTCTTTCACTCTCTCTTTGAGAGTGCTCTCACAAGGCAATGGATAACCCTTTTTGAGCCTCAGATATCTATAACACTTAGGACTTAAACTTCTAAGAGTAAAGGCGTTTGCAATGTCATCACTACTCCACTCACAAACCTTTTTCTTGTTAATGATGGACTTTATCTGAGTTTTACTGAAAAAAGAACCCAATATTTTTTCGACTCTAACACTAACCTCACGTTCAATCAAAATAAATGCATTTTCATTTAGATAAGCAATTCTTTCCTTCAAGTAATAATTTTCTTCTTCAAGCTGCTTCATTTTCCCCTTTAAATGTTCAAACTCTTCTGTGCTACCAGATGAAAAGGAACTTGTCCCTGGCATAACTTCATCATTTTCTTGCCAATTTATATCATCAGCAGTTACCATCTGAGTATCAATTTCGGAAGAACGGTTAGCACTGGTTAATAGATCCTTGACGATTTGTTGACGATTCCTATTTTCAACTCGTTCACTTCTTGAACTGACATCTGAGTGCATTGTACCTGAAACAATATCCTAAATATAAACACTGTGCTGCTACATGATTATATTTGACTAATAATTCATTTGAACTAACCTTTGGTTACCACTGTAGAAACTGTTAGTTTGAATGTATTCACCGTTGTACATAAAACAACACTGCAAAAACTAATCTAGCAATATTAATCATTTATATCAACCCCTCACACACACACACACACACACACACACACACACACACACACACATATATATATATATATATATATATATGTATATATATATATATATATGTATATATATATATATATATATATATATATATATATATATATATATATATATATATATATATATATATATATATATTGTGTGTGTGTGCGAGTGTATGTGTGCTTTACCCATTAAACAGTTAAATAGTGTACTTACCACTTGGTATATAAAGACTAGGTACAGCATCCTCTTTAAGCAGCCGATGATTTCTAGGACTTTCAATACCTAGTAACCTGGACTTCATGTCATCTTTGTAATCACCTGGTTTAAAATGAATCGAACAAACAGTAGCATTCACAACGTTAATTCCGTCTGCACGGCAACATGCACGTATCCACTGGTCTATGTATGGTTTTTCTTTTGGAAAGCGATGGTATTTTATGTTTGAGCTTTTAGTTTTATCATGTCTATTATAACAGCCAAATACTGCGCAGTTACTTGGCATTATTAGTGACGGAATGAATGAATGAATAAAATGATAAAGAACACAGCGTCTCCTATTGTTTACGTTACCTCTATAGGTAGCTAACTAAGGCAACGGTCCTTTGTTTTGTTTACCCACGTGTGTGAGACAGGGAAGCGTGACGTCACAGTATGGGTGATTCACAGCTTAAGCTGCGCGTTGGCTGACCTGGTGTATATATAGACCTTGGGACCAGCAAGGGTCACTTGCCTTATTTAGATAGGCCCTGTGCACCACTAAGAAACTGGTTATTCTTTGATGAATTTAGCCAATGAATCCTCTAAGGATTTAGTCAGTCTATGGAAATCAAAAATGAAAGAATTGCCCTCAGTCCCGGGTGTAGCGGGTTGTTAAGAAACTCCCGGTTTGTAAATACTAAAGAAAAATTGAAAATTGGTAATTGGCATGTTAAAGCCATGAATCAAACTGGGAAGTTACAGCTAGTAAAGAATGAATTTATGAAATATAGTTTGGATATCTTGGTCCTAAGTGAAACACGTTGTAAGGGGATTGGTAAAGAACTCTAAGACCAAGGCAATACATATATCGACTCAGGAGGAACAGATAGATTTAGAAGAGAAGGGGTAGGAATAATGATGATGACACCAAGAGCAGAAAAGGCATTAACCAAATGGAGAGCTGTAGATAGCAAATTGTTACTTACAATAATTAAATCAAAGCCGTGCAATATGAGTACAGTGGTACCTCTACTTACGAATTTAATCCGTTCCACAACCGACTTCGGATGTAGAAAATGTTCAGATGTTGAAACAAATTTTCCCATAAGAATACATTGAAATAGGATTAATCCGTGGTTGAGCCCAAAAACCTATGATAACTCCTTAATAAATTACTACACATAATTTCCCATGAGAATAATGCACACTAAATTAGATAACAGACATGTAAAAAAGAAGAATTATCAAAAAATTATAAATAAGAAACGGGTTTTTAGCGTCACTCCAGCACAGGTGTTGTTGGTCATGCTACGCAGAGAGGAGATGGACAGGCGGCGAGGAGGTAGAGAGGTTAACTACGATAAACGTACACTACCGCAACTTATTCTAACTTACACTAAGTGAACTTTTAACATAACTTAGCTTAGCTTATTTATTTTTTTTATTTTTCTATTTTATATTTTTTTTTACATTTTCTTTTTTTCTTTTTGATGATTAATTTTAATCACTTTCACTCTCTCCACTTAAAATTGATTGAATTTATTTCGCTTCACTCTTTGCCGTTTTCTTTGAACCACTTCCATCCTCTTCATCACGAGTTCGCTTCGTAGTTTTTTAAAGAAACTATCGATAGATAGTTGCTTGGTACGACTTTTCAGAATGTTTCGAAAGTGAGTTAGGCAAACATCATCGAACTGCGCAACTACACGACAAACCTGCAATTTTTTGGGGTGGTATTTGTCGATGAAGTCGACCACGTCTTGATATTTTCCTAACACCTCTTTTATTTGCGTCGAACCTAACACATGTTCTACCTCCTCGATCTCTTCCTCGTCATCACTCATGTGCTCAGACATAGCATGGAGTTCCTTGAGCTCCTCTGTGGTAAGTTCGTCGTGATGTTCGGCGACGAGTTCCGTGACGTCATCTGCGTCGACCTCCAGACCCATGGACTTGCCAAGGGAGATGATTTCCTCTACGTCTTCCGCTGCACCCACCACGGGATCAGGTTCGGGGTCAAAACCTTTGAAATCTCGGGGAAAAACTGCATCAGGCCACAGCTTCTTCCAGACAGAATTGAGGGTCCGTCGAGTTAATCCCACCCAAGCCTGATCTATGGTCTTCAAGCAGTGCACGATGTTGAAGTGGCTTGTCCAAAATTCACGCAAAGTTAAGTTTGTGCTTTACGTGACATTAAAGCACTGCTTGAATAGGTGCTTGGTGTAGAGCTGCTTGAAATTCAAGATGACTTGCTGGTCCATGGGCTGGAGGATAGAGGTGGTATTCGGTGGAAGCTACAGCACCTTTATGAACCTAAATTCATCGAAGATATAATCTTCAAGTGCATTGTCAAGGCATAGCAGGAACTTTAAAGGCAATTTCTGTTCATGAAGATACTTCTTCACAGAAGGGCCGAAAACTTGGTTAACCCGTTGCACAAAGAACTGCCTAGTGACCCAGGCCTTCGAGTTGGATCGCCAGAAAACACGAAGCTGGTCCTTATCCACGTTGTGTGCCTTAAAGGCCCTAGGGTTCTCAGAATGGTAAACCAGTAAGGGCTTGACTTTAAAGTCCCTGCTAGCGTTGGCACATAGGGCAAGAGTCAACCGATCCTTCATTGGCTTATGCCCAGGCAATTTCTTCTCTTCGGCGGTGATGTAGGTTCGACTGGGCATCTTCTACCAAAACAGCCCGGTTTCATCACAATTAAACACTTGCTGCTCTACGTAGCCTTCTTCCAGCACGATCCTTTCAAAGTTCTTGACAAAGTCAGCTGCAGCCTTTGTGTCCGCACTAGCAGCCTCTCTGTGGCGAACAACTGAATGAATCCCGGACCGTTTCTTGAATTTCTCAAACCAGCCACAAGATGCCTTGAAATCGTCTGAGGAAGGTTCGGTTGAACTCTCCCCAGCATCACCCCCAGAGCTCTCCTCCTTCAAGTCCGTGAAGATGGCGTGCGCCTTCTCGCAGATGATGGTTTCGGTGATGGTGTCGCCAACAATCTCTCTGTCCTTGATCCAGATTAGCAGAAGTCGTTCCATCTCTTCTATGATAGGGGTACGGCGTTTTGAAATAATGGTGATCCCCTTAGAAGGTTTCACTGCTTTAATGGCTTCCTTCTGTTTCAGGATTGTCGAGATTGTCGACATATTATGGCTATATTGTTTAGCAAGTTCACTCACGCCAATAATTTCCTGCTTTACATCTAAAGAAAGCATTTCCTTCTTCCTTTTCTCACCACTACCACTACCACTTGCAAAACTAAGCCTTTTAGGACCCACAATTTACGTAAATTACCGTAAAAGGATGCACGTAAAAAATCAAGATTAAAACAGTACAATAATAGCAGAACGCACAGGGCACAACCGCACGAAGCCGACGAGAACAGAGGACTGACCAAGCCACGCTAATTGAGAGTCCCTCTGAGGTCGAAGTGCTGCCTTCTATCGGCGGAAATAAAAAACACATCCGGCGCTATGAGTACCAACTACGCGTACGGGTATTGTTTACTTCGGGTGTCGAAAAAAAAATTCGGGTGTAGAGTAGGAACGTGTTCGAATTGTACTTCGCGTGTCGAAAAATTCGGATACAACCGGTGCGACGAAAATTGCTTACTTCGTGTGTCGAAATAAAATTCGGGTGTAGAGTCAAAAATTTGCTCGAATTTTACTTCGGATGTTGGAAAATTCGGATGTAGATACGTTCGGATGTAGAGGTTCCACTATTATAGTTTGCTACGCGCCAACAAATGATTCCCCTGAAGAAAGGAAAGATGAATACTGTGAAGAACTGCAGAGTATAACAGATGAGAACCTAGAGAGATATGAAAATTGTGATTAATGACTTCAACGCTAAAGTTGGAAGGAATAATCAAAGGATGGAAAATGTGATAGGTGTTGAGGTTTTTGGCGAAGTTGCAAATGAAAATGGGGCGCATTTTATAAGTTATTGTTCAACAAACAATCTTGTTACTGGAGCAACTCTTTTCCAGCACAAGGAGATCGACAAATATACATGGACTTCACCATGTGGCAATTATAAACATCAAATAGATCACATAGCCATTAATAAAGAGAGAAGGAGGACTCTGAGAAATGTAACAAGCAATAGAGGTGCCGATATTGGTAGTGATCACCAGCTCCCCTTTGCCACACAAATATTAAAACTGAAAGCACCCAACCGAAATGCAGATAGAATACCTAAGTTTGATACAACTAAGCTTCTAGAGGATGAGCACTGAAATCTTTGCAACTGAATGTAGGAATCGATTTACAGTCTTAAGAGACTTTAAGAGACGAAGTTCTGGGACATGCAGTTACAAGGAGAAAACCATGGCTATCAAACGATACTTGGGATACTATAAAAAGAAGACAAAGACAGAAATTGATTTCTGAAAGTTTTCAAGGAAGTAATGAAAATTACAGGCAGAGCATGCCAAGTATTTCAGTATTGATAGTGACATCAAAAGAAATATCAGATTGATTGGAGAGAATATTTAGACAGGAAAGCAGATGAGGCTGACAAAGCTAAGAATTCAGGGAGCGGCTTTATTGTAGGAATTGCTCATAGAATTAATAATGAAATCTCTACGAGAAAAAAGAAGAAGAAGCATATACCCATCAAAAAGAAAGATGGATCTGTTATAACAAAAGAAGATGAAGAAAGGTAACTTTGGATTGAACACTTTAGTGAGGTCATGAATAGGAAATACGAAGGGAATAATTTGGTTGATATACCTGAAACTGATGAAGACCTTGATGTGTCAATGAATGAATTAGGTGTGTTTGAAGTCGAAGCTATTCTTAAAAAAACTCAAAAGATGGAAAGCCCCAGGATACGAAGGAATAACTGCTGAGATGATATTGCCTGAAAATGAAGTGACTCCCAGATTACCTACAAAATTATTTTGTAGAATGTGGCGTGAAGAGGCAAAGCCTTATGTATGGGAGCTAGGAGTGCTGGTGAAAATGACAAAAAGAGATCTGACTGATAGAAATCATTACAGAGGCATCACATTTACGTCAGCTGTCATGAAAATATATAGAATGCTCATTCTAAAGAGACAAGAGAGAAACATTGATGAAAAGCTGAGAGATGAACAAGCAGGATTTAGAAAAGGTAGAAGTTGTACTGACCAAATTTTCATTTAAGACATGTGGTACAGCAATGTGTAGAATATAGAAATCCACTTTTGATGGTATATGTGGGCTATGAAAAAGCTTTTGATTATGTGCTCTGGCAAATTTTTGAGAGTCCTGCGTCATTATGGAGTTCCTCTCAAATATGTAAATTTAATTGTCTGTTCATGAGCATAGCAAATGCAAAGTTAATGTCAGGGGCGTCTTATCAAACGAATTTCCAGTGAGCATTGGAGTACTCTAAGGGAACGTGTTGCCACCTATGTTCTTTATCCTCCTCACAGAATTTGTAATGCATAGATCGGTTGGGGATGGTGGAGAAGGATTGGACTAGATTGGTAACAGAAAATTAGCAGACCTGGAGTATGCTGATGACGCTGTCCTAATTAGCAGAACACCACACAGAAAGCTTGCTTACCAGAATGCATGAAAAATCGCATGAGGTTGGGTTCGAGGTAAATAGAAGAAAGACAGATGATGAGAACGGAATATGCAATGGAAGATGAAATATCTTTGGAAGGATAAAGGATTAATGAGGTATAAATATTTAAATATTTAGGAACTATGATATCTAATATAGGAGCTTTAGAATTCGAGTTTAATGAAAGATTGGAAAAGGCAAATCAGACAATGGCTAGGTTAAGTCAAATTTGGAAATCATATCGCCTAAAATTACATATAATATTCAGGCTATATATCAGTTTAGTGAGATCGGTGTTACTGTATTGGCGTGAATCTTGGTATATTAATGAAACTTATTTTGTAGGTTTGAGAACAAAGCCCTCGGAAGAGTATTGGGTGTTAAATGACAGGGGAGGATTAGAAATGAAACTAAGGGAGATTAATCGAGCACCATATGTGGATGAGATCATGGTGAGGGGTAGATGGAGATGGTTTGGGGATGCTCTTTGCTCTCCCTAAGAGAGATTAGTTCACCAAACTTTCAACTGGCCTCCACAAAGCACTAAAAGAGTTGGAAGACCCAGGCCTACATGGCTGAGGACTATAAAGCATGAAGTAGGAGATTGTGATTGGAGAAGTATTCAATTAAAAGCTGGAGATAGAGATGACTAGCGAAATCTAATTGAGGCCCTTTGCGTCAATAGGCGTGGGGGGGGGGGGATGATGACGATGATATGTGTCTTCAAGTATCTAGCCTCCTTCTTCCTCTGAAAACCCTTTTGTTGCTCTACCAATGGAAAATAATGGACGCTCCTTAACATCTTCCAAAATTATTTGAATTTCCTTTTTATTTCTTTTATTTTAGGTATAAATAAATCCTGATCATTCACTATCGGGACTATCCTAGCAGTTCAATTATCACTACTTATTACCCTGGTCAATTTAGATTTTTTTGTATTTACGTTAGTGTTTGCAGACACATTTTTTCTTAAAGAATCGAGAGATATTTGGTTGCTTTGTATTTCCATTATTTGACATGTTTCTATCCCTCTTTCTTTGTGCTTTTCCTTTTATTTTTCTTCATTTCCTTTTTTTCTCAGATCTTCGATTGTATCTCTTTCTTTTGTAGGTAAAATTATCTCTTTGATGGCTCGTTCATAGAATAAGGTAACAATGATAAAAATAAACTGGATAGGTACAACTTAGGACGAATATTGTTCATGGGATCAGCTTTGCCTCTCTTTGATGTATCTTTCATGCTGTTCCCTCTAAAGTTGGTGCATTTAACACCATAACAAAAAGGCAACAAGACAGTTATCAACATGGAAATTAGCAGGAACAATGAAAATATATTCTATTTCAATTCCTGAAATTTTCATTTGGATATGGGAATTATTATAGAAACAATGTATATAGTAGTTTTTTTTTTTTTTTTTTTAGATATTTCTAGCATTTGGGGTGACACCCCTCTCGAGGATGTTACCATGTTTTGGTCAATCTTTTTGAAGGTTTCACCTCCTGAGTGTCAACAGCTTCAAGAGTGTCCCCAGTATTAAATAACTTTTTGAAAATCAAATCATAACCATCGAGCTAGAAAGAAACTTTTTTTTTTTAAATGTAAGGGTGCCCTGACACTTGCGCGAATTTTTGCCACGAATTTGTCGTGGCAAGTTGTGCCATTTTGGGGCACGAACTGGGAGGCTCCTGCACCGTTCACGGCTAGTTCACACATAGTTCACGATGAGTTCACGAGTTCACGACTGCGTACCCGTTCGTGTCCACATTGACACGAACTGGTACAACGAGTTCACGCATAGTTTGCGCACTTCCCGCATTGGCATGACGAGTTTGAGCAATTTGGACGGTGCCGTGCTGACTTGGCTACGCCATATAAAAACGGGGCCTCTCCAACCCTTGGTAATTTTTGGATTGGCTTTGGAAGAGACAACATGCTTAGTGTCAGAGACACCATTGCAAAGAGGAGAAGATTCCTATACCTGGCAGCTGCTCTAGCCATTGTTGAAGAGCAGCAGAAAAGGCTGACAGAGGCAGAAGAGCAAGAAAAGGCAACCCCACCTCGAAGAAAGACACAAATAGCACAAGGGCTGATCAAAATTAATTATAATTATATCATATTTTCTACCACAACAATATATAAACGTTTTCCCTATTAATGCGAGTAAAATGAAATCACCCTCAAATTGAAAGTACGAATAATGTGAGTACTTTGAGAAAATCGCTTATAACTTTTTTCAACTGACAAAAATACGATGCCGCCTGCACAGAGAGAGAGAGAGAGAGAGAGAGAGAGAGAGAGAGAGAGAGAGAGAGAGAGAGAGATTCCATCTGTGAAGAATTTTCTTCACTCTTCTTCTTTCAATCGTATTTTTAACTCTCTCCTACTAATACTATAGCTACCCCTTAAACGTTCTCTCCTACATCTAGTTTTCTTTAACGAAACATAGGAAGGACTATTCTAAACTTAAACTTGTTGACAGTGGCGCACGCCATGCTCGTGACGTCACAGCGTAGATACGCACGTTAGAGGGCCTTAGTGTAACCCCGGCGTATGTTGGTTCTTTCCTTAACTACATGGGTCGAGATTAAATTCATAAACTGCATTTTTTATATAAATTCCAATACTGCTGAATTAATGCATCTTATATTTCTCAATACCAATTAAGGTTTGTTAATTTTAAGATGTATGCCCATCGTACCAGTCCATTGCTAATTAATCATTTTAAATATTATTTTTAGCAAGCCAGAATAGGTAGGATTATTGTATATATAAACTCCCTTAGAGCAGCAAGATTTCTCTAAGTATTTAGTACAAAATCCTGCCTCCTCTGCACTCCTTGCAACAAAATATTGCCCTGTCCTGAAGTCCCGATATGGCACCCTCAATGGATTACCGTGCGCATCGAGCTCCTCACCTGTCTGGAAAGGTGAAGCCAGGTGATCTCTTCGACCGTAGAGTCGACCCCATGCTACGAGAAGCTGCCCTAGCCTGCTGACCTGCCTGGTCATCGAACCCGAGCACTTCTGGCTCACCCCCTGCACTCTCTCTCCCAAAACTCGACTCACAAAAGGTTGCTGCCGGTCGGAGAGATTGAGAAGAAGAGGACCCTGATGTACCTAGTTACAGCTACAGTGAGAATTCTTGGGGTGAGCCAGGCAAGAGGGCAACGTGCCCATTAGTGCAACAACCAGGTCAACAGCTATCACGGGCATAGGACTAATCTTCAAAGGAGTGCAGGTACTACATCAATGGCCATTTAGTTTTCCCCCATTTTTTCTTAGCTTAGACTAATTTTAACTTTATAGGGAACCTGGCTAATTACACTATTCGGACTGTGTGCGGTGGGATTGTGTGTAAATATTGTTCCATTATTATTTCTTGCTTGGAGACTAGCATAGTCTCTGGGTCACGTGGGCCACGTGCCAGACCCCATTTTGATTATTGCAGACCGCGTGTCTAAACCATCATCTTTATAATTTTGAATTGCTTTTAATTTGCATTCTCTTTATTATTCCATTTTTGTCTTTGTTAAGATGCCCGTTTCTTTTATGTAAATTTGTGAATAAATCAATATTAGGTTAATTAAACCTCCTTAGTATTTTTGCTCCCTCATTTATTTTAATGTGTGAAATGAATAGTTGATCACGGGACAAAGTCCCCAATATTTAAAGAGAAAACCTAAGTAAGTCTATAGGTGGTAACAGCGAGGTACTTTGCATTAATATATTTGCTTCGAAGGTAAAGATCCTTATCTTTAAACTTTTAAACTACTTTACATCACTGCTCCCATTTTTTATTTTGTCTGATTACATTAACGTAAAATACCTGTCCAGCATTTCATTGGGGTAGCTGGGACGGAGCCGGAACAGAGCCTGAGAATGAGATGACTATAGACCTGACAAAGCTAGAGTAGGCCATAAATTATTGATATTTCTGCGTGTGGAGTTCTCCGGCCTCTGGACAGTAAATTTGCCTTTTGTATTTTAGAGTGATGGTTTGTGAATTGTGACAGTAAAGTATTAGCAGGGTGTTTGTGCCCCGAGAGTAAGTGCTCATATCCTCCCCTGTTGAACTTTATGTAACTGTTATAAGGAGACTTTCCCGGACTAAGTTCCCACTCAGAACATAACCATTAAAAAATTCTCCACACGAGTGGTCCTTCGAACCGGATCTTTTACCTTTGACTTATGAAGCATTAACGTAATTAATCAGCTTGATTAAGCATATAGTAACTCGCTATATCACTTACCCACACGCACACAGCCAGTTGTCGAATGTGTAATGCCCAGACTTTAATTGGGAGGAGAAATTCGTAATCATTATGATGTTTTTGTATCGACCACATGTTTAAGGAAAGAGCTACGTAACCAGGTTAATTTGTTGCTTGAATGTTCTCTACAGAAAGACTAGAATTTGTCGTAGGAACTTCACTTTGTCTCGGATCCGTTCACCCACGCGTGGCGGAATCCACTTATACCAGAAAGTTCTAAGCTACTTGAACTAAGGTTTTTTGTTGTTCAGACGCCCGTGTTTACTGCTCAGCTAGAGCGCCGGTGTACTCGTCCTGTCAACTAATTTTGCTAGCTAAGCATCTAATTTGTAACATTTTGTACCTTGGTCTACCTTCCTTTGTGTCGTTTACCTTCCCTAACCAACCTTAACTTTTCTAACTAACATCACCGTATACCTAGCACATGTCCTTGTCCTACAGAGCGAATTGGCGCAACATAATTTTAAGTCTTCTTACGAGTAACGTAGAAACTTAACCCCAAGTCAGTTTCATTCCACGTGTTTGTTCCGAGATGGCGGATCTTGTTTACAGCCCAAACTAAGGGTTCGTAATTGTTTGCTACCGTAAGTAAATTACTGCGTGTAGTTAATTTAATTTCCTTTGGCGAGGAAATATTGTTTTTGTCCTTTAGCGAGGATATTTTTGTTTTACCTCCGCGTGAGGGAAATTTTATATTTGTTTAGCCTCCACGAGAGTGCTCTTTAAAGTCGCTGCCTTGTGCGCCAATCTACATTTTGAGTAGTTCAGTGGTCGCCTTAGTGCGCCCGTAATTGTGAAATCGTCACAACAGTGTCAGCCTCGACCTGTTATTTTAACTTTTAACTTGAATCTTTGCATTCATAAGCCCGTGTGCTTTCTAATATGTTTCACTTTAAAGTAACTTAATTAGTCAGTATCGCCACGTGAGTGTATAATTCATTTTAGTAAAGTGTTTAACGTCACGTGACCTGGGTATCGTCTGCTTTGTTAGGCCCCAGTCAATTTGAATTTTAAAGTAGTTTTGTTATTTACCTTTGTGTTGTCATTCAACCAATTTTTCTCGTCATGAGTAAATTTAAATGTTCAATTACCATGCTATTAAATTTGTAAAGTTTCATTTTCATGATCTTTTGAAATTCAGTTACCCCTTATTTGCTTTTACGAATCCGTTCATCAAAACGTGGTCATTCCAAGATGGCGGACTTCATGTTTAACGTAAACAACCCTTCACCGCCCAAGGCGGAAACGCTTAGCCCCGAGGAGATTAACGCTAGGCTTAAGGAACAGGAATTAACATTCACCTTTGTTTGTGAGGACGCAGACCTAGCACTTCATGCTCTCGCTTCAGTAGATTTTCCCAGCATGGGTTCAGAAGCCGTAAGTCATTTTAAAACCCTTATTGGTAAAGTAAGAGATGAACTTTGTAATTACAAGAATTTTTGGAGACGTCATTACGACCATCCTATTGTCAAATTAAATTATCCCGTGCTTGCTGCTTGTTCAAGTAAAGTTGAAATTGCTTTTAATAGCCTCATGGCTCATCCAAATTTACTTATAAAACCTAATCAGTCTTGTTCTTCTTCGAATGCAACACCTTCAGTGACACGTCCCCTGATTGTAACTTCTAACGTCTCAGCAGTCAAGCACAATTTTGTCTCAATTCCTCAACCTGTAAAATCGTCACATTCCAATACTATGTTGCCAACACGGCACACAATTAGTAATTTTGTGTCAATCCCACGTGCTCCGTCCTCATCTCCCAACCTTAAGCCATCCGTGTTTGATCACCCTCAACCCCCTTTGTCTTTGTCGCCGGTGACAGTCCGTCCCGGAGAAAAACTCATTCACAGTCTTAATATGGACCCCCCAACTGGTAGCGCAAATACCCCTCAACCCAACCGTGTGCTTGAAGGCCAGCAGAGGCCTACACCGGTAAAGTCAGTCATTAAAATCGTACCATCCCATGGACCAGTGCTCACGTTGCCTGACTGTCCAGTTCTTAAGCCCGTAACTTCCGCTCTAACCCGTGTTGACGCTAAAACATCCCCGTCAGGATTTGAAACCCACCCTCAGAAAGAGCCACGTGATCGCAAGGTTAAGACCTTAGCAGTCAGAAATGAACCTTGTGCACTGACGGCGGATTTAGTGAAGGTCACACATGTAGACCTAGCACCGGAGCTAAGAGCCTGTTTACAAATAACTTTGCTTAAGGATAACGGTACATTGAACGCCATTCATTATTTTCATTCACTTTTATATGGCGCAACTGTAAGCATTTATTATTATTGCCAAGTCGTACAGCAGCATTTTTTCGGTCAGTCCCATGCTTTAACTTTAAAACGTAAATTTAATTCTTGCCTTGACAATTTGTCATTTTATTATAATCACCCTGACATCCTTCAGCTCGTGCTGAATATAAGCTTTGTTTTTAATGTTCTCCTTGCAAACATTTCCCTTGAAGATGACATCCAAGACCTTAGCTGTCAGAAATACGATGTCCCCATGGACCTAGTTCGTCTCACTTTGTCATTCAAACTAGAGTCAGATGATTTTTCAAATTTTAACGCTGAGAATAAGGTAACTTTTCTCCCTTTGTCACTCGACGAATTCAAAGCTTATATTACGATCATGCCAGTCACTTTATATGTAAAATCATTTCATGTAAAACGTTGGGTGTCAGACCGGGATTGGGATTCACCCCCATAATTTTTAATTTGTCATTTGGCCGGACTTGTTGCTGAACTCGACCGTAATTGGCTTACGTTTTGTTTGCTCTATCCGTACCCCTAGGGTGGGAAGAATTGAGTATTTTTAATCGTTCTGTTATTATTGCATCGTACGTTTAAAGTTAAAACTGATCATATGCTTAACTTAACGCTTCCGTGAAGCATTGCCTGCGTGGTTCAATATTCCCCAAATTCACGTGAAAGCATAACTTTTGATTCAATTGATTTCAATTAACGTTAACAGCGTTTTGTTAACTTTAAACGGACGATGATGTGAAGAACAACTTCACTCATCATTCAGCCAGTAATCCTATCTCGCTCATACTAACAAGTAGTTGAATCACATTTGCCGGAACTAACCCCTCTCCCTTTTTTCTCCCCTTTATCCCCAGGGTGTGAAGAATTTTCTTCACTCTTCTTCTTTCAATCGTATTTTTAACTCTCTCCTACTAATACTATAGCTACCCCTTAAACGTTCTCTCCTACATCTAGTTTTCTTTAACGAAACATAGGAAGGACTATTCTAAACTTAAACTTGTTGACAGTGGCGCACGCCATGCTCGTGACGTCACAGCGTAGATACGCACGTTAGAGGGCCTTAGTGTAACCCCGGCGTATGTTGGTTCTTTCCTTAACTACATGGGTCGAGATTAAATTCATAAACTGCATTTTTTATATAAATTCCAATACTGCTGAATTAATGCATCTTATATTTCTCAATACCAATTAAGGTTTGTTAATTTTAAGATGTATGCCCATCGTACCAGTCCATTGCTAATTAATCATTTTAAATATTATTTTTAGCAAGCCAGAATAGGTAGGATTATTGTATATATAAACTCCCTTAGAGCAGCAAGATTTCTCTAAGTATTTAGTACAAAATCCTGCCTCCTCTGCACTCCTTGCAACAAAATATTGCCCTGTCCTGAAGTCCCGATATGGCACCCTCAATGGATTACCGTGCGCATCGAGCTCCTCACCTGTCTGGAAAGGTGAAGCCAGGTGATCTCTTCGACCGTAGAGTCGACCCCATGCTACGAGAAGCTGCCCTAGCCTGCTGACCTGCCTGGTCATCGAACCCGAGCACTTCTGGCTCACCCCCTGCACTCTCTCTCCCAAAACTCGACTCACAAAAGGTTGCTGCCGGTCGGAGAGATTGAGAAGAAGAGGACCCTGATGTACCTAGTTACAGCTACAGTGAGAATTCTTGGGGTGAGCCAGGCAAGAGGGCAACGTGCCCATTAGTGCAACAACCAGGTCAACAGCTATCACGGGCATAGGACTAATCTTCAAAGGAGTGCAGGTACTACATCAATGGCCATTTAGTTTTCCCCCATTTTTTCTTAGCTTAGACTAATTTTAACTTTATAGGGAACCTGGCTAATTACACTATTCGGACTGTGTGCGGTGGGATTGTGTGTAAATATTGTTCCATTATTATTTCTTGCTTGGAGACTAGCATAGTCTCTGGGTCACGTGGGCCACGTGCCAGACCCCATTTTGATTATTGCAGACCGCGTGTCTAAACCATCATCTTTATAATTTTGAATTGCTTTTAATTTGCATTCTCTTTATTATTCCATTTTTGTCTTTGTTAAGATGCCCGTTTCTTTTATGTAAATTTGTGAATAAATCAATATTAGGTTAATTAAACCTCCTTAGTATTTTTGCTCCCTCATTTATTTTAATGTGTGAAATGAATAGTTGATCACGGGACAAAGTCCCCAATATTTAAAGAGAAAACCTAAGTAAGTCTATAGGTGGTAACAGCGAGGTACTTTGCATTAATATATTTGCTTCGAAGGTAAAGATCCTTATCTTTAAACTTTTAAACTACTTTACATCACTGCTCCCATTTTTTATTTTGTCTGATTACATTAACGTAAAATACCTGTCCAGCATTTCATTGGGGTAGCTGGGACGGAGCCGGAACAGAGCCTGAGAATGAGATGACTATAGACCTGACAAAGCTAGAGTAGGCCATAAATTATTGATATTTCTGCGTGTGGAGTTCTCCGGCCTCTGGACAGTAAATTTGCCTTTTGTATTTTAGAGTGATGGTTTGTGAATTGTGACAGTAAAGTATTAGCAGGGTGTTTGTGCCCCGAGAGTAAGTGCTCATATCCTCCCCTGTTGAACTTTATGTAACTGTTATAAGGAGACTTTCCCGGACTAAGTTCCCACTCAGAACATAACCATTAAAAAATTCTCCACACGAGTGGTCCTTCGAACCGGATCTTTTACCTTTGACTTATGAAGCATTAACGTAATTAATCAGCTTGATTAAGCATATAGTAACTCGCTATATCACTTACCCACACGCACACAGCCAGTTGTCGAATGTGTAATGCCCAGACTTTAATTGGGAGGAGAAATTCGTAATCATCATGATGTTTTTGTATCGACCACATGTTTAAGGAAAGAGCTACGTAACCAGGTTAATTTGTTGCTTGAATGTTCTCTACAGAAAGACTAGAATTTGTCGTAGGAACTTCACTTTGTCTCGGATCCGTTCACCCACGCGTGGCGGAATCCACTTATACCAGAAAGTTCTAAGCTACTTGAACTAAGGTTTTTTGTTGTTCAGACGCCCGTGTTTACTGCTCAGCTAGAGCGCCGGTGTACTCGTCCTGTCAACTAATTTTGCTAGCTAAGCATCTAATTTGTAACATTTTGTACCTTGGTCTACCTTCCTTTGTGTCGTTTACCTTCCCTAACCAACCTTAACTTTTCTAACTAACATCACCGTATACCTAGCACATGTCCTTGTCCTACAGAGCGAATTGGCGCAACATAATTTTAAGTCTTCTTACGAGTAACGTAGAAACTTAACCCCAAGTCAGTTTCATTCCACGTGTTTGTTCCGAGATGGCGGATCTTGTTTACAGCCCAAACTAAGGGTTCGTAATTGTTTGCTACCGTAAGTAAATTACTGCGTGTAGTTAATTTAATTTCCTTTGGCGAGGAAATATTGTTTTTGTCCTTTAGCGAGGATATTTTTGTTTTACCTCCGCGTGAGGGAAATTTTATATTTGTTTAGCCTCCACGAGAGTGCTCTTTAAAGTCGCTGCCTTGTGCGCCAATCTACATTTTGAGTAGTTCAGTGGTCGCCTTAGTGCGCCCGTAATTGTGAAATCGTCACAACAGTGTCAGCCTCGACCTGTTATTTTAACTTTTAACTTGAATCTTTGCATTCATAAGCCCGTGTGCTTTCTAATATGTTTCACTTTAAAGTAACTTAATTAGTCAGTATCGCCACGTGAGTGTATAATTCATTTTAGTAAAGTGTTTAACGTCACGTGACCTGGGTATCGTCTGCTTTGTTAGGCCCCAGTCAATTTGAATTTTAAAGTAGTTTTGTTATTTACCTTTGTGTTGTCATTCAACCAATTTTTCTCGTCATGAGTAAATTTAAATGTTCAATTACCATGCTATTAAATTTGTAAAGTTTCATTTTCATGATCTTTTGAAATTCAGTTACCCCTTATTTGCTTTTACGAATCCGTTCATCAAAACGTGGTCATTCCAAGATGGCGGACTTCATGTTTAACGTAAACAACCCTTCACCGCCCAAGGCGGAAACGCTTAGCCCCGAGGAGATTAACGCTAGGCTTAAGGAACAGGAATTAACATTCACCTTTGTTTGTGAGGACGCAGACCTAGCACTTCATGCTCTCGCTTCAGTAGATTTTCCCAGCATGGGTTCAGAAGCCGTAAGTCATTTTAAAACCCTTATTGGTAAAGTAAGAGATGAACTTTGTAATTACAAGAATTTTTGGAGACGTCATTACGACCATCCTATTGTCAAATTAAATTATCCCGTGCTTGCTGCTTGTTCAAGTAAAGTTGAAATTGCTTTTAATAGCCTCATGGCTCATCCAAATTTACTTATAAAACCTAATCAGTCTTGTTCTTCTTCGAATGCAACACCTTCAGTGACACGTCCCCTGATTGTAACTTCTAACGTCTCAGCAGTCAAGCACAATTTTGTCTCAATTCCTCAACCTGTAAAATCGTCACATTCCAATACTATGTTGCCAACACGGCACACAATTAGTAATTTTGTGTCAATCCCACGTGCTCCGTCCTCATCTCCCAACCTTAAGCCATCCGTGTTTGATCACCCTCAACCCCCTTTGTCTTTGTCGCCGGTGACAGTCCGTCCCGGAGAAAAACTCATTCACAGTCTTAATATGGACCCCCCAACTGGTAGCGCAAATACCCCTCAACCCAACCGTGTGCTTGAAGGCCAGCAGAGGCCTACACCGGTAAAGTCAGTCATTAAAATCGTACCATCCCATGGACCAGTGCTCACGTTGCCTGACTGTCCAGTTCTTAAGCCCGTAACTTCCGCTCTAACCCGTGTTGACGCTAAAACATCCCCGTCAGGATTTGAAACCCACCCTCAGAAAGAGCCACGTGATCGCAAGGTTAAGACCTTAGCAGTCAGAAATGAACCTTGTGCACTGACGGCGGATTTAGTGAAGGTCACACATGTAGACCTAGCACCGGAGCTAAGAGCCTGTTTACAAATAACTTTGCTTAAGGATAACGGTACATTGAACGCCATTCATTATTTTCATTCACTTTTATATGGCGCAACTGTAAGCATTTATTATTATTGCCAAGTCGTACAGCAGCATTTTTTCGGTCAGTCCCATGCTTTAACTTTAAAACGTAAATTTAATTCTTGCCTTGACAATTTGTCATTTTATTATAATCACCCTGACATCCTTCAGCTCGTGCTGAATATAAGCTTTGTTTTTAATGTTCTCCTTGCAAACATTTCCCTTGAAGATGACATCCAAGACCTTAGCTGTCAGAAATACGATGTCCCCATGGACCTAGTTCGTCTCACTTTGTCATTCAAACTAGAGTCAGATGATTTTTCAAATTTTAACGCTGAGAATAAGGTAACTTTTCTCCCTTTGTCACTCGACGAATTCAAAGCTTATATTACGATCATGCCAGTCACTTTATATGTAAAATCATTTCATGTAAAACGTTGGGTGTCAGACCGGGATTGGGATTCACCCCCATAATTTTTAATTTGTCATTTGGCCGGACTTGTTGCTGAACTCGACCGTAATTGGCTTACGTTTTGTTTGCTCTATCCGTACCCCTAGGGTGGGAAGAATTGAGTATTTTTAATCGTTCTGTTATTATTGCATCGTACGTTTAAAGTTAAAACTGATCATATGCTTAACTTAACGCTTCCGTGAAGCATTGCCTGCGTGGTTCAATATTCCCCAAATTCACGTGAAAGCATAACTTTTGATTCAATTGATTTCAATTAACGTTAACAGCGTTTTGTTAACTTTAAACGGACGATGATGTGAAGAACAACTTCACTCATCATTCAGCCAGTAATCCTATCTCGCTCATACTAACAAGTAGTTGAATCACATTTGCCGGAACTAACCCCTCTCCCTTTTTTCTCCCCTTTATCCCCAGGGTGTGAAGAATTTTCTTCACTCTTCTTCTTTCAATCGTATTTTTAACTCTCTCCTACTAATACTATAGCTACCCCTTAAACGTTCTCTCCTACATCTAGTTTTCTTTAACGAAACATAGGAAGGACTATTCTAAACTTAAACTTGTTGACAGTGGCGCACGCCATGCTCGTGACGTCACAGCGTAGATACGCACGTTAGAGGGCCTTAGTGTAACCCCGGCGTATGTTGGTTCTTTCCTTAACTACATGGGTCGAGATTAAATTCATAAACTGCATTTTTTATATAAATTCCAATACTGCTGAATTAATGCATCTTATATTTCTCAATACCAATTAAGGTTTGTTAATTTTAAGATGTATGCCCATCGTACCAGTCCATTGCTAATTAATCATTTTAAATATTATTTTTAGCAAGCCAGAATAGGTAGGATTATTGTATATATAAACTCCCTTAGAGCAGCAAGATTTCTCTAAGTATTTAGTACAAAATCCTGCCTCCTCTGCACTCCTTGCAACAAAATATTGCCCTGTCCTGAAGTCCCGATATGGCACCCTCAATGGATTACCGTGCGCATCGAGCTCCTCACCTGTCTGGAAAGGTGAAGCCAGGTGATCTCTTCGACCGTAGAGTCGACCCCATGCTACGAGAAGCTGCCCTAGCCTGCTGACCTGCCTGGTCATCGAACCCGAGCACTTCTGGCTCACCCCCTGCACTCTCTCTCCCAAAACTCGACTCACAAAAGGTTGCTGCCGGTCGGAGAGATTGAGAAGAAGAGGACCCTGATGTACCTAGTTACAGCTACAGTGAGAATTCTTGGGGTGAGCCAGGCAAGAGGGCAACGTGCCCATTAGTGCAACAACCAGGTCAACAGCTATCACGGGCATAGGACTAATCTTCAAAGGAGTGCAGGTACTACATCAATGGCCATTTAGTTTTCCCCCATTTTTTCTTAGCTTAGACTAATTTTAACTTTATAGGGAACCTGGCTAATTACACTATTCGGACTGTGTGCGGTGGGATTGTGTGTAAATATTGTTCCATTATTATTTCTTGCTTGGAGACTAGCATAGTCTCTGGGTCACGTGGGCCACGTGCCAGACCCCATTTTGATTATTGCAGACCGCGTGTCTAAACCATCATCTTTATAATTTTGAATTGCTTTTAATTTGCATTCTCTTTATTATTCCATTTTTGTCTTTGTTAAGATGCCCGTTTCTTTTATGTAAATTTGTGAATAAATCAATATTAGGTTAATTAAACCTCCTTAGTATTTTTGCTCCCTCATTTATTTTAATGTGTGAAATGAATAGTTGATCACGGGACAAAGTCCCCAATATTTAAAGAGAAAACCTAAGTAAGTCTATAGGTGGTAACAGCGAGGTACTTTGCATTAATATATTTGCTTCGAAGGTAAAGATCCTTATCTTTAAACTTTTAAACTACTTTACATCACTGCTCCCATTTTTTATTTTGTCTGATTACATTAACGTAAAATACCTGTCCAGCATTTCATTGGGGTAGCTGGGACGGAGCCGGAACAGAGCCTGAGAATGAGATGACTATAGACCTGACAAAGCTAGAGTAGGCCATAAATTATTGATATTTCTGCGTGTGGAGTTCTCCGGCCTCTGGACAGTAAATTTGCCTTTTGTATTTTAGAGTGATGGTTTGTGAATTGTGACAGTAAAGTATTAGCAGGGTGTTTGTGCCCCGAGAGTAAGTGCTCATATCCTCCCCTGTTGAACTTTATGTAACTGTTATAAGGAGACTTTCCCGGACTAAGTTCCCACTCAGAACATAACCATTAAAAAATTCTCCACACGAGTGGTCCTTCGAACCGGATCTTTTACCTTTGACTTATGAAGCATTAACGTAATTAATCAGCTTGATTAAGCATATAGTAACTCGCTATATCACTTACCCACACGCACACAGCCAGTTGTCGAATGTGTAATGCCCAGACTTTAATTGGGAGGAGAAATTCGTAATCATCATGATGTTTTTGTATCGACCACATGTTTAAGGAAAGAGCTACGTAACCAGGTTAATTTGTTGCTTGAATGTTCTCTACAGAAAGACTAGAATTTGTCGTAGGAACTTCACTTTGTCTCGGATCCGTTCACCCACGCGTGGCGGAATCCACTTATACCAGAAAGTTCTAAGCTACTTGAACTAAGGTTTTTTGTTGTTCAGACGCCCGTGTTTACTGCTCAGCTAGAGCGCCGGTGTACTCGTCCTGTCAACTAATTTTGCTAGCTAAGCATCTAATTTGTAACATTTTGTACCTTGGTCTACCTTCCTTTGTGTCGTTTACCTTCCCTAACCAACCTTAACTTTTCTAACTAACATCACCGTATACCTAGCACATGTCCTTGTCCTACAGAGCGAATTGGCGCAACATAATTTTAAGTCTTCTTACGAGTAACGTAGAAACTTAACCCCAAGTCAGTTTCATTCCACGTGTTTGTTCCGAGATGGCGGATCTTGTTTACAGCCCAAACTAAGGGTTCGTAATTGTTTGCTACCGTAAGTAAATTACTGCGTGTAGTTAATTTAATTTCCTTTGGCGAGGAAATATTGTTTTTGTCCTTTAGCGAGGATATTTTTGTTTTACCTCCGCGTGAGGGAAATTTTATATTTGTTTAGCCTCCACGAGAGTGCTCTTTAAAGTCGCTGCCTTGTGCGCCAATCTACATTTTGAGTAGTTCAGTGGTCGCCTTAGTGCGCCCGTAATTGTGAAATCGTCACAACAGTGTCAGCCTCGACCTGTTATTTTAACTTTTAACTTGAATCTTTGCATTCATAAGCCCGTGTGCTTTCTAATATGTTTCACTTTAAAGTAACTTAATTAGTCAGTATCGCCACGTGAGTGTATAATTCATTTTAGTAAAGTGTTTAACGTCACGTGACCTGGGTATCGTCTGCTTTGTTAGGCCCCAGTCAATTTGAATTTTAAAGTAGTTTTGTTATTTACCTTTGTGTTGTCATTCAACCAATTTTTCTCGTCATGAGTAAATTTAAATGTTCAATTACCATGCTATTAAATTTGTAAAGTTTCATTTTCATGATCTTTTGAAATTCAGTTACCCCTTATTTGCTTTTACGAATCCGTTCATCAAAACGTGGTCATTCCAAGATGGCGGACTTCATGTTTAACGTAAACAACCCTTCACCGCCCAAGGCGGAAACGCTTAGCCCCGAGGAGATTAACGCTAGGCTTAAGGAACAGGAATTAACATTCACCTTTGTTTGTGAGGACGCAGACCTAGCACTTCATGCTCTCGCTTCAGTAGATTTTCCCAGCATGGGTTCAGAAGCCGTAAGTCATTTTAAAACCCTTATTGGTAAAGTAAGAGATGAACTTTGTAATTACAAGAATTTTTGGAGACGTCATTACGACCATCCTATTGTCAAATTAAATTATCCCGTGCTTGCTGCTTGTTCAAGTAAAGTTGAAATTGCTTTTAATAGCCTCATGGCTCATCCAAATTTACTTATAAAACCTAATCAGTCTTGTTCTTCTTCGAATGCAACACCTTCAGTGACACGTCCCCTGATTGTAACTTCTAACGTCTCAGCAGTCAAGCACAATTTTGTCTCAATTCCTCAACCTGTAAAATCGTCACATTCCAATACTATGTTGCCAACACGGCACACAATTAGTAATTTTGTGTCAATCCCACGTGCTCCGTCCTCATCTCCCAACCTTAAGCCATCCGTGTTTGATCACCCTCAACCCCCTTTGTCTTTGTCGCCGGTGACAGTCCGTCCCGGAGAAAAACTCATTCACAGTCTTAATATGGACCCCCCAACTGGTAGCGCAAATACCCCTCAACCCAACCGTGTGCTTGAAGGCCAGCAGAGGCCTACACCGGTAAAGTCAGTCATTAAAATCGTACCATCCCATGGACCAGTGCTCACGTTGCCTGACTGTCCAGTTCTTAAGCCCGTAACTTCCGCTCTAACCCGTGTTGACGCTAAAACATCCCCGTCAGGATTTGAAACCCACCCTCAGAAAGAGCCACGTGATCGCAAGGTTAAGACCTTAGCAGTCAGAAATGAACCTTGTGCACTGACGGCGGATTTAGTGAAGGTCACACATGTAGACCTAGCACCGGAGCTAAGAGCCTGTTTACAAATAACTTTGCTTAAGGATAACGGTACATTGAACGCCATTCATTATTTTCATTCACTTTTATATGGCGCAACTGTAAGCATTTATTATTATTGCCAAGTCGTACAGCAGCATTTTTTCGGTCAGTCCCATGCTTTAACTTTAAAACGTAAATTTAATTCTTGCCTTGACAATTTGTCATTTTATTATAATCACCCTGACATCCTTCAGCTCGTGCTGAATATAAGCTTTGTTTTTAATGTTCTCCTTGCAAACATTTCCCTTGAAGATGACATCCAAGACCTTAGCTGTCAGAAATACGATGTCCCCATGGACCTAGTTCGTCTCACTTTGTCATTCAAACTAGAGTCAGATGATTTTTCAAATTTTAACGCTGAGAATAAGGTAACTTTTCTCCCTTTGTCACTCGACGAATTCAAAGCTTATATTACGATCATGCCAGTCACTTTATATGTAAAATCATTTCATGTAAAACGTTGGGTGTCAGACCGGGATTGGGATTCACCCCCATAATTTTTAATTTGTCATTTGGCCGGACTTGTTGCTGAACTCGACCGTAATTGGCTTACGTTTTGTTTGCTCTATCCGTACCCCTAGGGTGGGAAGAATTGAGTATTTTTAATCGTTCTGTTATTATTGCATCGTACGTTTAAAGTTAAAACTGATCATATGCTTAACTTAACGCTTCCGTGAAGCATTGCCTGCGTGGTTCAATATTCCCCAAATTCACGTGAAAGCATAACTTTTGATTCAATTGATTTCAATTAACGTTAACAGCGTTTTGTTAACTTTAAACGGACGATGATGTGAAGAACAACTTCACTCATCATTCAGCCAGTAATCCTATCTCGCTCATACTAACAAGTAGTTGAATCACATTTGCCGGAACTAACCCCTCTCCCTTTTTTCTCCCCTTTATCCCCAGGGTGTGAAGAATTTTCTTCACTCTTCTTCTTTCAATCGTATTTTTAACTCTCTCCTACTAATACTATAGCTACCCCTTAAACGTTCTCTCCTACATCTAGTTTTCTTTAACGAAACATAGGAAGGACTATTCTAAACTTAAACTTGTTGACAGTGGCGCACGCCATGCTCGTGACGTCACAGCGTAGATACGCACGTTAGAGGGCCTTAGTGTAACCCCGGCGTATGTTGGTTCTTTCCTTAACTACATGGGTCGAGATTAAATTCATAAACTGCATTTTTTATATAAATTCCAATACTGCTGAATTAATGCATCTTATATTTCTCAATACCAATTAAGGTTTGTTAATTTTAAGATGTATGCCCATCGTACCAGTCCATTGCTAATTAATCATTTTAAATATTATTTTTAGCAAGCCAGAATAGGTAGGATTATTGTATATATAAACTCCCTTAGAGCAGCAAGATTTCTCTAAGTATTTAGTACAAAATCCTGCCTCCTCTGCACTCCTTGCAACAAAATATTGCCCTGTCCTGAAGTCCCGATATGGCACCCTCAATGGATTACCGTGCGCATCGAGCTCCTCACCTGTCTGGAAAGGTGAAGCCAGGTGATCTCTTCGACCGTAGAGTCGACCCCATGCTACGAGAAGCTGCCCTAGCCTGCTGACCTGCCTGGTCATCGAACCCGAGCACTTCTGGCTCACCCCCTGCACTCTCTCTCCCAAAACTCGACTCACAAAAGGTTGCTGCCGGTCGGAGAGATTGAGAAGAAGAGGACCCTGATGTACCTAGTTACAGCTACAGTGAGAATTCTTGGGGTGAGCCAGGCAAGAGGGCAACGTGCCCATTAGTGCAACAACCAGGTCAACAGCTATCACGGGCATAGGACTAATCTTCAAAGGAGTGCAGGTACTACATCAATGGCCATTTAGTTTTCCCCCATTTTTTCTTAGCTTAGACTAATTTTAACTTTATAGGGAACCTGGCTAATTACACTATTCGGACTGTGTGCGGTGGGATTGTGTGTAAATATTGTTCCATTATTATTTCTTGCTTGGAGACTAGCATAGTCTCTGGGTCACGTGGGCCACGTGCCAGACCCCATTTTGATTATTGCAGACCGCGTGTCTAAACCATCATCTTTATAATTTTGAATTGCTTTTAATTTGCATTCTCTTTATTATTCCATTTTTGTCTTTGTTAAGATGCCCGTTTCTTTTATGTAAATTTGTGAATAAATCAATATTAGGTTAATTAAACCTCCTTAGTATTTTTGCTCCCTCATTTATTTTAATGTGTGAAATGAATAGTTGATCACGGGACAAAGTCCCCAATATTTAAAGAGAAAACCTAAGTAAGTCTATAGGTGGTAACAGCGAGGTACTTTGCATTAATATATTTGCTTCGAAGGTAAAGATCCTTATCTTTAAACTTTTAAACTACTTTACATCACTGCTCCCATTTTTTATTTTGTCTGATTACATTAACGTAAAATACCTGTCCAGCATTTCATTGGGGTAGCTGGGACGGAGCCGGAACAGAGCCTGAGAATGAGATGACTATAGACCTGACAAAGCTAGAGTAGGCCATAAATTATTGATATTTCTGCGTGTGGAGTTCTCCGGCCTCTGGACAGTAAATTTGCCTTTTGTATTTTAGAGTGATGGTTTGTGAATTGTGACAGTAAAGTATTAGCAGGGTGTTTGTGCCCCGAGAGTAAGTGCTCATATCCTCCCCTGTTGAACTTTATGTAACTGTTATAAGGAGACTTTCCCGGACTAAGTTCCCACTCAGAACATAACCATTAAAAAATTCTCCACACGAGTGGTCCTTCGAACCGGATCTTTTACCTTTGACTTATGAAGCATTAACGTAATTAATCAGCTTGATTAAGCATATAGTAACTCGCTATATCACTTACCCACACGCACACAGCCAGTTGTCGAATGTGTAATGCCCAGACTTTAATTGGGAGGAGAAATTCGTAATCATTATGATGTTTTTGTATCGACCACATGTTTAAGGAAAGAGCTACGTAACCAGGTTAATTTGTTGCTTGAATGTTCTCTACAGAAAGACTAGAATTTGTCGTAGGAACTTCACTTTGTCTCGGATCCGTTCACCCACGCGTGGCGGAATCCACTTATACCAGAAAGTTCTAAGCTACTTGAACTAAGGTTTTTTGTTGTTCAGACGCCCGTGTTTACTGCTCAGCTAGAGCGCCGGTGTACTCGTCCTGTCAACTAATTTTGCTAGCTAAGCATCTAATTTGTAACATTTTGTACCTTGGTCTACCTTCCTTTGTGTCGTTTACCTTCCCTAACCAACCTTAACTTTTCTAACTAACATCACCGTATACCTAGCACATGTCCTTGTCCTACAGAGCGAATTGGCGCAACATAATTTTAAGTCTTCTTACGAGTAACGTAGAAACTTAACCCCAAGTCAGTTTCATTCCACGTGTTTGTTCCGAGATGGCGGATCTTGTTTACAGCCCAAACTAAGGGTTCGTAATTGTTTGCTACCGTAAGTAAATTACTGCGTGTAGTTAATTTAATTTCCTTTGGCGAGGAAATATTGTTTTTGTCCTTTAGCGAGGATATTTTTGTTTTACCTCCGCGTGAGGGAAATTTTATATTTGTTTAGCCTCCACGAGAGTGCTCTTTAAAGTCGCTGCCTTGTGCGCCAATCTACATTTTGAGTAGTTCAGTGGTCGCCTTAGTGCGCCCGTAATTGTGAAATCGTCACAACAGTGTCAGCCTCGACCTGTTATTTTAACTTTTAACTTGAATCTTTGCATTCATAAGCCCGTGTGCTTTCTAATATGTTTCACTTTAAAGTAACTTAATTAGTCAGTATCGCCACGTGAGTGTATAATTCATTTTAGTAAAGTGTTTAACGTCACGTGACCTGGGTATCGTCTGCTTTGTTAGGCCCCAGTCAATTTGAATTTTAAAGTAGTTTTGTTATTTACCTTTGTGTTGTCATTCAACCAATTTTTCTCGTCATGAGTAAATTTAAATGTTCAATTACCATGCTATTAAATTTGTAAAGTTTCATTTTCATGATCTTTTGAAATTCAGTTACCCCTTATTTGCTTTTACGAATCCGTTCATCAAAACGTGGTCATTCCAAGATGGCGGACTTCATGTTTAACGTAAACAACCCTTCACCGCCCAAGGCGGAAACGCTTAGCCCCGAGGAGATTAACGCTAGGCTTAAGGAACAGGAATTAACATTCACCTTTGTTTGTGAGGACGCAGACCTAGCACTTCATGCTCTCGCTTCAGTAGATTTTCCCAGCATGGGTTCAGAAGCCGTAAGTCATTTTAAAACCCTTATTGGTAAAGTAAGAGATGAACTTTGTAATTACAAGAATTTTTGGAGACGTCATTACGACCATCCTATTGTCAAATTAAATTATCCCGTGCTTGCTGCTTGTTCAAGTAAAGTTGAAATTGCTTTTAATAGCCTCATGGCTCATCCAAATTTACTTATAAAACCTAATCAGTCTTGTTCTTCTTCGAATGCAACACCTTCAGTGACACGTCCCCTGATTGTAACTTCTAACGTCTCAGCAGTCAAGCACAATTTTGTCTCAATTCCTCAACCTGTAAAATCGTCACATTCCAATACTATGTTGCCAACACGGCACACAATTAGTAATTTTGTGTCAATCCCACGTGCTCCGTCCTCATCTCCCAACCTTAAGCCATCCGTGTTTGATCACCCTCAACCCCCTTTGTCTTTGTCGCCGGTGACAGTCCGTCCCGGAGAAAAACTCATTCACAGTCTTAATATGGACCCCCCAACTGGTAGCGCAAATACCCCTCAACCCAACCGTGTGCTTGAAGGCCAGCAGAGGCCTACACCGGTAAAGTCAGTCATTAAAATCGTACCATCCCATGGACCAGTGCTCACGTTGCCTGACTGTCCAGTTCTAAGCCCGTAACTTCCGCTCTAACCCGTGTTGACGCTAAAACATCCCCGTCAGGATTTGAAACCCACCCTCAGAAAGAGCCACGTGATCGCAAGGTTAAGACCTTAGCAGTCAGAAATGAACCTTGTGCACTGACGGCGGATTTAGTGAAGGTCACACATGTAGACCTAGCACCGGAGCTAAGAGCCTGTTTACAAATAACTTTGCTTAAGGATAACGGTACATTGAACGCCATTCATTATTTTCATTCACTTTTATATGGCGCAACTGTAAGCATTTATTATTATTGCCAAGTCGTACAGCAGCATTTTTTCGGTCAGTCCCATGCTTTAACTTTAAAACGTAAATTTAATTCTTGCCTTGACAATTTTGTCATTTTATTATAATCACCCTGACATCCTTCAGCTCGTGCTGAATATAAGCTTTGTTTTTAATGTTCTCCTTGCAAACATTTCCCTTGAAGATGACATCCAAGACCTTAGCTGTCAGAAATACGATGTCCCCATGGACCTAGTTCGTCTCACTTTGTCATTCAAACTAGAGTCAGATGATTTTTCAAATTTTAACGCTGAGAATAAGGTAACTTTTCTCCCTTTGTCACTCGACGAATTCAAAGCTTATATTACGATCATGCAGTCACTTTATATGTAAAATCATTTCATGTAAAACGTTGGGGTGTCAGACCGGGATTGGGATTCACCCCCATAATTTTTAATTTGTCATTTGGCCGGACTTGTTGCTGAACTCGACCGTAATTGGCTTACGTTTTGTTTGCTCTATCCGTACCCCTAGGGTGGGAAGAATTGAGTATTTTTAATCGTTCTGTTATTATTGCATCGTACGTTTTAAAGTTAAAACTGATCATATGCTTAACTTAACGCTTCCGTGAAGCATTGCCTGCGTGGTTCAATATTCCCCAAATTCACGTGAAAGCATAACTTTTGATTCAATTGATTTCAATTAACGTTAACAGCGTTTTGTTAACTTTAAACGGACGATGATGTGAAGAACAACTTCACTCATCATTCAGCCAGTAATCCTATCTCGCTCATACTAACAAGTAGTTGAATCACATTTGCCGGAACTAACCCCTCTCCCCTTTTTTCTCCCCTTTATCCCCAGGGTGTGAAGAATTTTCTTCACTCTTCTTCTTTCAATCGTATTTTTAACTCTCTCCTACTAATACTATAGCTACCCCTTAAACGTTCTCTCCTACATCTAGTTTTCTTTAACGAAACATAGGAAGGACTATTCTAAACTTAAACTTGTTGACAGTGGCGCACGCCATGCTCGTGACGTCACAGCGTAGATACGCACGTTAGAGGGCCTTAGTGTAACCCCGGCGTATGTTGGTTTCTTTCCTTAACTACATGGGTCGAGATTAAATTCATAAACTGCATTTTTTATATAAATTCCAATACTGCTGAATTAATGCATCTTATATTTCTCAATACCAATTAAGGTTTGTTAATTTTAAGATGTATGCCCATCGTACCAGTCCATTGCTAATTAATCATTTTAAATATTATTTTTAGCAAGCCAGAATAGGTAGGATTATTGTATATATAACTCCCTTAGAGCAGCAAGATTTCTCTAAGTATTTAGTACAAAATCCTGCCTCCTCTGCACTCCTTGCAACAAATATTGCCCTGTCCTGAAGTCCCGATATGGCACCCTCAATGGATTACCGTGCGCATCGAGCTCCTCACCTGTCTGGAAGGTGAAGCCAGGTGATCTCTTCGACCGTAGAGTCGACCCCATGCTACGAGAAGCTGCCCTAGCCTGCTGACCTGCCTGGTCATCGAACCCGAGCACTTCTGGCTCACCCCCTGCACTCTCTCTCTCCAAAACTCGACTCACAAAAGGTTGCTGCCGGTCGGAGAGATTGAGAAGAAGAGGACCCTGATGTACCTAGTTACAGCTACAGTGAGAATTCTTGGGTGAGCCAGGCAAGAGGGCAACGTGCCCATTAGTGCAACAACCAGGTCAACAGCTATCACGGGCATAGGACTAATCTTCAAAGGAGTGCAGGTACTACATCAATGGCCATTTAGTTTTCCCCCATTTTTTCTTAGCTTAGACTAATTTTAACTTTATAGGGAACCTGGCTAATTACACTATTCGGACTGTGTGCGGTGGGATTGTGTGTAAATATTGTTCCATTATTATTTCTTGCTTGGAGACTAGCATAGTCTCTGGGTCACGTGGGCCACGTGCCAGACCCCATTTTGATTATTGCAGACCGCGTGTCTAAACCATCATCTTTATAATTTTGAATTGCTTTTAATTTGCATTCTCTTTATTATTCCATTTTTGTCTTTGTTAAGATGCCCGTTTCTTTTATGTAAATTTGTGAATAAATCAATATTAGGTTAATTAAACCTCCTTAGTATTTTTGCTCCCTCATTTATTTTAATGTGTGAAATGAATAGTTGATCACGGGACAAAGTCCCCAATATTTAAAGAGAAAACCTAAGTAAGTCTATAGGTGGTAACAGCGAGGTACTTTGCATTAATATATTTGCTTCGAAGGTAAAGATCCTTATCTTTAAACTTTTAAACTACTTTACATCACTGCTCCCATTTTTTTATTTTGTCTGATTACATTAACGTAAAATACCTGTCCAGCATTTCATTGGGTAGCTGGGACGGAGCCGGAACAGAGCCTGAGAATGAGATGACTATAGACCTGACAAAGCTAGAGTAGGCCATAAATTATTGATATTT